>NW_020837988.1:4814197-4851862 GCF_003676395.1 Aethalodelphis obliquidens
AAAAAAAAAAAAAAAAAAAAAAAAAAAAAAAAGCCATGGTATTCAATAGATAATAAAAATGCAAGGGATATTCATCGTCTTGAACTAGAAATAAAACTATAGATGCAATTTTTAAAAACAGTCAAAATAGAAGTTGCAGGATGGCCTGTGAAATCAGAAACAGCTTGGAAATCGGGGATCAGTGGCTGCCAGCTTGACTCAGAGTTGGGGTTTGAGGTGCAACCTGGCAAGGGCTCCCTTGGGACCTCCTGCACGATCAGGGTAAGACCAGAAGTCGGACACACCCAGACGGCAAGGGCCGCCGCGGGGTAATCTCAGAGGCAGCCTGAGATCTCACTGATAGGAGAGCAGCGCTTTCCACTGAAGGATATGGTCAGTACTGGCTTGAACTGTGTACTTGACCAAGAATCCTCGCCCTGCTGACAGGCTGCAGCCGCAGGGCTGAGCAGACCTGCTTTGTGGCATTTTCCAAATACCTGCGTTGTTACGGACAGAGGGCTCTCTGATGGCCCTCTGGCATTCACGTTTTAGTTCAGGACCTACCACTTCTCGGAGCCTGTTACCCAACTCCAGGCTGTAAACAGAGGCCAGGCTCCATGACACAGCTTGCAGGGGCCGTGGGGGAGATAAGGGGCCTGCTGCCCCCCCAGGAGCGTGGACAAGAGAGAAGGTATGTGAGCCTGGGGACTGGGATCCTCGTGGACCCCGTTCGGGCGCCCAAGTCTCACAAGATCGCCTTCCCCGTCTCTTCCCTGGATCCTCTTCTGCCTCCTGGTGCAGCACAGAGGGGAGCCCTGAGGCTCAGTCCTCAGCCGGCTGAATTTCCACCCTTTCCCCTCATCCTTGATGAAAGACTTCCCAAAACCCTGGCCCTAACCTTTATCCTAAGCCCCGGTGTGCCAGCTGCCTGCAGGGCAGGGTGATCACCGATTGCCAAATCATCTCAAATTCGCCACATCCAAGTGGTACCTATTCTACTGCCTCAACCAGGCTCCCCTTGGAAGCTCCCCACTTCGGTGAATTGAGCTTCACTCTCTCCATCACGCAGATGGGCAGCCCTCCCCCTAACACTGAGCATCACTCTACCTCCAGTTGGTTCTTCTGCTAATGTTGGTCATGGTCTGTCTTCTGTTATATCCCCATGGCCATGATAACAGCTTGGGCCCTTGATAACCTCAGGTCCGTAATGTTCCCCTAATAAGAATGTCCTTTTTTGTTTACTGTGTCCCAGTAAACATCTTACTTAATTCCTCGTCTGGTACCACGGCTCACCTTGTCTACTATCCTTCCACACACTGGCTCTATTTCTGGGCTGGGAAGCTCCAAGCTCTTCTGTGCCTCGGGACCTTTGCCCTTGCTGTTTCCTTAGTGGGACCACTTCCCTTAACTTCCAAGGTCGCTGCTGCTCCCACGGCACATTCTCTGAGAGGCCCCCCGTGACGGCTCTATTACTTGGGCCACCCAAGCAGTGCGACTCGGCTGTGTCCTTCACAGCACTTAACCTCATCTGAAATGACCGTATTTGTTTATTTCATTTTAGCTTGTGTCTCTGCCTACTAGATCCCCGAGGGCAGAGAGCGTGTCTGTTTTGTTCTCCATTGTATGATCAGCACACACTGTATGGTACAGGCCGCTTTGGGGTGAAGGAATGAATGAATATTAGTGTCCCTACGTAAAAGATAAGGTAATTGACGTACAGGAAGATTTAACACTTGCCCAAGGTCAGGTGGCTATGAGTAGCTGGGTCAATATTTGCACCAAGCTCCTCTGGCTCCAGGGGTGAGGCTGAGTGCAGCCTTGTTACTCTGCCTTCCACTGTTGCAATAACCCCCAACACAGGCTCCTCAGCTTCAGACTTGCCTGTTCCAGTCCACTCTATAAAGCTCTCCGGCTTATCATCCTGAAGGATCAGTTAACTCAGCCAGACTCTACCCAGCAGTTGTCGGTGGCTGCCACCGGCCTGAAACCAGAGGCCGTGCGCAGATCCATCCTCTTCTCTCTCCAGCCTGGCCGTAGGACTGCTTTGCAGGCTCTCAGCCAGTATCTGCCCCCCACAATCTGCAACTCCTCCCTTGCCCTGCCTCTCCCCAACACCTTCCCTTTAAGCCCCGCCCAAACCCCACCTGACTTGCCAGTTGTCAGTGACGGCACACACTTGAGCCACAGGACTACTGCCAGTACCCCTACGTTCGTGCTGAACACAAGATCCTGGAGGGGACAGGTTATCTATCTTCTCTCCCCAGGGAGACCTTAAATTCCTTGGGGTGGGCAATATGCCTCACCTGTTTGGATTCCTAAGCGCCTAGTACAGCGTACAAATCATTCATCGTAGCAGCCACGTGCTCTGGCCCATGGTACTCCATAAATGCAGGCAGCTGATCTCAGCAACAGCAAAGCTCTCCCAGGATTGCTAAGCCAGATGAGCTTTGGGTAGCTCTCCGAGCTCCCGTCTTTCCCAATCCACCTCATTCTGGAGCTGCTAACATTGGTCCTACTTTGAGCTCTCTCCTGGGTCTTCCCTGAGCAGAGTTTTTGACATGAGCCTAAAACAGAGCCCAATCTACCATGCTTTAAAAGAAAAAAAAGTGTTACAAGCTTTCTCTTTTAAAATCTCATCTTTGCCTCGACGGACACCCTCTGAATACGGCGTGTACCCACCAGCGACACGGAGGTGCGGTATCATTGGACAGGGATTAAGATGCTGCTGTGGTCCAGTGCCACCCCCAGCCTGCCGAGGGCTGACCCGCGAAGGTGCGTGAGGCCCGGGTCACCCACCCACCAGCCCAGCCTGGGCCCCCGTGTGTCAGTTTCACCATGTTAGAACAGAAAATAAAATGCTCAACTCAAAAACACTTTTCCAATGATATTTTAAGGAAAAATGAGGTCACAGAAAGTCAGGGAAGTAAATTTAAACGGTGTGACCCCAAGCAACATTTTTTCAAAGAATTCCCTTGAGACGACCGCTCACCAGATTGGGGCGGAACACATCTGGGGAGACCTCAGCCCCAGAGACCACCTGGGCGGCAGCAGTAACACTTATGCTAAAAGGAAAAGCCCCGATGATGCTCCGTAAGGCCACACTCTGACTACAAACTGGCCTAAATGGGCCCCGAGGTCCCTTAGGTTTGCAAAAGCGGCCGACAGCCCCCTTGCCAGCCAGGTCAACATTCCGCCTCTGCCGGAGATACCAAATGTTCCCTCAACCCACCCCAAGTCCAGCTCACTGAGCTATGAATAGTTATTAACATTAACTCAGGGTGTTAATTAAAAAATGTTCAGCCAGGCAAAGTCTCATACTTTTAAAAAGCCATCTGGGCAATCGTCTTTCCATGCCGCAAACTTTCCAAACAGGTTGACATTTCACGATGTTTGTTTTAATCAAAACACGGGGAAAGAGCCGGTTCCCGGTTTCACTTTTCAGGTGCCTTGATTTATGGATGGGCAAATCCCCACTTAATAGCTGTACCTCGAGGCCGGGGGGACAAAGAAGATCCCACCTGCCAGGGTTGGTGTCCGGGCTGGCCAGGAAGGAAGTGGTCACAGGACCTGACACAGCCCTTCTTCTGTCTTACCCCCTCTCCCAATGCCCAGCCATCAGCTTCCTCTGTTGCTATTCCAGCGAACTTAGGAGTTAGAGGGAAACGAGGACTAAACCCTTAATGGTGCTCCAAGTCCTTTCTTAAAGCGGCAGCACTCAGAATCAGGCGGCATCATATGAGTGTGAATCCCACCTCTGCCACGTAGTACAAGCCTTGGGCTTTTCTGTGCCTCGGTTTCCTCATCTGTCAACAACTGGTATAAAAATAGCACCTCCCAGGGCTTCCCTGGTGGCGCAATGGTTGGGAGTCCACCTGCCGATGCGGGGGACACGGGTTCGTGCCCCGGTCCGGGAAGATCCCACATGCCGCAGAGCGGCTGGGCCCGTGGGCCATGGCCGCTGAGCCTGCGTGCCCGGAGCCTGTGCTCCGCAACGGGAGAGGCCACAACAGTGAGAGGCCCGCGTACCGCAAAAAAAAAAATAGCACCTCCCTATAAAGCTGTTTGGCGGGTTAAATAAGTTAGCATTTTGGTCAAGCACTTATGACAGTGTCCGGAGCGTAATGAATGTTATATATGATAGTTTAAATGCCTCCCCTCCTCCCTAACGAACTCAGATGCAGGACCCCGGTAGTTAAGTACAAACTTGGACCTGCCCTGGCTGGTGGGAGCATGGATGCCGGGGCCACCCAGTGCCCTGCTTCTCGGGGAGACACTTAAGTCCCTCCAAGGCCCAGGTGGGCCCCGGGGACACAGTGTGACAGCTCATTCTGGGTACTGAAGGCTCTCGCCCCTCTGTTTGATGCACAGAAGCCTGTCCCCATCAGGGAATGAGCTCTCCCGGGAAGCCTGGGCCGAGCACTGCAGTGCGCCTCCCACCAGGTCCCTGCTGTGTCCAGGGCAGGCAGATGACAGATGGGCAGCCAGTGTGAGGTGTGAGGTTTGGGAGGGATGCACACTCCCCCGCCCCCGCCCCAGCCCTTCCTCAGGACCACACGTGACCAGCCGGCCTGATGGATGCTGGACACCGATAGCAGGCGCCACACACGCCTGCAGGGAAGGAGGGGTTTTTTCTTAAGGAAAAACCACCACGAAGCCTCCCAGCAGTCCTATAACAGCAAAACACAAAACACAGGCGGGCACAGACCTTGTCTAAAATCACTGCACACCACAAGGGAATTCCGATGTTGACAAAGCACCTACTATGTGCTCGTGCTTTTAGAGCAGGTGCCAGAAATGCCAAGCAGGAAGGGCAGGTCCCAGGCTCCCCAGAGTAGAAAACCTAGTGGGAAAAGATGACACTGAAAAGAACTGATGCTCGTATTTTGTGATACGTATTATAACATATTACATGGGGGTATATTACATATTCTATGTGTACATTATAGATTACATCATATGTGTTATATGCATGTACATACATGATATGCCCAGTATGTGCAGTGAGTAACTGGGGGAGAACACGGCTCCCACCGCCCTGGGGGCGGGTGGGAGCATATGGGCAGGTGGGGAGGGAATGGCTGCAGGGTCATTTGCCAGATGGTTCACCTGGCTTAGTGGAAAGGAAGACGCTGGGCCTCTCCAGGTGTGAATTACCACTCTGACAATTTTTAGCTGTACCATCTTGGGCACCGGCATTTTTACCACTTTTTTGACCATCAGTAAAAAGTGCATAGTCCACAGTCACCTGCAGGCAGGCAGACAGAAAGCCATCAATAAATAGTCAAGGAGAGAAAGTGAGAACGCTTGGCAAAGGCAGTGTCCGAAGGAGGCCGTCGGGAGGTACGTGGCTCAGCTCAAAGCCAGGAAAGCAAGCGAGAGGCCCTCGTGGGAGCCCCGGGGCAGCCCAGCCCCGACCCTGCATTTACGCTGCTTTCTCATCTCCACTGGCAAAATCGGGACCCTCGTTCCTCCTCTTCCTGTCTCCCTGGGATGTCTGGGGACACAGGAGAACCCGGCTGGGGGCTGCGGGGAGACAGGGTGGAGAGGTGCCATTTCAGAGGAAAGGCAAGCCGTGAGCAGGAGGGATGATTATTTTACTTGTGGAAGGCATGTGTGGGCAACGGCTGCAGGTTTCTTTGGGTTTATCAGAAAATCCTAACAGAAGAGAGGTTATTTAACCGAGACCGGGAAAGGAATGTGCAGATATTTTAAAATATTAAATGGAATTCCTACAGCCTCATAACATGACGCCTCCTTTTCCAGGCTCGGCTGATTTTAAAGCCTCGAGCTGTGACTCGGGGCCGGACAGATCAGAGGGTTGATTAACTTGGCTTTCCTGATCCCACGGCGACAGGCCCCTCTCGGGACCGGGCAGCGCAGGGACCCAGCCTGGCTCCACATGCGGTCTGACACCACCAGCTCCTCAGCTGTGTGTGGAGCGTGATTTTAGACAGTTACTTAAACGAGGGTCAGAGGTAAGACGATGGTGAGTCTCAGTCATCACATTCCAGGCTTCCAAGGAGACCAGGGACCTGCTGGGACTCTCGGGCCGCACACCCACTAGCCTATGGACAGACGTGATGGACCCAGGAGGAAAGCTGGAGGAGACGGTGGGGAAAATGGAAGAAGTCCAGCCCCTCTGCCAAAAGACTCAGACACCCCCAAACACAGGGCAGCAATTCGCACACGAGGGCGTATGGGTAAAGGAGCACAGAATAAACACACGCCTGGCCACCCCGGGGCTTGGAGTCTGATGCAGAAACTGGACGCAGCCCAACTGCACAGTGCACGCAACGCACACACACATACAGGTTGTCAAGCCATGCCTTACGCCAGGACACGAGCAGGCGAAGTTTTATCAACTCACGGAGCTGCAGGGTCAAGTCCAGAATCACGGAAGAGATCGTGTGGGCCTATCGCCTACGATATTTCGTTAAGAAGCGGGTGGCATTTCTATTCACGTAGGCATAGGCGTCAATACAAACTTCAGCACCACTGGTTTCTCGGAACACTTGGTATACATTCAGCTGTTCGGAGACCACACAGTTCTCTCATGCTCTTGTAAATTTCCAGCTTGTCTGTATTCTAAGAGCCTGTGGCCCTGTATTAACTGTCCCTGCTAGGGTGGCTGCCCCTTGAAGGCATGGTCCACACTGACTCAGCTTTTAACGCTGTCGGATTCATGTAAAAACCCCTTCAGAGTTTCTCCTTAACACATCCCACTTCCCCAAACCTCCTCCATTCAGGATGGAGATGAAGATTATTCTACTGCCTTATATGTAGGAAGATCTGGGGGTGAACCATCAGATTGCATCCTGCCACCATCAGATTGCAGGCCATTTCCAACGAGTAATGGGCAAAACTTCCCACTACAAGGTCAAGGGATTGTCGAGAAAACCAGAGGCTGTAATGTCTGCCACGAAGAGGCTTAGGACCTCATAAGTTAGAGAAGATAACGTCTTCCAATGTTTCGCTGGTGTGAGTGATAGCTATTGAGTAGTTCTGAAAACAGACAGCATTCGCAATCCCGTAGACAAAGCAGCAGAGAACAAGGGGATCCACGGGAGACCAGGAGACAAGAAACCTTTATCGAGAGCAGGGTTCTCAGCAGCAGCCCTAGAGACATTTGGGGCTGGACCGCTCTTTGCAGTGGAGGCGGTCCCGGGCATCGCAGAGTACAGGATGTCTGGCAGCATCCCTGATCTCGACCCACTAGATGCCAGTAGCATCCCCAGTTTTGATAGTCAGAAATGTCTCCAGACCACTGTCAAAGAGTGGGTGCAAAATTGTCCCTGGTTGAGAATCACTGGGCTACAGTCAGCTCAGCCACTAATTAGCAATGGAATCTGAAGACTGTCAGGGGCCTTCATTTCTCAGAGGCCTTAAGTTTCTCATCTAAGAGATGGGGCAATTGGACTAGATCAGTGTCTCCCAAAATAGGGGCGATATATAACCTAGTGGCACCTGGGATAAACTGGCCACACTCCAACACGACATGAAATGACACTGAGTCACACAGAAATGCTTTTCCTTTTTCTAGTCTCTTTTCATCCTTATTTTTCCTTTTTAAAAAAAATTTATTTATTTTTGGCTGCGTTGGCTCTTTGTTGCTGCACGTGAGCTTTCTCTAGTTGCAGCGAGCGGGAGCTACTCTTCGTTGTGGTGCGCAGGCTTCTCATTGCGGTGGCTTCTCTCGTTGCAGAGCATGGGCCCTAGGCACGCGGGCTTCAGTAGTTGTGGCATGTGGGCTCAGTAGTTGTGGCGCACGGGTTTAGTTGCTCCACGGCATGTGGGAGCTTCCCGGACCAGGGATCAAACCCGTGTCCCCTGCATTGGCAGGTGGATTCTTAACCACTGCGCCACCAGGAAAGTCCCATCTCTTTCCATCCTGATGAAAGCGGGAAGAACACCTCCACTTGATGCTTCCAGTCTTGAACACCTCTACAATTCTAGCTACACAAAAAGAGAAAGAATACTTCTCGGGCTCAGAGCCTTGGGAAAGCCACAAAATCTAAATCTTTCACGATTTCATCGTATCTTCTATTTACACCCAGTGACCCTGGACTCCATTTGTGATAGTGATACAGGGTTTCCTTTTAAAGTGTGTTTAAGTAAATTATGAAACTGGGTATAAAAATATTAAGAAAATAATAGTACGTGTACCAGTGTACACGTACCAGTGTGGCAAAAATCATAAGTCTTAGGAAGCGCAGGAAGGGTTAACTCTGCCCTTCTCCCACGAAGTTCTAACTACCCATTGGACATTTTCTTGGATGCCTCAGATTAATCTCAAGACTTGAGGTGACATTAATAATTTGGGAGTTTTTGAATCCAAGTTCCCTCTATAGTTTTGTTGTAAGGCTTGGTCATTTGTTATCTGTTATGGGTTAAACTGTATTCCGCTACCAACCCCCCCAATTCATATGTTGAAGTCCTAACCTTCAATCCTGCAGAATATGATCTTATTTGGAAATAAGGTTGTTGCAGATGTAATTAGTTCAGACGAGGTCATACTGAAATAAGGTTGGGCCCCTAATCCAATAGTATTGGTGTCATTATAAAAAGGGGAAATTTTTGCTGTACACCTGAAATTAACACAACATGGTAAATCAACTATACTCCAATATAAAATAAAAATTAATTTAAAATAAATAAACAGGGGAAGTTTGAACACAGACACACACACCGGGAGACTGTCCCATGAAAGTGAAGGCAGAGATGAGGCTGGTGCTCCTACCCACTAATGAATGCCAAATATTGCCAGCAAACCATCAGAAGCTAAGAGAAAGGTCTGGAACAAACTCCTTCTCACAGGCCTCAGAGGGAACCAACCCTGCCAACACCTTAATCTTGGACTTCTAGCCTCCAGAGCTAGGAGCCAATACGTTTCTGTTGTGTAAGCCACTCAGTCTGTGGTACTTTTTGTTATATCAATCAGCTCTAGCAAACTCATACATCATCTTAAATTAGTTTGCTAGTTTGACAACTGTATTTTGAATTCCTGAATCTCCTTACAGGGCAGGAAATGCAGACATACTTGCAGAAGAGTTTGTGTTCGTTTAGAGATGGGCACAGATGACAAAGGAATACCAAAAAAACAAAAACAAAAAACCAAACAAAACCCTCTACACCATCTGTGTTTATATACATTTTTCTATGTTTGCCATAATTACATCTTTGCAAATTGCATAAATCAGATATTTGCTCATCGCTTTCTCCTCTCTGGTTATCTACCCTCAGTCAGTCTCCAACTATGAAATATGGGCGCCCGGCTTTGTAGTAAAAGGAGGCCCAGGGTGGAGGCAAAGCCAGACCTAGAACTCAGGCCTCCTAGCACAGGCGTTATCAACTAGACCCCAGAGCCTGTAGGATTCACACTCTCCTCCACGGAGAAAATGTCTTGGGCCTCTTGTGCAGACATTCACACCAACCGGGCCTTTCAACCAGAAGGTTCTGGCTATCCAAAGATGCTTGGAGAAAACGCCAAAGTTCCCAACATGTGGGCATCTGAGAATTCATGACCAAACGCAAACTCTCAGTTTAAAGGGATGCTGCGGTGAGTGAAAAAACCCATCAGCCCTTTAAGCCCTCCTGCAGAAAGTGCCGACCTGACATGGTCACAAGATAAGCAGCTTTGCAGGTGACCAGGGCCACCTTCCACATAGCCAAGAGCAGAAGGAACTAGAGATTTACCTTATACGAATGCCACATCAGAACCCAGGACTTTTAGAAACCTGCCAAGTGGCCAGGACGTTGCAACTCCATCTTTTCAGTTAAGAAACCTGCCCCTGCAATGGTGCATCTCTGCAGTAACGGCAAAGAAACTCATGATCCTGCTGGCATTGTTTTCCCACCTAAAATAAATATACCATAATTCTGCACCTCTGATCGCAACTGCAAGGTTGAGAGATCAAAAATCAGGCTTGAATGTTAAAAGGAATTCCTTTCTTTCCCCTTCTCTAGAGGCAGCCGAGTATAAACCAGAGCCAGGAGAAATGCAGGAAGCCAGAAAGGACAAGTGCCCAACTGCAGCCATGTCTGACCCGCCATATGTGCCATTCCCCAGCTCCCATCCTGGAGGTGTTCATTCAAATACTGCTTGGGCACCTATGGGGTGTCAGATGCCATGGTGGCAGCTGGGGCTGCGTCAGTAATAAGCTGACAGCCTCTGCCTGTCCTGCTGGCTGGTATTCCAGGCAGGTTCACAGATCATGAACACGAATAAAGACAAACGTTGGATTATCAATGATAAAGCTTCTGTGACGAGAAAGAGAAGAATGCTATGGGGGTGGGAAGCGAGTTACAGCGACAGCAGAGGCCCCTTGAAGGGGGGCCTGATACCTGAAGGGTAAGACTTAAGTTAGCCCCGTGAGTTACTGCAGGGAGCTGTCACCTGCTGCCTATATCCCAGGCATAACTGGGGTGGACCCCAGCTCCAAGGCCACACTGCAGAGAGTGGCAATTCTGAAATGGTGAAAACGAAAAACAACTAGACTTGAGAGAACACAACACCCATGAGTGTAACAAGCCAGGGAAACACTCGCTTTCACAGAACTGCAGACGTGACCTCGAGGCGGGGGGCACTCAGGGAGCCCTTGAGAGCAGTGTTTCCTTGCAGCACCTGCCACTGAGCTGAGAAGTTCGGAAGGACGCGAGCAGAACCGTGAGATTGTACTTTTCTGGCCCTGTGGGTTCTGGGAAGGCATTGATGAGGGCCTCAAGCATGACCACTCAACTTATCACCATGAGTGAAACTCGATTAAAATAAAAATAAAACAGAATAGAGGCTTCCTGATTCCTAGCCTCTGGTTGGGATGAGCTTCCAGAGGCAGGTCTGGAAAGCCCCTAGGCTGCAAGGTCACCGGGGCTCAAAGTTCTCCTCTTCTCGGCACCACCCATCAATGGAAAAGTACTGGCATCTCCATGGCTGGGTTTCTCCCAGGGGTCCCTGCTGGGGACATGTCTGTGACCCCTATCCACCCCCCCATGGGGAAATCCCAGCCCACTGGATCGAGCCCTAACCTCCCTCTCTGGCCCAATTGGTTTCACGCCCTCGAACAGCCCTGCCCCAATGACCAAGCAGTCACGCGGGGCCAGGAGCCAGGAAATATGCCTTGAAAAGCAGTAAGCTCTTCAGCTCTGACAGCTGGCAGCTTGGCTGGGACGCTGCCCGGAGAGGACAAGGAACATGGTGACCTGGGGGAGTGAGACGGGGAGGAAGCCCCGTTACCCTGCATAATAACAACAGAGGGTCAAGTCTCCCGGGACACGCAGTGATCCTGAAGGGGGCGCTTCCCAAAGGACAGGGGAAGCTCTGGCACGGGAAGGCGGCGGTGGACACTAGGACCCTCGGGCTTCTCTTCGTAAGATGACACACCTGGCTGGCCAGGGCACACCTGGACTCCGGGGCAGGCCAAGCTCTCCAACAGTTGCTCAGTGTTCCCTGACCTGGCAGCCAAGCCCCTCGCAGACAGGGGGCGGTTTCTGCTCCTTGGTGGGCCACGCCCTCCCCGGGCACATATTCTCTCCGGCCAAGTGTTTCGTCCAAGCCCCGGGCCCTGACCACAAAAAGTGCCCTTTTCTTCGGCGGGCTCACCTCAGACGTGAGGTACCACAGAGCCAAACCGCCTGCTAAAAGGACATCCCCAGCACATTTTTTTTCTCGTCAGAGGGGCCGTGGCTGGGGCCACAAACAGCACACCCTTCCCCCCATCCTGGGGCCCTCCAAAACTGCTCCCTTGGTCCCTGCTTTATTTATGGCAGAAGAGCAGCTACCTAAAGGAGCTGCTGGCTGAGGTAGGGTGCTCCCGGTTGACCCAAAGCAAGTGGGGCAAATCTCTGGTGAGAGCCAAGCTGTTGAACAGGGTTGCGCGTCAGTGCTGCTGTACCCGCTCCAACATTTCAGTAAAAATGCAAAATATAATGGCAACGCCCTTCCCCAGGGGTTTGGGGTGGCGGGGGACCGGGGAGGGGTGGGGCGAGGGTGGACGACAGCCTGCGTGGAAATACTCCAGTGTGCCCTGGGAAACGTTCCACCAGAGCGGTGGGAGAGGAGGACACTCTTCACAAGCGCTTAGACGATTTCTTGTTTTTAAAAAAAAAAAAAAAAAAAAATTTTTTTTTTTTTGGGTGGTACAAAACCTGGTTGTGAAAGGAAAAGAAAATGCCAGCCCTGTTTGACAGACATCAGATTTATGACCGTTTTTTAAAGCCTCAAGTACGTCACAAGAACTGGCCCACCCACTGTCCTGCCCCAACTGTAAACACGGCCGGGGCCCCAGTCCCGCTCTCCCCCTATCGGACCTGCGGTCCTCCACCTCTGAACAGCCCTTGTTCCCGTCCACTGGTCTCTGCTGGGTTAAAAAGATGCCTGGCTGTATATATACGGAGAGTACCCCATGGAGGTAAACCTCCAAGACAAACAGGGCCGGCTCACGCCTCCACCGTCTGCAGGCAGGCCGCAGATGTTGATAAACAAGGTTGGGGTCTATGGTCTGCCCATTGACTGCTCCATCCATTTGACACCCGACAAGTCAGGAGACCGTTTTGTTTTTTTTTGTTTGTTTTCTTTTCCCCCCCTTGCCTTAACGTACAAACTCAGTAAACTGTTGTCAGGCTTGGCGATAAATTTATGAATTTTGGCCTCCAGATGTGGCTGGAAATAAAAGTAAACACGGGGAATGAGCAACTGCCTTTCAGGTTTACGCCCGGTGAGGCTGAGTCTGCAAAAACCAGGGCCGAGAGAGACGTTCGTCTGCCCTTTTCAATGAGACACCAGGAGATAGTTTTCTTAAAGGTAGGGATGCTATTCAGAGCAGAAAAGAGATGCCAAGGCCCTCTGGAAAGTTTTAGGGTGAGGATTAGAAGGTAGAGCTTTGGACCCCTGTCCAGAATCATTCATAATCGAATCCCTCACTGGCCTGGTGGGTCACAGCCGTGGCCTCCAACAACTTGGGCCAGGACACGAGGCTGCTGGAAGAAAGTCTTCAGATGAGAAAGAACCGAAAACATGCCTTTCATGAGATCTTCTTTTCTGGTATCATTTATCCAGAAAGAAGAGACACGGAGGCATTCAGAAAAAACCCAAAGGGTCAAGTGTAAACTGACAGGTGTGTCTATTCCAATCACAAACCAATAGGTTCTACTTGATTTTGTAGGTCAAAGGCTTGAAGGCGTTTCAAATCAGAAATCCAGCTAACTAGCCACCGTGAGACACAGGACAGAAAACACCATATGCATCTGAAAAAGGCCGTGTGTTATAACTTGACATTTCTTATGCTTCTTCTTTAGAAGAAAAAGAGAGAGAGAGAGAGAGAGAGAGAGAGAGAGAGACAGAGAGAGACAGAGAGAGACAGAGAGAGAGAGAGACAGGGCCCAAGGCATAGCATTTGAGTGAAGTGGAAGACTGTGTGTCTTTTCAGAGTGCGTTTGCTTCAGCAAAGTCATAAAACAAAAAAATTCATAAGGCAAAGGTTTCCTTGGTAACAATTCCGTGGAAATATCTGTGAAGTTGTGACCAACTGCACATACTGAAGATGCTCCCCCGTGGAAATGGCTTGGCAAGGGGGGAAATGACAGGCTAGAGCGTGTATTAACAGGGAGGGAGCGGTCGTTACAACCCCTCTTTGTTCCAGAGAAGAGGCTAGTCACTCATCTCCAAAAATCGAGTAACAGAACTACGTTTGCATTAAGACTGGAGCCAGGAAGCCCCTGGGAATTGAAGCTTTGGGGAGAGGTCATTAGCAATACACTTGGGACTTACATTAGAAGAAAATCGTTTGGGTTTTACAGCAAGGGATTTTATACCTTGTTTTGTTTTTTAAATGGAACTCTAAGATGAACCTTAAAGAATTCTTTCTCTGGATAAGAAATCACAGGATCATCAAATTATATATCCTCAGGAAGATTCATGAAAGGTCCACTATCAATTCTCCGCCTCTGTACTTTGATGAAATCACGGGCCACAGCCATGGAGCTGGCTGGCTCAGCTTATAGACCTGAAGTGTCTTTTATTTAGCCTGATGCATGCTTTAACCTTTCTAAAAAATTAGGTGATAGGATGTAACAATGGGAGATTTTTAGGTTTTGCATAAAAATCTGGATTTCTGGATGGTCTTGAAAAATGAGAAGATCTGGCAACCTCACACCTATGTTCCTACAAAGGAACAAGTAGTCAGAGCTGAGAAGCAGCTGCCTCTTTAAGGCAGGGCGTGTGCTCTCCAGTGTACTGCAATCCACACCCTGCCAAAGCACGTGCCTTATTCATTTGAGTTACCTTCCTGGACCCTGTAGGCATTTGAGTTTATAATTCCTGGTAAGAAAAAGAATCATCTCCACTCTGAGGTTTCTATTTGATCTTTCCCATGTGAATGTCAACAATGGACGTTGATCCCCTACGCCCTTCTACGTACATACAAGTAACACGGCTTGGTAAAAAGACACTCAAAAATAAGAGACAACTTAACACCAGTAACTGTCACTCTTAGGTTTTCCAGTGCAAGCCAGTAGCACTTTCAGTGCTGTGACGCTCCACAGTTCCTAACCATGAAACGACTTGAGCAGATGTATTAGATCTTTATAGATGTTACTTAACAGCAGCATGAGAGGAGGACCCAAGAAAGCAACCAACAGACACAAGTCATCTCTCTCTCCTAACACATTTTAGTAACTATCACATATGGATCACAATAGTAATATATTCTTAAGGGACTTACAATGCAGTAAGCGTGTATTTGTGTAAGGACACGGGAGCCAGTTTGAAGGAGCTCCCACTGGCAAATCTGGAACATTATGAGCACCAAAATAATTAACAAAAGTAGTGAACTATAAACCACTGAATAATTCAGGAATTCAGGAATTCATGAGTCCAGTGAATGGACAGGTATATAAATAAATAGGGGGGAGGGGGTCTCTTGCTAACAGTAGAATGCCAAGAACCAAACGATAAATTTTGAGTGAGCACTGGGGTTGGAAACTCATTTGCAACCATCATGGTACAGACTGGATCAGGCAAGAATCATCCCTGGATGCTAATTCTAGGAGGAACTTTCGATGAGTATCTTTGCATGACTTTAAAGGTTCTCCCCAGCAGACTGTTCATTCGTTGCAAGGGAGAAAGAACACAGTAATTATACATTGGAGAAGTCAGACAACACTTTACGTGGGCCACCAAAATTAGCATCACCAGTCGCGAACAGATGGACATTGGGTACCGCCAGATGTGACACGATACCCCCATCCAGTGTTCCGGCCAAGAATACATAACCTCAATCTAACCACGAGGAAACTTCAAACACAAAATGAGGACTTTTCCATTAAAAAATGGAGGAGGAGGGAACTGTATCCTTTAATAATGTCCATGTCATAAAAAACAAAGAAAAGCTGTGGAAACGTGCCAGATTAAAGGAGGCTAAGAAACACGACAACTCAATGCAATAGCTAACTCGAGACTAGCTTCTGTACTGGAGGGAAACAGTGTCACAAAGGTCATTATCTGAACAACAGACAAACCTGGAACATGGATGGAGGTTAGACAAAAGTATCAATGGGAATTTATGACAGTGATCATTGAACTGCTGTTACGTAAGAGCACATCCCTTTTCTTAGGAAATACAACTGATGAATTTAGAGGTAAAGGCCCATGATGTACATAACTTACCTTCAAGTGGTTTAGAAAAAAAAACTACACCTATACATATATATACATACACACACACACACACAGAGCACACATCAAGCAAATGGGGTAAAATGTTAAAAACACATGAATCTGAGTCAAGGATGTATGAGTGTTTCTTGTGCCATTTTTAGAATGTTTGAATTATTTCCCAATTGAAAGTTTAAAATGTGTGAGCACGTGCACGTGTGTATAAAAGCAAGACACAGCACACAAGCGGATTTTTAGCACACATGTGTGGGACAAGCCCCTTGGAGTGGCAGGACTGTGCACCAGGCATGGTTTAACGTAGGTCTCGCACACAGGTAGCTCTTAGAGTTAAAAAGGTGGGATTTTCCAGACAAAGGGAGTAAGAACCAAGCTTAAGCAACTGGAACCTAAATGCCTGCTGGGGGGAAAGCTGCCCAGAACACACTGCGTACGCCAAAGGGGAATGGATGCTACCGCTGGAGAGACTGGGAGCCTGGGGTGGACCTGGATGGCAGGTTAAGGAGCTTATTTTCAGGATAAAATCCAGGGTAAGAGCGAGAAGGCTTTCAGCAGGAGGTGGCATACGCAGAAAGGTGCATAACCTACTAGTGTGTAGGACAGGCTGGAGGGATGGAAACTTGAGCCAGGAAAACCAGTTAGGAACCACTGCCAAAGTCTAGGTTGGTGGTCACCAAATGGCCACAAAATTAACGTCAGGGTCTCACAAGACATAGGCACACTGAGCATTGTTAGAGGACTGAATACGTAATGTCTTACGTAAACATTGTAATTTTCAAATATTTGGTAGACAAATTACTAAATTATTACCCAGACAATAGGAGCCTGTGAAAAACCGTAACATTAAAACGTGTCTTCACATTCAAAAGGGTGGGAAGCTTTGAGGGTGAGGTGTCAACCTCCCGTCCAGGGGATGCCCTGGAGAACGGGGAAAAAAGAGGGCGGGTAGACCCTAAGTGCTGCACAAGATGGGGGGAACAATACTTTTAGTTCAATTATAACACATCCTGTTAAAGACCGCAGAGTAGAACGCACACCCAGGAAGTACCGAAGAATAAGACATGACCCCTGGTTTTGAAAAGCCAACATTCCAGGTAAATATTAAATCATAGAGACCAGCTGAATCACTGCCAAAAGGTAAAGAGATAATGAAACTTAGCGTTGATGTGCAGACAAGTGATTTTATCCTAATGAGAATGAGGACACCCAGAGCAGAGCACATCCGGGACCAAGAGGCCACTGGACTTCAAAGGTAATGAACTTGAGGAGGTGGACCTAAGAAAAGGACACACAGAGCTGACATGTGAAGAAAGATCAAGGCTATGGATGCAAGTTTGGGAGTCGTTTCTCCCGAGGGGTGTGGCCAAAACCATGGCCGTGGGTTGGAATTTAGAGAGACCGAGGGCTGAAGCTCATCCATGAACAGAAGGTGGGATGAGAGGGAGTCTGTGGGTGGTCAGTGTGGAGTGGTCAGGAGCGCACGCAGGCAGGAAAAACTAAGAGAAGGCAACCAGAACTGAAGTGGTTTGGAGGGACCCACACAGAAGAGGTCTAAAAGCTGGAGTTGTATTTCCAAGAGGAAAGGTTGGATGAGCTGTTAAAATAAAATACAGGATTCATGGCAATCTCCCCCTGTCTGTGCAAGGAAAGAAACAATGAAGTAGCCATGTCTTGAGAAAAGTGCTAAGCTAAGAAAGGGCCTTATCTGTGGTCACAGAGAGGGTAAGAGAGAGAATTAGAGAAAAGAGAGGGAGTGATCATCATGTCCATTTTCTCAATTGCAGGAAGGATTGTTTGGGCTCTCAGCTCCGGAGAGAATCGCAATCCAGGGTGAGAACAGAGCAGCCATGACTTGAGAGGAGCGGGTGGGGATGGAAGGGCAGCCTCAATGTCAAGAATGAACCGAATGGATCAAGGTGAGGATGACGCATGAACACACCTGAGGGGTTGGGCTTCTGAGCTCTCTCACCTATACAGTAAGTCCCCTACATACGAACCTTCAAGTTGCGAACTCTCAAAGATGTGAACGTGCATCTGGTTCCAGCAAGGAATCGGAACCTGTGCCGTCAACGTCAGGCGTGGGTGAAATTGCACTTGCCCTCCGTCTTCTGTTGCTGGCGATCCTTCAGATCTACCATCTCCGGCCTCCTCTCCCTCCTCCAGTCAGTAACTCTTCCTGCCTGTTCACTCGATGCCAGCCCCGGTATGCCAGCTGTTGTACTGGACTACTGTACATTTCAAGGTACCGTACTGTAAGATTAAACATGTTTTCTTTCTTTCTTTTAAATTTATTTATTTATTTCTGGCTGTGTTGGGTCTTTCTTGCTGTGCACGGGCTTTCTCTAGTTGCGGTGAGCAGGGGCCACTCTTCATTGCAGTGCGCCGGCTTCTCACTGCAGCTGCCTCTCTTGTTGCGGAGCACAGGCTCAAGACGTGTGGGCTTCAGTAGTTGCGGCACGCAGGCTCAGTAGTTGTGGCTCACGGGCTCTAGAGCGCAGGCTCAGTAGTTGTGGCGCACGGGCCCAGCCGCTTTGCGGCATGTGGGATCCTCCCGGACCACGGCTCGAACCCATGTCCCCCGCATTGGCAGGCGGACTCTCAACCACTACGCCACCAGGGAAGCCCTGTTTTCTTTATTTTTCGTGTTTGTTTTATGTATTATTTGTGTGAAAAGTATTATAAACCTATTACAGTACAGCACTATTTAGCCGATCATGTTAGTTGGGTACCTAGGCTAACTTCGTTGGACTTATGAATAAATTGGACTTACGAACGCACTCTCAGAACAGAACTCATTTGTATGTAGGGGACTTACTGTATTTGTGATTTGGGGAAGGAAGGGGTTAAGTGCGATAAGGGAAAATGAGCACAGATGTGTCCAGCAGGGAGAGGCAGGAAGAGCCTGCAGACAATGGAGAAAGACAAGGGAGAGACCAGGTAATGTGCCTTGAGAGGGTATTTTTAATCCCAGTGGGAGCTCCCTCCCTTGTCTCCATCCCATTCTATCCGAGTATCATTTACCTGGTTTGGTTAGAAACCATGGTAACAGGAAGCCCGAAGAAATGACTGAAACGAGAGGAGGACGCAGTGCCACATGGGGCCACACTTCTGTTTTCTGGAGAACCGGATCCTTTAGCAACAAAGGGCGAGGTGACAAGCGGGCCTCTGCAGACGGTTCCAACAACCGGATCTGACCTTTAAGGGACGAGCAAGATGGCTGCGGCAGTGGATGGGGATCAACAGAGCCTGGGTTTCCAGTGTCGCAGGAGCTCCGGGGCCTCTGAGCTAGGAGCATCGTCTCTCTCCTGCCAGCTCACTGCCACCCCAGCCCTGCTCTCGTGGACCTTCTTCACATCCTACAAGTGGCAAAAGTGATCAGGTTCATCAACGGATGCAGGAGGACCTGGTCTAGACTCTGCTTCTGCTCTCAAGGTCTCAGTGAGTGGCTCTTTGCCCTGCATCCTTTTCCCCATCCATACCGGGTGCTTCATAACCCCAAGATCAAAAAGAAAGGTGCTATGGACTGAATACTATATCCCGCCATATGCTGAAACTCTAATCCCCAATATGATGGTATTTGGAGATGGGGGCCTTTGCGGGGTAGTTAGTTCACGAGGGTACAGCCCTCATGATGGGATTAGTGCCTTTATAAGAAGAGAAAAGAATTAGTCATCAAAACTTAGTTCACAAATTCAGGGTAAAACACAGTCCTTCCTACCTTCCAGAAAGGAATTTACTTTCTCTTTCTCTCTCTCCTCTCTCCCTCTCTGACCCCCCCACCTCCCTGCCGCTGCTTCCTCCCTCCCTCTCTCCTCTCCCTCTCTCCTCATAAGACTACAACACAAAGACATCTGGCAGTAAACCAAGACCCTGACCATGCTGGCACTCTGATCTTGGATATCCCAGCCTCCAGAACCCTGAGAAATAAAGGTTTGTAATTTAAGCCCCCCAGCCTGTGATATTTTTGTTACAGCAGCCAGAGTTGACCAAGACAAAAGCAAAGGCTTTAGATGAACGCAGCGCTGAGCTGGGGCTGTCCACGCCTTCCCGGACAAGATTTAAAGCAACCCAGAATGTCCCCTGCCCTATGTCAGGCACACATGAGGATCTCCGTGCCACAAGAAGTTTGTCCACTCCATACCCGGTGGCGCTACCACCATAAACAAAAGCATGCTCTCACTCCACCCCTCCAGCTCCGACCTGAAGTACATTTTCTGCCTTGATTTACTCGAGTCTGTGGTGGAGCGTATTTAAGGGCCAGCATCATAGGATCCCCACGTGGCCCCCATGGACCATCTCCCCTGGAGCTAGGAGGCTCAGAGACCCATGGCGATCCACTGGCAGGTTTCAATGTCTCTTGAATCCTGAAGATTCTACTCTTTTATTTTCTGAACCCTTGGGAACTAGTATGAGGTGGCTGCTGTCACCCTGTAGCTTCTGTCCCCTAAGCCCGCCCTACTGGTTCTTTTCCCTGACGCCTCCCGTTGGCTCCCCTCCCGGCCAGGTCCAGAAGAGGCTGGGATAAGCGCAAAGGAAATGCCGCCGTGTCCACAGGCACCCAGAGGCTGCTCGCGCCATGGTGGTCCTTGTCGATGCGGTCACGGCTCGTAGCCAGACACCCTTGGTCCTTATGCTCGGGCCCTGCCAACCACAGACGTCTTCAAACAGAGCCTGTGAAAAGGAGCATTGCTCCAGCTCCACTCCTACCAACATCCTGGGAAACAGGGTCCACAAGGAAAATATTTTCTTAAAGTAACTCCCTGGTTTTGGGGGGTTTACCTGCCATAGGGGAATTCTTTATTTATTTATTTATTTTTAAAGAAAAGCATTGAGCTGCCCCTGTGAGAGCTGCCCTCGGAGAGAAGGGAAAAGAAATGTCACCCTCTCTCTCTCTCCAGACCCGCCTGAATTTGAGGTTTGGCTCAAATACCAAGGCAGCGCCGGCCAAGAGAAAGGTGTGGTGCAGAGAGGGCCATGTCCAGGAGTCCGGCAGCTGTAAACTTGGATCCCAAGCCTAACCTCACCTCACTCCCAGCCTGGAATGCTATGACCCACTTCAGCTCTCTGGCCTCGGTGGTACCATCCAGTAAAACATGGGACTCCTGACCTCACTGGGGAACAGGGAGATTAACTCACGTTTATCAAGCTCTTTGAAGATGAAAAAAGCCTGTGCCTAAAGGGGGCTGTTATTATTATAACTACCTGTGAAAAAAGAGAAAGAAGATTCCCGTCTAGGCCTGCTGATCAGCTCCAGCAGCCAGGGAGCCAGAAGTACTGGGAGTCCATCCTTGCAGGCGACAGCTCTCAGCGGCTTCTATCAATACGTACACCCACGGCACTGAGACCGTGTTTCCCAAAGCTTGGGATGCAGCTGCTTCTATCAGTACTTACACCCACGGCACTCAGACTGTGTTTCCCAAAGCTTGGGATGGGGCACGTCAAGGGGGTAACCCAGTTTTATTTTAGGTGGTGGGCAGACAGCACAAAAGGGCACCAAATCCCAGCAGGAGGAGGCAACTCTCTTTACCTTCTTCTCTTTTAATCCTACGGATTACCTGCAAGGAGAAAAGCTCGGTTCCGTGCTGCCTGGGATGTCTGTGACATCTCCCCACGTGCTAATTTCCCTTTATTATAAAGAGAAAGATAGCCTCAAGCCCAGAGGCTTGAAGGACAATAGTATCTACCTAGAATTTATAAACATGGCTTTGATTTCAATGTGCTCATTATTTTTATATTTACTTTGGATGTATGGGAAGTGATACTGGTTCACTAAATTTCATTTAAAACTAACGTTTCTTTACACCAGCGTTTCTCAACCTCAGCCTTATTGGCGTTTCGGGCTGGATAATTCCTTGTGCCGGGGGCTGCCCTGTGCACTGTAGGACGTTTAGCAGAGCCCCTGGCCTCATCTGCCCACCAGATGCCAGCGGCACACGCACCCGTCCCTCCGCCCGCAAGTGGTGACAGCCAAGAATGTCCGCAGACATTGCTCCATGTCCCCAGGGGGACAACACCCCTCCTCTGTTGAGAGCCACTGCTTTTATTTTTTTAAGTTATAAGTGATTTTATAAGCGATTACCAAAGGGGAAAGGCAGTGGGGGGAGGGATAAATTAGGAGTTTGGGATTAACAGATACACACTACTATACATAAAATAGGTAACTAACAAGGACCTACTGTATAGCACAGAGAACTATACTCAATATTATATTATGTAATTACCTATAAGGGAAAAGAACCTGAAAACGTGTGTGTGTGTGTGTGTGTGTGTGTATAACTGAATTGCTGTGCTGTATACCCGAAACTTACGTGATATTGTAAATCAACTATACTTCAATAAAAAGTCTTTAAAAAAGGAGAACCAGTGCTTTTAAATCAAGTCACTTAAAAAAAAAAATAATAGAATTAAATAGTAAAGGTTGGACTAAAATGACTCCAGTTTGGGAAAACCTGTAACAGAGAGGCAGGCCTTCTTGGGCATGTCTGCGTCAGCTCCAGAAACACAATTTAAGGCCCCAAGGGCAGGCACTGCTTCTGGATCCAAATACCATCTTTCCCAAAGGCTCCATTATGGCAGGGGCCTCGTTTGTGCTGATGGATGGACAAAAGTTCCAACCATTTCTGGAAGTCACAAACAAGAATGCTTAGAAACCATTTTCATTCCAGGCTCCTCCCAGGGGCCATGCTCCGCTTATCAGATCTCCAGAACTCAGCAGACACCTGCTTGCCATGGCTGGAATAACTGCCTAGAAGCCAGAAAGAGGATGAGATTGGGGCAGTCACTGGGAACCGTGGGCAGAGCCCATTCCGAAATGCTTTGAGGCCTCAGAAGGGCCTTACGACATCTCCCGATTCTTTCTTCCAGTGGAGCAACTGAGGCTCAGAAGGAACGGCTCCCCGTGATGTGTCCAGGGCAGAGTCCGTCTGTAACAGAACAGGGCCTCTTCCAGCATTAAGTTTCTCCAGCACCGCACTGTGCATGGCAACACGCAGGGTAGAGAAAATGTCACCGCCCTCACACCAAAAATATGAGGCAAAGGCTTATGAATGGGCTTCTTTCAATGTTCAAAAATCAACAGCAGCAACGCTATATAAATGAAATAATTAAAACCTGCATTGGCGACCACTCAACAGCAAGAAGAAGGCTTATTCCCTCACCGCCTCCAGCCCAGCACCCACCAAGCACAGGCTGTGACAGCCACTAGCAAGGCCCCTCAGCACCGCCGTGGCTGGCTTTCCGTGAGATGTTTTCCTTCCACCTCTCTCTCTCTCCCTACCCGCCCCCCATCCAGCATATTCATTCGTCACCTCCTTCTCCAGAGATCACAAGGAAGTTAAACGGACAAACTTCCTGGTTCATGCAAAGTTGAGGCTGTCAATTAAATAGACGCTGGAAAAAATAGTCTAATTTCCAAGACCTGGTGTCAGCTCTGCCCGAAATACTTCTCTATCTCAGGGACCAGCGCCAGGCATCTAAAACAAAGTCCGACTCACAAAAGGAACTACTCTGGACCATCCACAGAAAGGATCTAAGAGAAACATGGATGGTACTTTCTCAAAGCACTGGAGCCCTGTCTCCTGGGAGAATCAAACCAAAGTAAGATCCTGGCAGATATTAACATGGCAACTTACAATGGTTGTACTATCAGTGGGCCATCCTATCGATCAATAAGTCAATATGCACTGAGCCTGCCACGTGAACGCCCAGAGCCAGCCCTCCAAGGACCATCCAGACCCATAAACCACGGTCTGAGCCCTCAGAACCCTGCATCCCAGCGTCCACTTAGACAGATGCCACAGGGCGGCATGTGTTCCACTGCCAAATGCATGGCACGGTTACTAACGCTGTGAAGTCAAGGGGAAAATTTCTGAGGGCCAAGGTTCTGGAAGAGCTGGGTCTGGAATGCTGAGAAGGACACAGGCCTGCAGAGGGACCCCAGGCTGGGTATTCCTGGCAGGAGGACAGGCATGGGCAAAGGCCATGTGGTGAGAACACATAATTCTGCACGCTTATGCAATTTCTCTGCAGCCCAGACAGTGATGCCACTCAGCTCTATGCCATCCACTGGGTCAGGATGCACCCGACCGTCTATTAAGCATGACATGTACCCTCCAAAAACAAACAAACAAAATCAGTGCCTGAACTCGGTTCTGTTCAGCTTTAGAATGTAAACGATTTTTTAAAATAACAAATTTCTACTCTGCTCAGAAGCACTTAACAGGAGATGGCGTGTCTTTATTCAAAGAGCATCTGCTCTGTTCCCGTTAACTGCCACCACTCTGCCAGGCTCTGGGAATAGAAGGAATGGACCCCACTCTCAGGAAACGTTCAGTCTAGCTTGGGATGCTGAAGGAAGGTGAAAACTGAATAAAATTTTAAAAATTAAAAAAAAAATTTAAATCTGTACTATGGATAACTTAAACAATGCTGAGTTTAAGAACATCATCTTTTCCCTTCTCCAACATTTATTCAGCCTTTAGGGTCTTCCAAGTGCTTGCACGGACATGGTCCCTTTTGAAGATGTACACAAACCCCTAAGAATGAACCAGGGGTATTACAGGCTCTGAACAAAGCGCGAATAAGCCACTTCTGTCCCTGCGAGAATCAACGGCCCTGGTGGCAGGATGTACGGCAGGTTCTGTAATCTGATTAAAATCTCCTGTCGGCAGTTTTACGCTCCCTTGCTCATCTTAATATGAAAAATAACTTCTTTCCTGGAGTCTCACACAGGTAAACCCAGTGACATGGGAGGGATGGATGACTGAAGAGTTGTCTTTTGTGCTCAAGAGTTAGGGACAACTTAGGTGTCCATCACCAGGAGAATGGACCCATAAAGAGTAGCACGTGCACTTTGCTCCTGCCTAGATCAGGAGCTCCCAAACCTTCTCTGTCGAGGACCAGACAGTATGTAGTCTCTGTGGGCCAGGAGATCTCGGTCACAAGTACTTAACGCAGCTTCAACGGTGAGGAAGCGGCCACAGACGACACATAAATGACTCGGCGGAGCCGAGTTCCAATCAAATTCTATTTACAAAAACAGGTGGCAGCCAGTTTGGGCCCAAGAGCCATTGTCTGCTGACCACTGGCCTAGAACATTCTTCCCCCAGACACCTGCCTGGTCTCTGTTCAGATGTTACCTCCTGAGAAAACCTCTCCTGGCCATCCATCGTCACTCTATCCCTTGACCTCCCTCTTTTTCTCTGAGCATTGATCACTTCTGGATCTATCAGTGGATCTGTTTATAGCCTGCTATCTCTCCAGTGATGGAGAATGAAGACTTTTCCCTGTTGTGTTCACGACTAGCCCGTGGCACTTAGTAGGCGCCCAGTGGATACCTGTGGGGTGAATGACTGGCCGCTGGCTCATCCATCTGTGCATGTCACCCAGCAATGCATGTGGCTCATACTTCAGGGCAGGAGGAGACTGAGAGGTCAGCCAGGTTATCAGACCACCGCCCCGCCCCAGGGAGGCTGCGTGCAAAACCGCCCTACTCAGATCTCTCTGTCTTTTTTTCTCCCCCCTTTCTTTCTAGAATCTCCAGAGAAACCCGACAGTGAAATGCTTCTTGGTACCAATCCCAGGTCATTGTTTTGAGTTGCTACTGAGAAGATCCCATGAGCCAACGACATTCTCTCTTAGAATCTGTTAACCCTGCAGAATATTCCGCAGAAGATGTTAAGAGAGAGAAGAGGGGAAAAGCGACTCCCAAGAGCCCACCCTACGTTCCCCACCACCACCAAACCTAACCCTAACCCTAACCTCAACCGTAAACCTAACCCTAACTCTAAGTCCTACTCAGGAGGCTGAGCAAATACCTCTCCTTGTCTAGTTATTGTGGGTCCTTGAACTCCAAACCGGTTTCTCAGTGCTGACATAGTGAAACCTGCCTTCCTAAACCCCGGGGCTTCTCATGAAGCCAAAACCTCCACCATTGCACAGCCCACAAGACTTTGCAGAGTGCATTATAATCCCCAGCCCCCATCCTCCCTCGTGATTCAAAACTCAGCTAATCTCTACTGATAGACTGGGGCTCGACGGTTCTGTTTCTCCCCAGGGCCGGGGGAGACCAGACAGGACTGTCGGCTGCAGAAATAACATAATCCCACCAAACCCACGAAGGAACCAAGCTGAAGCTTTCCCCTCCAGTGCAATCTGATGGATCGCCAGTCCGGGGCTGTTCCCCTACGCCGGCCACGCCACTCATTTTTCTACTTCCAGCTCCTCGGGACATGGAAGGAGCTCCAGATAGCCTCCCGGTTCCTTATGGCTCAGTCTCAGTGGAAGTTTGTGGCCACACTTTCTGTCCAACCGGTTCTGCCTTTTATTTTTGTTTCAGGGAGGATTATCGCCATGGTAATATCCAGGTGACAGGGACAGGAGGGGGAAGAAACCCACCTGTGTTCAACCTTTAATCCCTGAGAGCATGTCAGAAAGCAGCAGCCTTGGAAAATGAGAAATCTGGCCGCTGTTTGGTACCCATCCCAAGACAGAATAAACTAGAAAACAGCTGAGCTGCGGCCGACAGGCGGCTCTCCTGGAAGGAAACTTGGTCCCTCTGGCCTCCTCAGACACTCTGCAAATCACCCTCCATGAGGAGGCTGGCCTGCCAATGTCTTCATTTTCACAAGGAGCGTGGCAGAGCAAAGTCCATGATGAGGAAAAAAGGAAAATGGTTCTCAAATGCGTTCCAGAGAACTCTCCACGATCCAAGGGTAACCACAGCACGTGTGTCTCCTGCCCCGGCAGTGCTGGTCATTTCTATGATTGCTGTGCCAACTGCGTGGCCACCTTCTCTGCCCCTCTACCCTCCAGTGGGTGGGACAAACAACACAGAACCCAGTTCCTGGGTATTAGCTCAGCATCCCGTCCACAAACATCCTCTCTCTGCTTCTGAGGAACTGCCAGGCCCCCAAAGCTACACCTGCTCACAAAGAGCAAGAGGAAATGAGGAATTCACTGGAAACCCACCAACTAGGTTGGGATGAACCACCATAGGTACCCCTGGGGGCTACCAGCGCATACACAGGAGACAGATGGACTCAGTGGAATACAAGTTTATAAACATGAACATCTAAGTGTAGTTACTGTTTTTAGGAAGCATCGCTTGGTTTAAATAAGCACGTGTGCTAGTGAGTGTGACGAACCAGCCATCCAGCGAACATCACAGAGCAGTGGGCTTCCACAGCCAAGTCATGTCCCCAGTTCATACGCCATGCCACTGACCCTCATGGGAACCCCATCGCAGCACCCCGTTTTTTCATTTAGTTGGTAAGGAGGCATCCACTAGATTCCTCCTCTTCTCGGTTCCACTGTCCGTAAGAGATACTCGATTTTAAAGGTTTTCAGGTTCTTGCTACCCAGGAAGGTTGGGACAAGCTAAGGGCTTTTCAACAGGAGGGCCTCACAGGTGAGCAAAAATAAAGATTTTATAAAAATATAAAACAAAGATTTAATTCCGCAATGACTGGTAACAGTGCAAAGAGAAAGGCTACCTGGTATCTGGTCATTTGCTAGTCAGGTTTGTAAAAGAAAAGGCAGTGGTAAGAGAGCCTGCTGTGAGGTCTGTTCTTTCCCTTATGAACCACCCGTGCAGAGGAAGCCCTGATGGGCTGATTTGTCTAGAAGTTGCCAGAGTGTACGGCTGAGGCTGGGAGAAATAAGCATCTGTAGAGGGCTCGCCTGGCCTTTCTGAAATCGATTAGAGGTGGCCAGCCCCCGCTAACCACACGATACAAGTGTGCGGGCAAACGAGGAGACCCCGTGGTTGAATCGGTAATGATTCTTGCAAATCATGGGTTTGGAGAAGGATTCTGTGGAGGGAGAGTCTCTGGGAAAAACGGTGGGATGGCTACAGACAGGCAGGCTCTCCATCAAAGCCACGTCTTCCCTGTGATGGTGGAGATGAGGGTCCTCACCTGCCTCCACGGACACAGAGTCAGCAGCTAACAGTGAGGTCCCAGAATGGACCAGACACGTCCCTTACAACGCGAGCGCGCGCGCACACACACACACACACACACACACACACACACACACACACACACGAAGGTTCAGAGCCTCAGCTCCTTTGCCTGGGATTTTTCACGCTGGGGAGCTGGGTGTTACCCATGGGAACAAGTTCCTCCGAGGCCACATGTTGTTGAAACTCCTCTCCCAGGGCCGACGTCACGTCTCCCAGACACTGGCTCCCTTGGGAATGTGTGAACCGCTCCTCCAGAGCCAGGAGCGGAGGCTGGGGTGATTCATAACCTGTGCTCTCAGCCGGGTCACCTGTGGATTCGCGGTTGCCATCCATTACTCAGTCTCATCCCTGAGCCCAGGCCTGAGGCTGCTGCTTCCAGCCTGACCTTCACTCCGTGCCGGCCCTCTCTCCTGCATCGGTCCCCAGCACACTCAGTGGGTCCCGTGAGCAGCAGGGAGTGGGGCGGGGATGGGGGTCCCAGCGGGCAGAGAGAAAAAGGCAAGAAAAAAATGCTCCCTTGGTTGAAAAATTCAAGGCTCAGCTCCACTGTCACCTCTTCTATTTTTTTGCGAATTCCTTCCATGTTTTTTCCTGATACACGTTCTAATAGTTATTATCATTATCGATGCTATCATACTGTTTTGTATCTTGTCACTTAACAGAACATCTTGAAGAACCTTCCATGTCAGCACACACAAATTTACCTCACTGTGCTTTTGTTTTACTAAAGTAGAATTGATCCACAGTATTGTTAGTTTCAGATGTACAGCAAAATGATTCACTCATACATATATTTTTTTCCGATTCTCTTCCGTTATAGGTTCTTACAAGATACTGCATATAGTTCCCTGTGCTATACAGTAGATCCTTGTCGTTTTCCTGTTTTATATACAGTGGTGTGCATCTGTTAATCCCATACTTCTAAGTTAGCCCTCCCCCCTCCCATTTCCCCTCTGGCATCCCTAAGTTTGTTTTCTATGTCTGCACTGTCATCTTTTTTTAAATCACCAACAACACTTCACTCAGGTTACTCTTCTCACCATAGCCCCCAAGTTTTGTTTCTTCTGGGGTTTGTGATTCACACGTTCGAGGGTCCTGGCTGCTGTAAATCCTTTCTACAACAAGGTGGAATGAGGCATAATATCAACAAATACACACGACAGGTGAAATAAAACGAGCTCCCCAAGCAAGGCTCTGTTTTCACAAGTGCGGTCCACTTGGAAAAAGGAGGAGGGACGGGGGCATGGAGAGGTGCTGGGCCTGCCCCCTGCTCTCCTGGCCCTCCCACCCCTGTTGGTACTGACCCATTCAACAACCTGGCGGGTTCTCTCCTTAAGGGACTTAAGAACACACGGCCTCTGCAAACACTTGGGGCCTGGGGGCCTGAAACTCAGCGTCTGTTTCTGAAAAAATAGCATGAACATCACCTGCAGGATTTCCAAACCTCAGACCCCGTTTCCTGTTCTCTTATTTTAAAATAGCAAAGCTTTATCTTCTTTTCTGACTCTGAGTGGACTTTATTCCAATCAGCATGAAGCCTATAACTTTTGTTCTGGGTGCCCACACTCACCCTCCCTGTTTAATAATTAGTCATCTAGAACAGGGATTGGCAAACTTGCTGTAAAGGGCCAGATAGTAAATATTTTCAGCTTCGTGGGCCGTATGGTTTTTATCACAACTACTCAACTCTGCCTTGGCAGTGTGAGAGCAGCCATAGGCAATGTGCAAACAAACGGGCATGGCTAAGTTCCAATAGAGCTTTATGTAAGAACACTGAAATGTAAATCTCATATCATTTTCACGGGGCAGAAAATGTTACTTTTTAAAAGAAAACCTTTAGTGTGAAAATGATTCTGAGCTCATGACCTACACAAAAACAGGTGGCAGGTTGGTTTTGGCCAGAGGGCTATAGTTTGCCAACCACTGTCTGGTCTAAAATCAGATATTTAAAGGGAAACCCTCTGTGAGTTCTTTCTTTTGAAAAGAAATGGAAGGATAATAAGAGCTAACATTTATTGAGCACTTACTACATGGAAGAACTCAACGTGGAAATCTTTTTATTCTCATCATAATACTCATCGTAACACTCAAGGTAGGGAAATATTATCTCTGTGTAGATGGGGAAATCGAGGGTTATGAGAAAACAGTGGACACGTCAAGTTCACACAGCAAGGATTTGAACCCAAGCACTGGGACTGCAGACGGAGACACAAGGACACACGTGTTCAGCATCCTTGGACAACATCGTAAGAAGGAGACGATGAGAAGCAGCCACCTGTCTCACTCGGGCGTCATGTGACTAGTTCAGGAAAACCTTGCATCCCAGGCCCCACTGAGGAGGATCACCCATCTCCTTCCTGCACCAGTTCCTTCTCAAACATTCTCCCAAGTGAAACAGAGCTCGAAGAGACTCCATGAATAGCTAGCTTTGGGGTGAGGGAAGAGGGTGGTACATTTTACAAACTGTGAAGTGCTGTCTTGCAGGGTGGCTCACAGAAAGCAGAGCAGTGACGGGGCAAGTTCACTTGGGGCAGAGACATGAACCTCAGGTCATTAGTGTCAGCTCTGGTGGTAAACTGGCTCACTGGCTCCCGAGGTTCCACCCCCGCCCCCCCCCGGCTCCCCAGAAGTAGGGTTCTGCCCACTCACAGCCCCCCGCGAGAGGCCTCTGCCTTTCAGCCACTTGGGTTTCCCGAATCTTCCGTTTCTGCCTCTCTTCTCACGGCTGGCCTCCTCCTTCTAGGCTGGATGCAAAAACGCTCTGGTGTTTCTGCCGCCACCCAGACAGAAGGGGGGCAGGGAAGAGGGCTGGGTGGCTGCTTTCCATTCCTTTTAGGCTCACTGCCCAATTTCTCTTCCATCCCGGGCACCACGGCGCATCTGGGTAGATCCTCCCTTGGCGGCTCTGGTCTCACCACACCCGGTGGAAAGCCATGGATCCTGGATATAAACCTACCAGCGCGAGAGAAAGCTTCTGCTGGAGCACCGCTCTGCCCAACGGACGCACACGCGGCGTTCCCGATCCTCAGGGCTTCTGGAAAAGGAGGCCCGACCCGCCGGCCTCGGCACTCTGAGGGGCCGAGCAGGCAAGAGGCAAAGCTTCTCATTATGTAAAACGCTAGGCTTTTTCCTCTTTCTCTGCATCCTGCTAGCAATTTTGTATCCGGTTTGGGAATTCCAGGAACATCTGCCATTGTCTTCTGCCCACAACCACACTGGTGCGAGCGGAGCCCCAGGGCGTGATCGTGTTCCTACCTGCCAGTTGCCCTGTCATTAGCCGTGAACTGTGCAGGGAAACATACAAAACCGCGGCCGGCAACCACACCTGCAGAATTCCACCTCGCTGCCTCATCCCGCTCAGACCCAAGGCACAAAGACCAAGTCCCTTTCCTGCAGGGAGAATCGCAGGGCGCAGAGGGCCTGTTTGAACAGCCGACATCCTCTAACCAAACAGACGGCACCTTGTCAACGCTGCACTCGCCCGGCATCTCCTTTCGTGTTAGCTTTTGAGTGGCAAGGGCAGGGGAGGCCGGGAGGAAACAGGCAAGGTGCAGCTGAGTTCAAGAAGCAGCACCAAATGAACCTCATCTACGAAACAGAAACAGACTCACAGACATAGAGAACAGACTTGTGGTGGCCAAGGGGGAGTGGGGGAGGGAGAGGGAAGGATTGGGAGTTTGGGGTTAGTAGATGCAAACTAGTACATATAGGATGGATAAACAAGGTCCTACTGTAGAGCACAGGGAACTATACTCAATATCCTGTGATAAACCAGAATGGAGAATGATATTAAAAAGAATGTATATATGTGCAAAAAAAAAAAAGACCAGCTTGGGTTAGTTCTATTTCAAGCAATGCAGATGGCCTCTGTTCAGATCAGACAGTGACTCTTGGGATAGAAGCACCCAAAACGCAAGGAACAGTCATCTCTGGAGCCAGTGGCTTCTTCCTGCCTCTCTGGACTTCAATCTGTAAAACGGGGTGAAACCAGAGCCTACCATGGCTTAACGAACTAGATTTTGGTGCATTTGATGCGTTTACAAGGCTGCACAGGCCACAGCCCACACTGAACCGACGGTTATGATCAGTTATTATGATAGGTCTGCATCCCCATTGCAAACCCTGTCTTTCCTCCCCCACCTGCACACTCCTGGCTCCCTTCTGTGTCCCCTGTGTCTCATCTGCCTCTACCTAGCTTATCACTGCCATGTTCTCCAGGGTCCCATCCTCACCCTCCCCTCCCCCTCATCTCCCAGACTCCCCGCTATGGGTCCACCCCAGGGTTACATCTTTCCTGGGTGTGGGTGCACATCCCCCGTCTCCCCAGCGTCCCGTGGCACAGGGAGGTTGACCATCCCTGGGCCCCGCTCCACCCTCCCCTCCATCCCATGTGCTTTCTTTGTTCATGTGTTTATTTCCCACCATCAGGCATTCGCTCAGCTCTAAAGGGAACTAGACGCCACGCATACATTTATCCCTAGGATCTGGTATTATCTGATGCAGAGGAGGAAGCCAATAAATGTTTAAATAAATAAAGCACTACCTCTGGCCTCTCTTCCTAATTTCAAATTCCCATCTCCAGCAGCCAAGAAGACATCTTCCCATGAACAACACCCAAGCAACTCCAGAAACTCATCGCAACCCCTCCTGCGTTACCCATCTCGGCTTACGCATGACACCCAGTTAGGACAAGAGAGACACCCAACAGGCTCAAATTAAATAATTAGGGAAATAGGATCCGCCTATTAGGTTAGACTTGGGCTTATACTTGTGACATCACCTTGGACGCATCCCGCTCTTAACCCCACAAGCATTCAGTCCCCACGCGGTCAATTTCGGCCCCCAACGTCGCCTGCTTCATCACCGCCTTCTCTCCACCACTGCTGAGGTCCCGTGCAGACCCTTGTTGCTGGGCCTCCCATCTACCTTCTACCCCTTGCCCACCTGCCTTCTCTCCCTCCCTAGCCTGCTGCCAGGTTGAGCCAAGCCCTAGCTCAGAAGCCTTCCAAGTTCTGCAAACTCCCAGGCCTGCCCTTTAAGATCCTCCCTCTTTCTGACCCCTCCCACTATCTTCTCCCCTCTACCTCTCCAGCCCTACCGGGTCCTAGGAAGCCCTGCCCAGATCCGCTTCTGGCCCCAGGGCTCAAAGCATGCTTCCACCTGAAATGGCCATCTTTCCGCCCCCACTCCAGCTCCGCCATGAAAGCCGGAGACCCTTCGAGGCCTCCTGAAGGCTTTTACTCCTCTCTGACAACTCTCTGCATCTCCCCTAGACACTCCTGCCTGGCACGTTCTCCCACTGAAGTTGCCCAGATGCTAAGCCTGCACTCACACACTCTACCTGTGTTATGCCGTCTGCCACCCCCTTGAAGATAGGAACCAGATCGTACCCTTCTAGAAGGGCCTAGAAGAAACGCTTTGCACATGGCAGCCACTCATACATTAGGAGTGTATATGTAGTAAGAGGACACGTAAAGGTACTTTTCCTTCTTTCATGCAATGACCGCTGGGATAAGCTCTGTACCATGGGCATCAGGGTTCACATTTGCTCCCACCAGGTAGGACTCACACTTCCAGAGGCTTCTCCGTGGAGGCCTTAGGGAACAGTGGGAAACCCCGACATGCCCTTCCAGGCTCTCCAACTCCCTTCAGCTGCTGCATTCAACCATTCAGGATATTTGACCCTCATGTAAGATTTCTGTTTACACCAAGGGATAAGCGGCTACAACTTTTTAAACTATTCATGTACTTCTTAAACAAGAGAAGAGTGAGGCCCAGAGAGGGGAGGTGACTTGCCCAAAGTCACACAGCTACCGGGAGGCAGATCTACCTCCAAATCGGCCAATGGACCCGCACTTGCCAATAAGTCTACTTTCCAGAGAGCGGTCCTGCAGCTCATTGCAGGGAAGCACATGCACACACCCCAAGGGCATTACCCGGTGGGTAACTCAAGGCTTCCGCTAAGGCAGAGAGGTCTCAAACTCAGTCGTCTTCAGGGACCAGGTGGAAACCAGAAGTGAGTGAAGCTGGCTGAGCGTAAAAATGAACGAAGAGGTGACGGGAACTGTGACAAACCCGAGGACGTGGCACTTTGCGGCTCCCGGAGTCTGTAGCCAAAGAAGAAGATTGGCTCTGTCCTCAGTGACCTTTACTTTCTCAAGGAGAGCCAGAGATCCAGAACTATATGAAAGACCCACAACTGAAGTCCTGGCAACTAACGCAAACCATTTTAGCACAAGGTCTACGCACAAAATAAACACACCCATACCCAGACCTCTGGGGCCCTTTGTTGGTGAATCCCACCCCTGAGAAATGCCTTTCTGGTTGAAAGGTCAGTTAACAAGACAAAGAGAAGCAAGGTCAGGGATCCAGAGGTTATAATGAACGTTGGGTCTGAAAGACGCCTTCCGGTACAAAATATAACTTCTAAAAGTGAGTCAATTTCAAACAGCCTACAGAAATCCCATCCTCGTATCCGCCGTGCCCATGCAGCAGTTCGGGATATAGGGTGTTCCAGGGAGAACAGACAGTAGAAACAAACCAGCCATGTTTTTCTAATAAACCTCTTAAAATGCTCTACTTAAGTAACCGCGGCTCTGATTTTAGAGTAAGAATGACAACAATAAATTAAAGCAAAAGGAGCCCCAGCGGCTTCCAGCTGGAGGCTGCTCTCTGATGCAGCATCTGAAAATTCAGACGGACGTAAGTAGGAGAAATGACCCTAGTTATCAGGGCCAGCCCATCTCCCACTTCCCTCCGCATCCCGCCCCTAAAACACAATGATTTACAGAGACTTGGGGAGGGACCTCTCGCTTCCCCTCTGCAGAATTTATTTCTCTTTAATGGGCTGCCATGCCTCCCCTTCTTTCTAATCTCTTCCTCTCCCTGCCGGCTTGCCCTCTCCTGCCTCTGCTCTCTCTGCTCTTCCGAGGGACAGTCAGTGGGGCAAGGTGGCAGCATGCTACTGGCTGAACAAAATGGTTACAGGGACAAGCTACAGGAGAGGAAGTGGCCTCCGGCTGCAGGGGCTGGCCTGGCAGATGTGGGTTTCCCTAGGTCCCCACCTGGCTTTTATTGGGGAAAGAAACTTATTAAAGTGAGCAATCCAGCCTATGGCAAAAAATCGGAATGTAGCAGACAGTGTTGGCCACAGCGCGGGGGATGGGAGATTCAGTCCCTTTAAGGGGGACACAAATGATTTATGCTCCTTGCACACGGCTCCAGGACTAATGGAGACCAGGATCTGTAATTATACAACCACTGCAATTACTCCAAATCCCTACCCTTTCTTGCTCTCACCCAGTTCTTGTCTTTTCCAATAAGCGACTGCTCTGAACCCTGGCAGCCAGAGGTTAGAAAGTGATGGAAGGTCTTAGAAGTTACATACCTGCTGGTGAAGGTTCCTACCTTGGACTGTAAGAAGGTCTCCTCTGGGGGAGAGCTGAAAAAAATCCCCAGTCCAAGTAATAAGCCACCTGTTTGTCATACGTTACAAAGCTCCTTCTTTAACATTAGTTCCTTAGATCTTTGCAGCTCTGCTAGGTCAGTGTGACTACTTTGTGAATGAGGAACTGAGGCTCAGAGAGCTTAGATGACTTGCCCCAGGTCACAGAGCCAGCTAGTGACAGATCTTCTTAGCCCAAGTCTAGAATGACTCCTACTTAAGTACTCCTACCAAAGTTGTTTGGGAGCAGGCGAAAAAAAAAAAGAAAAAGAAAAAGAAAAAAATATATATATATATGTATAACAGCGAAAAATGCAAAGATTAAAAGTTAAAAGAAAAGATCTAAAGGCCCATCTCAGGTGACACTAGGACAGAAACAGTCAAGCAGGCATCCTGCTAATTCACATTTTTCTTTTCAACAACAGGAGAGGATTTTCCTCCCCTCAGCATCCCAGAATTATGTGCTCTCTCTTCCCTTCAGGCCCCAAATGCCTTTTAATCTTCGCAATAGCTCTACAAGGAGGGCCGTGGGGCAGGAGATTGTCAGGGATGATGGACTCCAGATCACCTATAACTTCGTCGGAAACCTGCACGAGCTCCCTAGAGGCCAGGTAACCCAGACGGCTCCTCTGAGAGGAGTTTTCTCTGGGTGGAGCTAAAGCAAAGTCAAGGTTAGGCTGTGGTCTTCAGGCCCCAGACCCCCCATATCTGGGGACAGAGTCCTTGTGTTTCCACACCTGGACGTAGGCTATCTCCACCCTGGTAGACAGAAGGACACCTGGGGCTACTTGACGGAGTCGGCGGGAAGTGAAATGCGTATTTATGAAGAGTGTAGGTCCACATGAGCTGTGAGAATCTCCCAGTTCCGCTGATGGTCTATATGAAGATAGACTCGAGATCAGGTGGCCAGGCACAAAGGCTCCATCCAATGTGAGTAAACTTCAAGACCAATCCATACCACAGGCTTGGTAGACCAGTAGATCTTCTTGCTTTTCTTTCTTTTTTTTTTTTTCACTTTGTTCTCTTTCCCTACAGGGACTTCCATGCCAAGGTTTCTGGCTGGCTCTGACCCTCCTAAGAGCAATGGGGAAGGCTGAGTGTTCACTTTTGCCTAATCTATGCAAAGCAACCTCCTTAGGACATCAGGAAAGGCTGGTCCATTATTCTAGCTTCCGAGATGCAAGGAATGGGTCCCCAGCTGGACTTGACTGGGGTTTTGCTCATAGCGGGGAAGGCTTTGGAGAGAAAGAAAGGGGACCCTTACCAGGAAAGCACACCCTCTCTTAGAAAATTAGGAAGTTGTGACCTTTAGTCTGTGGGTCACTCAGCTCTCATTACCTCCTGGCTACCCTCCTCCCTCAGACACCACCTGGATCCAGGTCTTATTCTCAGCTGGCTGCCCACGAAGCCCCAGCAGTGTTAACTGATCAACAAGGTAGTAATTTAGTCATATATATGCCTAAGTGTAGCCAACCCCTCTCAGGGCCTTCTGCAGGTCAAAAGAAGATTCTTTTCAGGCGAAAAGTCTCTAAAATTCAAAGGAAAGGGTTTCTCACCCTTTGCACTCTTAATCTTTTTGGTTGGATAATTCTTCATTGAGGGGGGCTACCTTGTGCACTGTAGGATGTTTAATTAGCAGCATCTACACTGGCCTCTACCCACTAGATGCCAGTAGCACCCCCTCTCCCCACTAAGTCGTGGCATCAAAAATGTCTCCAAACATTGCCATTCATCCCCTGGGGAGGCCAGATCGCCCCTGATTGAGAACCACTGATCTGACGGTAGAGGAGGGGGTAGAGGGGAGAATGAGAGGACCCATTTCTGAGGCCTGCCCATAAAACTCTGACCATAGGGCACTTTGGAAACCTCAAGGTGATACCAGCAGAGGGAATGACGTGGCCTTCTACATCAGAAGCAAAAGCCCAAGTAAAGTCCTATTTCCAGAGTCCTCAATCCTTGGCAGTGGTAAGAGGAAGAGAGACTGTGGACGTGACAGCTAAACGCAGACGTTTTTGAGAAACCAAAAGCGCCGCTTCTCAACTCCTTGCCTTTTAAAGGACGTGACTCGTCTCTCAATTGTTTTGCTTTCGACGCCTTCCTTGTCCACCATCATCATTGCTCTTCTCTCCCTTCATCTCTTCTAAGGAAAAGTCTTGTGATGTTTCTTATTGGTAGAGGAGGAAAGAGGGGCCAACCAAAAAGTTGGTTTTTATTGACCTGGGCAGGTGTCTGTCGGGCCCCTGAAATTCCCCTGGAAGCTGGAGTCAAGCTAGGACCCTGATGAAGATGCCGAGAAAACAGCGGAGGAGAAGGGCGGGAGGCAGGCCCCTGATTAATTGAGAAAACGCAACCGTGCCACGTTTGAATAAGATTTGCCCAGTGGAATGCAGGGCCCTTTTTTGTGTGCTCATTCGTTTGAAACAAAAGCGAATAGAGTGGACGACAAAGGGGTCAGGGGGAGGAGACACCGGTAGCCAATGGATTCCTGCGAATAGACACTGTTGAGGAAATGGAAGTGCTACGGTGACAGGCAGTCAAGAGCATTTGCGGACGAAAACTGTCCACCTAAGTCCTTAAGCTCATGTTTTATTCCTGTCTCTGATGAAGAGTTTTTCC
>NW_020837988.1:4851962-4929596 GCF_003676395.1 Aethalodelphis obliquidens
TTTTTTTTTTTTTTTTTTTTTTTGCGGTACACGGGCCTCTCACTGTTTTGGCCTCTCCCATTGCGGAGCACAGGCTCCGGACGCGCAGGCTCAGCGGCCATGGCTCACGGGCCCAGCCGCTCCGCGGCACGTGGGATCTTCCCAGACCGGGTCACGAACCCGTGTCCCCTGCATCGGCAGGCGGACTCTCAACCACTGCGCCACCAGGGAAGCCCCTGATAGATTTTTTTATATTGACTTCATGTTGAAATAAGGATTATATAAAATATATTATTAAAATTGATTTTGTCTGCTTCCTTTGTCTTTTTTTAAATGTGATTACTAGAAAATTTAAAATTTCATACGTGGCTTGAGTTTTATTTCTGTGGGACAGCGCTGCTCTAGGTTAATAGTTCTCAGCTGATGCTTTCTCCCTCTTCTTCTACCTCTTCCCCTTCCTTGCAGACCTACCGCAGATTATCTGGATCCTTTTAAAGAGTGTATCAATCTTCACTCGTCGGCCAAAAACAAATGTCTCCTGCACATAAAGCACTAAGGTGGCATCTGTGTGGGATACCAAAAGGAATCCGAGTCTTGGATAGAGGACCACGGCTCTGAAGGACCTGATGCAGCCCACAGCCCTCATTTCAGAAGTGAGATTGAGACAGCTGGCCCCAGGGGGTCCACCAACACAGAGACTACAAATGGTCTCCCCTCCCAGGCCCGGCCGCCATGTTGGATCGATTCCATCTAAGCAGCTGGCGAAGCTTAGCTTCCCCTTCAACACAGAAGTGACTTTTCTGGTTCTGTTTATCTTCCTGGTGACACTAACCCTGCCACCTGCTGTCCTTCTATATATCACAGCTTTCTTTTTCCCTTCCCTGGTTAACACAAGGACTGTACATTTTCCACAGAAGAACCTGTTTTGGGTTCATCCAAGCCAGCTCCTTCCCTGGTCGAGGGCTTTGGTTGGTCAAGTCGGGGCAAGTCCAAAAAGAGAGCAATGGGAGATGGTTAAGAAAGGACATTCATCATCCCAACCTACAGCATGGCCTTGGAAGAATAATTTTCATCTAAAAAGTCCAAGTTAAGAACGTCAGTGACCAGTACCGTAACTGGAACAGGGGTTCTCAGTTGGGAGCAATTCTGACCCTACCAGGTGGCAATGGTAACATTTGAAGACATTTTTGGTTTTCAGAACTGGGGTTGGGAAACATTACTGGGTATAGGTCAAGGGATGCCACTAAACATCCTACAATGCACAGGTTGGTGCCCCACAAAAACGGCCCCAAAAGTCAACAGTGCTGAGGTTGAGAAACTCTGACCTGGAATCCGGAGGCGACCAGCATCCTGCAACAACCACCACCACGCAGGAGCTTACTCTAATCTCTGGCATCAACAAACATCCATCCTCCCCCAACACCACCTTTCAACAAACACTCCTGGGCATGGATCCAGGAAAACCTGAAGGATCAGGGCAAGAAGAACAACTGCGAGAAGGAAAACAGTACAAACATGATTAAATAAATTAGGCCGGCTAATTACCAAGTGTCTAACTTTGCACCTGGAGCAACAGCTGGTGTAACACCGAATTGAGCAAACATCATCCCCAATCCGGGCAGGCTCTGGGCACACTGACTTGCTTCTCCCTGCCTTCTTCTGGCAAAAGACTTGGCTGAGAAAAGACTAGGCAATAAAGTCTTAGAGCAGAGGGCCCGCCCTCTGGAGGTGGGTTCCACGCCACAGCTGCCCCAGATGCACCTGCACACCCCACCGAGGACATGCCCAGAAGGGACGATTGCTCAATGCAGTCAAAGCTCCTCTTGGGCTGAGATCCCAGCTTCCCAAGCTGCTGACTTTTGCAACTTAGCCAGTCTCCTGCCACCATGAGTATTGTTTGACTTTTGCTTGGGAAATATCCAAACAGAATGTGACTTCCCCTCTCTCAGCCTGTTTGAACCGATTCTCTATTCTGTCCCTCTGGGCCGAATTGTATTTCCTTGATTTCTCAATTCTGGAAGACCTGCTATTTATTCTATGAGGCATCCCCGTGAAGACCCACAGCCCTGTGATGGTCCTCCTGGGCAGCGTGGTCTAACTGGGAGCTGCTGAGCTGGGTAGACTCTCTGGGCTACCCAGTGGCTCCGCGTGACAGCCATGCGGCAACCGCACACTGCCGCATCATACGTCTCCCCAGTGCCCGCGCTGCTTCCTCCCTGTCACCACTGAAGTGAATCACGACCATAGGGACGCAGGTAAAGAGCGGCAGAACTCCGCTCAGGGGCCACATTTCATTGTGATTTAAAACCTGCTGTCGAAGTGATTTTCCCAGATTGCACACTTTACAGGGTTGAATAGCGGCCCCCAAAAGATACGTCCACATCCTAACCCTCAGAATTTGAGACTATGTCCTTATTTGGGAAAAGGGTCTTTGCAGGTGAAATTAAGGATCTCAAGACGAGGTCCTCCTGATTACCCAGGTAGGGACTAAATCCAATGACAGGTGTCCTTACGAGAGACAGAAGAGAAGACAGATGCACAGAGGAGATGGCCATGTGAAGATGGAGACAGAGGTTGAGGCGTGCTGCCACAAGCCAAGGAGAGCTTACAACCACCAGAGGCTGGAAGAGCCAAAGAAGGATGCTTCCCTAGAGCCTTCAGAAGGAGCCCAGCCCTGGCGACACCTTGATTTTGGACTTCTGGTCTCCAGGACTACGGTAGCAATTTCTTCCGACAGCCCTAGGAAACTAAACTAAGACACACGTTCAACCCCACTCCTACCTAATCAACAATGTTGCCCGTGTATATGGCTTGCTTAGCATAAACTATGGAACTCTGGGCTTGGGTTGTGTGTTCATTAATTCACTTTTATTAGACATCTATCCTAATCTCACCTCCTGGAGAGTTTCCATAATAACTCCATCAAAAATGGTCTTTACTCAGCCCTCACATACCCCTCTGCAGCCTCTGGTCCTGCTTCCAGTTTTTTCATATCCCTTATTGCTCCCCAGCATTACGTATTTATTTGTATACTTGAAAATCACCTGTCTCCACCATTTGAATATATGCTCCTTAAGGGCAGGGGCTAGTTCTGCTTACTTACTGCTAAAAGTCCAGTAAGGAGAATGCCTAGCACATAGTAGGTTCTTAAAAATATCTGGTTGGATGAATAGAGTCATAATCCTTATCTTCAAAAGCAGAGAATCTAGAACATTCTACCATCTTCTAATTCTAGAGCATTTTTACAAATAAAAAATGTAATCTTCCTACACCCTCCCTTCGGGTTACCGAGGTCTTTTATACATATCACAGTAGCTCCATGGGTTAGAAGTACATCAAGATTTGTCTTTGGAAAAAATGGGAATTTTCTCTGAAGGGAAATTCCTGTGCTCCTGGTGGCTAAAGTACATTGCCTAAAATGCCCCTAAATTTTTAGCAAATGACCCGTTTTTTTTGCATCTCCCATTTCTAGCACTTTCTTTAAGAAATACAAGTTCAGATGCACGGTGAGTGATGATTTAGGGAAGAGACGGGGACTCAACACACAGAGGCCACTCTGATCAACAGACTGACGCTCCCCTGAGCAGCCAGGGGCTCGTAGTGGATGGTTGCCTGTAACGTTCCTGCACACCTGAGGACGTTCCTGACACTGAAGTTACAAAGAGAAGATCCAGTTGGACCTCTTCTTTAGGAATTCTAGACCCAAGAGCTCTCCATGTAAAGGAATTATACCTTTGGTCAAGAGGTGGTTGCATTTCTAGCTCAGCCCAGATGACAGCAACAGGACCCAGATAACTGGCCGTAGAGAAAGCTCCGGTCTTTCTGGAAGGCATAAATTCACTCTTTCTAGCCTTTAGGTCTGCTAGTAACACCACAGAGCTTTTTTTAAGGCAGGATAATAAGTAAACAGAAGTCTTTAGGGGTTTGATGCAGAGGGGCATTAATAGGAGGAAAAGCTTGGAGTAAAGGAGAATTTGAAAGCTTTAAAGAACCTTTGACCTTCCAGAGAAAAGCCAAAAATATTATTTGCACTTCGTCTGCATTCAGCTGGAATGCTTACAAAAACTGGGCAGGATAGTGACACCTTTTCCTAAGCTTTCCATCAAAAGTGGTCTTTCCACCATATTGTTTCCCCGGCCCAAGGACCATGCTGGGAAAGGAAGTCCACCCTTAAGAGACAGAGAAAAAGAACAAAGTGATCTTCATGTAACAGAATTTAAAAGTTCATTAAAATGGTTTCAAATTTATATTGCAATCAACTTTTTTTTTCAGTTTCTTTTTTTTAAATTTTATATCAGAGTATAGTTGATTTAAAATGTTGTGTTAGTTTTGGACGTCCCTGGTGGCGCAGTGGTTAAGAATCCGCCTGCCAGTGCAGGGCACATGGGTTCCATCCCTGGTCCAGGAAGATCCCACACGCCACGGAGCAACTAAGCCCGTGCACCACAACTACTGAGCCTGCGCTCTAGAGCCCACGAGCCACAACTACTGAGCCCGCATGCCACAACTACTGAAGCCTGTGCGCCTAGAGCCCATCCTCCGCAACAAGAGAAGCCACTGCAATGAGGAGCCCATGCACGGCAACAAAGAGTAGCCCCCGTTCGTCATAACTAGAGAAAGCCCGCGCACAGCAATGAAGACTCAACACAGCCAAAAATTAAATTAATTAATTTTAAAAAAAAGAAATCAAAAAGGGGAATAGAAAAAAATTTTTTAAATGTTGTGTTAGTTTCAGGTGTACAGCAAAGTGATTTAGTTACACATATACATATATCTATTCTTTTTCAGATTCTTTCCCATATAGGTTATTACAAAGTACTGAGTTCCCTGTGCTATACAGTAGGTCCTTGTTGGTTATCTATTTTATATATAGTAGTGTGTATATGTTAATACCAGCCTCCTAATTTATGCCCCACCCCACCTTTCCCCTTTGGTAACTGTAAATTTGTTTTCTAAGTCTGTGAGTCCGCTTCTGTTTTGTAAATAAGTTCACTTGTATCATTTCTTTAGATTCCACATATAAGTCATATCATATGACATTTGTCTTTCCCTGTCTGACTTACTTCACTTAGTATGATAATCTCTAGATCCATCCATGTTGCTGCAAATGGCATTATTTTATTCTTTTTATGGCTGAGTAATATTCCATTGTATTATACATACCACATCTTCTTTATCCATTCCTCTGTTGATGGACACACAGCCACCAACTTTTTAAAAACTACCACTCGTCGAGTTTTGGGGAAATATGAGAGAAGAATATTCACAATTATCTAAAAAGGCTATGAATATAGTTCTCCTTTTTTGTAGTATATATAAAGATGAAGCTGGATCTTCAGATACATCTCTATAGACTGAATGCAGAAGCAGATATGAGAATCCAGCCACATGCTATGAAGGCAGACAAAGTAGAGCTTAGCAAACATAGAAAAAAAAAAATGGGGATTCCCTGGTGGCGCAGTGGTTGAGAGTCCGCCTGCCGATGCAGGGGACACGGGTTCGTGCCCCGGTCTGGGAAGATCCCACGTGCCGCGGCGCGGCTGGGCCCGTGAGCCATGGCCGCTGAGCCTGCGCGTCCGGAGCCTGTGCTCCGCAAAGGGAGAGGCCACAACAGTGAGAGGTCCGCATACCGCAAAAAAAAAAAAAAAAAAAAAAGGCACTCTTCTCAATTTTTTTTTGTTTTGGAAAATACAACTATCTTTCATAAAACAATATTATAAGGTTACAATGCAGTGGGTTTATTATTATTTCTAAATAAATAATTTCTAAGAATTTCTCGGTTTTCATTTCTGACGCAGTCAATACCATAATTGTGACCAACATAAAAAAGCTCTTTGGGGCTCTCAGTAATTTAAGACTATAAAAGAGTCCTGAGACTAAGAACCACCACTATAGAAGAATACTTGACAATTTTGCTAAATAGGGAAAAAAACAGATTGTAATAGATTATGGTAAATGTCCGTGATCTTATTTTCTTCTCCGGGTTTTTTCCCTAGTTCCAATTTTCTATGAATACACAGTGCATATTGTATTTAATGTTCTACAGATACAGCAATAGGTGAATCAGTAGATAAATGCTTTAAAAATTATTTCAGGCCTTCTCCCCTCTGGGCCTCTCTAGTGAAGTCCTAGATGGTGTCTGGTACATAATAGTAGGCTGTCAGCAGTTCTTCCAAACGGCCTGGAAGAGTTTTTCACACAAGGCCAATGACTAGTTGGCCTAGTATTATCATGTTTTAGGGAGGTCTGGCTACTTTAAAACAAAAACCAAAACAAATAAATAAAAAAATACAGGTGTATCTCATACACCAAAGCAGCATTTAACCAACTCCTGTATTTAATACTGTTTTCCACAATGCAAAGAACAATATTTAGAATGTATCTTCGACTTAGGTCCAGAATTAACAATTCCGAAAACAAAATCTATTTTCTTCTGGGAAGTGGGAGAGTTATCAAATACTCAAAACAACAACAACAACAATATATGATACTTGCGATTCAAACTTTTTTTAAAAAAAGCTATGGGAGACAGAGGGAAAGTCATAAAACTAAACCCAGGCCGGCTGGGGCTGGGCGAGGGCTCAACTTTGAAAGAAGGTTGAGGATGAAGCTTGGATTTGTTTGCTCCCTGTGAACAGGGGAAATAAGCCTAAACAGCAATGTTCACATATCACTCGAAGATGCTGAGGAAAGAATAACTGAAAACAAAAACCAAACCTGCCTGGTCTTTGGTCACCTGGCTCTTCCTGGGTGGCCCTGAGCAACCAACTCTGAGATTTCTGATTCTGCAGTCACAAAAAGAAGGTCATGGGCGTTCCCAGAGGAGCAGGGAGAACCCGAGAGCTGAAGACCAAGGTGGCTGGTTCTACAAATTTCTGGAATGGGCGCCTTGGATTTCGGAAGCTCCAGAGACTCGGGCTGGTCCAGAGAAGGAGGTGCCCCAAACTCCGTTCTCTCCTGCACGGAGAGCCACCAGGAGACTAGGTTTGAAAACCATTCCTGTTGACATGCAAGCAGGCTGGGCATCCAGTGTTGTTTCCCCGAAGGCCCAGCGTCGCAGCCCCTGAGGCTATTTCCTGATCAGCCCCAGGGCACACAGACCCCTTCTGAGGTTTTCCACGCCACTCTCCAGGCGGCTCTGGCAGGTCCACAGGGCTCCCTGGGGCTGCATAATTAGTGGGCTCCAGACCGCCAAGCCTAGTATGCTGTGGTTCCCACCCCGAACACAGCCTCCAGCCCCCTCCCTGCCCCTCCTCGCCCTTGGTGGGTCCCCACAAGGCAGCTCTGGGGCTGCCACCACCCGCCACCCTCAAGGACGCTCTCTAATCCGCTGGCACACGCAGAGCCAGTGGACATAATGCTGCCGTCACCACCTCGGAGCCAAACTCAGTCTCACCCCATTTGGAGGCTAAGCTCTGGTGGGAGTAAGGAAGATGCAGAGCGCTAAAACGGATACTGATCTCTCCCCGAGATCCAGTCCTGCCATCTCACTCCATCCTTCCCCCCCCAACCACCCCCCGCCCCGCAAAATCACAAATTCCACTATCGGAAGGCAAGGTCTTAAGAGGTCATTGAGTCCATCCTCAAAATAAATGTGAAATGTCTCTCTCTAAAGGGCTGGTTCCACGGCCACCCCCCTTCTAGATGTACATGGGCTGTGAATGCATGGTCACGGTCATGCATTTGACCGGCAACATTAAACGCACAACAAAACACGATCTGTAACTGTCTCCAGGCCAACCGGGTCCCTCCCCTGGGCCACATGGACACCCTACTCCCCACCCAAGCATTCGTGATGCTCTCTTCAAATCAGCCTGGAAAAGGCAAAAGAGAACACACCACTTGATGAGTTTTCCGTTTGCAAGAGTAGGGACCTGAGAAGCATACCCTCTCCTTGTGCTCTACAGTTTACTTTCAGCTTCAGCAAGCGAAAGGAGTTTTTTAAATATAATAAAAAAACAAGTTATATGAGTTTAATTAAATGCACTTATTAAAAGGGTGAAATGCTTGGAGAGGCTGTTTTTGCGCTAGAGGCATGTTTTCCAGCGTGCTGTAGAGCGTCTGCATCCGTCCGCTCTAGGCAATTTTTAATACACAAATAAATCCGCACCTGACGTGCTGACAGATTATTATGCAGTGTGGCAGCCAACAAAAGTAAACACAGGGGCACGTTTTAACCTCTTGCAGTCCCAGAGCTTTCCCTGCTGGGCCCAGCTCAGGTGGATTGGGCTGCTGGCAGAGCCTTTTCGTCCAGTGAGCATCTTCCTGTCCTGGGGCCTGTCCTGTCCCTACAAACAGGGGGCTCCTCTCCCATCAGGCTGCCCGGAGTGTGGCATGAGCCAGGGGACAGGAGGTGACCAAGAGAGGGGACAGAGAGGAAGACGGGCAACACGTGGTGCACCCTGTCTTCCTTCCATCCTGTTTATACTACGGCCATGAGCTCCACGGGCTCCTGCACAGCGGGCCGGTCAGCAAGCTGCCAGGATGATCCTTCCAGCCGGCAGAGCTGGCTCTGCAGATGGCGAGCCCGGCCAGGTGTTTCTCCCAGCTTTGCCCAAAATGCAAGTGTCAGGACAGTTACTAGAGAGCTAAAGGGGCATCAGGCTGTAGTATATTATCTCCAAGTACATTTTACCTGCAAACCCTCCAGGGTACGGCTCACTAACCCACGTATTGTTACCACAGCCACTGATGCCTCACCACTGTTATTTCCCTCGACAACCTTATTATCCTCCATGTACAGCAGCGGAAACTGATGCTTAGAAAGAGTAGGTGACTTTGCCCGAGAAATCCATAACGTGAGCCCAAAAAGCACAAATACAAAGACACGATCACGTCAAGCTTTAACAACGCCCTGCAGACGTATTTCAGATTATGACTGCTGGAGAAATAGTCTTATTTTTTCTCTGTGGATAATATCGAGAATACATTAATTTATTTTTAAAACAACAAGAAACTTTGGGCACCATGAAATGTCATCCGATAAACAAAAAACAACTCCTGCAGTGGGTGGAAGGCTGGACCAGGTGCCCTTCAAGTACCCTGCCAACACATCTCTTTGCAGAGCTGACTGCCCTGACTCTGGGACCCACCCCCGGCCCTAGGATTTTGGGGAGAAGCTTCAGTACAAGCTTCCCATTTAGCAAGTATCTTCATTTCCATCCTGCCCCTTCAAGGCACTTGGATTGAATGCCCCCTTCCACGCTGCTTGAGAACTCTGGGATTGTGGTAAAGGAGAAAAGACTTCTCTTTATGGTCACGCTTTCCCTCTGGTCTGGGAAGGACCAGCAAGATGTGGATCGTCACACTGAAAGCTTCTGCCGCCGGAAGCTGAGAGATCCAGTTGGCTGTTACCAGGCAGATCATCTCGCTTGTGGACATCTGTCAATCTCCTGAGTTTGGGGAATGCCCCCGCGGGCCTGCCACCTGCTACTGAAGCTGAAAATGTCTAGTCCTTCTTTCTGCAGTTTCCCTTGCATGTCGGGAGAGACCAGTGGGCTGGGGTCCCCCAGTAAGTCCCACCCATGCCTGACTTTGAGCCTGGAGCAGTAATACAAAGCAACGTTAAGTCCTGAGAAATCCTCTCTGAAGAGGATGCGGTAACAGCAGCGGCAGAAAGCATGGACTGCTTGGAAAGGCAGCGGCTCTAGTTCAGCCTCCTGCACGCAGCATCAGTGGTGTAGGCTGTGATGGAAGTGCCCAGTGATTAGAAGCGATGTCGTCATCAGACCAACTTGACAGCATTTGAGACATGTTCCTGGCCGCAGAGCCTCCAAACCTGGTTCCCCCACCCTCATGCAGATGCTGAGCTAATGCAATCTGCTTTTAATAAATCTTTTTCCAGCTTAAATTAGCCAGGGGTGATTTCTGTTGCTTGCAAACAAGAACTCTGATGGATATAGGATTCTGTACAAAAATCCTGGCATGGGTACTTGGAAATTATAACGCTGAACCTCTTAGGTTGGGTTTTTGTGTTTTTTGCCTTTATGAATTTTAACTTTGTATTGCAATAAAATATACAACAGAAAAATGCACATTTCATGAGAGTACAGCTCACTGAATTTCGCAAAGTAAACATATCCGTGTAGCTAGTACTTCAGATCAAGACACAAGATCATTACCATTACTCCTGGAAGCCCTTCTTGTCAGTCAGCACCATCAACCAAGGGCAGCCACTATCCTGACTTCTAACACCTTAGATTAGCTTTGCCTGTTTTTGAACTTTATGTCTTCCTCTGGTCTGTGCATCACCTCTGTATATCTTTCACGCAACATTATGCACAGGAGATGCATCCACGCTGTAGCTGTAGCTCACTCAGTTTTGACTGCTGTATAGTATTCCAGCGAATGAATCGACCACAGTCTTATTTATTCATTCTACTGTGGACAGGCATTTGGGTGCTTTCTAATTTGGGGGCTATTTCAAAAAGGGCTGCTATGCACTACTTACAATAGCCAAGACATGGAAACAACATAAATGTCCATCGACAGATGAATGGATAAAGAAGATGTGGTACATATATACAATGGAATATTACTCAGCCATAAAAAAGAATGAAATAATGCCATTTGAAGCAACATGGATGGACCTAGAGATGATCATACTAAGTGAAGTAAGTCAGACAGGGAAAGACAAATATCTGATATCACTTATATGTGGAACCTAAATATGATACAACCATAATGGAAAGGAAGAGATTTTAAAAAGAATGTATATATATGTATAACCGAATCACTTTGCTGTACAGCAGAAATTAACACAACATCGTAAATCAACTGAACTTCAATTAAAAAAATAAATAAAATATGATACAATGAACTTGTTTACAGAACAGAAATAGACTCACAGACATAGAAAACAAACTTATTGTTACCAAAGGGCAAAGACAGGGGGAGGGATAAATTAGGAATTTGGGATTAACAGGTACACACTACTTCACACAGAACAGATAAACAACAAGGACCTATGTATAGCACAAGAAACTACATTCGATATCTTGTAATAACCTATAATGGAAAAGAATCTGAAAAAGAATATAGATATATGTATATGTATAACTGAATCACTTTGCTGTACACTTGAAGCTAACAAGTTATAAATTACTCCAATAAAAAATTTGTTTTTTAAAAAGAAAAACACCGAACACGGTCAGCCACACCTATGGACCAGATCTGGCCCAAGACCCACGGGTTGCCTGTCTTCGACTCAGATGGACTCAGCGCTGTACACTCACCAGAAGAGGCCTTCTATGACCTGAATGAAAAGAACTGACTGTGAGGTCCAGGGAGCAGACAAGAACCAAGTTCCTTCTCTCTTACGTGGATGGACTCCCTCCTTACCGAGGACCCTTTCTGTCACCCTGATTAAGTCACCATTAAACTTAAAGCCCTAAACATCATGAACGCCTTGGACAAGGTGCCTCACACCTGAAGGAGAACGGCTCTTCCTGCCCTTTGCTCTCCGTCTGGCAAGGCTGTGTCATGTAATTATTGGGGTCGTTGCCTCCGCCCCCAGCCCTCGTTTCACTTGGCAGGACCCAGAGGAATCGACCACACCTGGCGAGGTGGAGCACCGCCTGAAAAACAAGGTATCCACGGAAGAAGTCAGCAGTGAGAAGGCAGTCCCACTTCAGCAAGTCAGACCTACCTGCCCATCAGCCCCATTTCCAGAGGTGAGGTTTCAACACTTTACTGAACCGAGCCAGCTACTATCGCATGTAGGAAAACAGGCCAGTTGACAATTGTTTCTACTTCTCCTCCAACTATTAAGCACAGCCACCATCTCCCTGCTTCTGCCCTCACTTCCTCTATCCAACTGCCGTCAGAAAACGCAACTTGCACACGTGCAAACAGACGCACACACCCACACACTCAGCAGTTCCAAGAGTGAACAGGTGGGAACAATCTAGCAACAAACAAGGATAGAAATAAACCTGCACTTATTTTTTCCTGGCCTGGTGTCCCACTCTAGTTCCTAGTTAGGCCAGGCTCATAGTAGGCACTTAATAAACATCTGTCAAATGCCTTTTAGTTCCCAAGACAAATTTGCAAAGTCTCATATGTGCAATTAGCAAAGAAGCCAACGGCCGCTTCGGAATGACACGAGTGCTTTACCAAGGATGTGTAATCTTCGCCACACCCCGTAGGCAGGTTAGGACAGGTGTGTCCCCCCCAGACAAGAAAAGAGAAGCACAGAGGGCTGCCGAAGCCACCTGGGCAAAGGGCAGTCAGAGAGGAGAAAGGAAAAGCCTGTCCCAGACCGTCGGCCTACTTCCAGAGTGGTCACGTGTCACCTGGTGACCACGATGACGATTCAATACATTAATAACCTAAGTGCTCAAGAAACATTAGCGACGTACCAGACACTTCACGTCATGCCCTAATGTAATTCTCACAACAACCCTCTAAGGTTTGATTGCAGAGTCGTAGGAGGATACATCGCCTGCCCAGAGACAACCTCAAGATAGTCTCACAGGTTCTCAAGTGGGAGATTTGGGGAACCATGATGCGGGGACATCTTGGCTTTGTCACGACGCGTGGGTAGGCAGGTGTCATCCCTGCTGAATACCTGCATCACGCGAGACTTTCCCTGCTTCAACACCAGCAACACCCCGGTTGAGAAACACCGGCTTGTTTGTTTTTAACAAAGGCAGAGCCAGGAGCTGAACTGGGACAAGTCAGCCTCCAGAGCCCCTGAAATACCTACTTCTCCATCCTGCGATTTCAAAGATGGTATTCATGCCACGTGGACTGCTTCCTGGTAGGATGACTGATTGCCCTTTGGGCAGGCAACGTCTTAGAACAACTTCAGCATGGAGAGAACAGATCTTGATCGAGAACAAAAAGGGCGTCTCTCCAACAACAAAAAAAGATATTTAAGAACTATCCCCTACAGGGGATACAGCTCTGAATTTAGTGCCATGAGGATGTGTTTTATTTTATTTTTTGAAAGATAGAGGCATTGCTTCAAAGGCTGCAATGTCACAGAAGAGAGAGAATGAACAGCCTAAAGGAGGCCATGAGCGGCTCCCACATGACCAGTAAAGATGACACCTGCTCAAGGATTTGAGGGCTATGGGAGACTCTTTGTGACTTGGGTGTTCAGAGAAGGTGTCACGAAGAAAGTAGGACTTCAAAGCGGGCTTCAAAAGACAGGACTGATTCCAATCAGCGGGAGAGAAGGACAGGAGGAAAGCCGGCGTGCAGAAGTGAGAACCAGCCTCGGAGTTGAGGGGCGCTGAGAAGACCACCCTAGATGAATCACAGATTCTGTTTCAGAGCAGAAAGGGGTCAGCCTAAAAAGGGCTGGGGAAGGATTCCATCGATACCCAAGGAATTCCAATCTATCTCGTAGGATCTAGAAATCCATCACAGGTTGTGCGTAGGGGCAATGAAATTGATCGTTTCAGAAGTAAACAGACTGGACAGGGATGGGTGTGGGTGAGGGGCCAGTGAGGGGTTCTCTCAATAAATCAGGAAGAACCTCCATGAGGTAGTAGCAACTGAAACAGCCACCAAGTCCCGCCAATCCCTGCTCAATACCCCTTTCTGTGTTCAACCCCTTTCTGTTTTCAACTCATAGGAAACCTCATCGGAGACCTGACAGAAGGGGAAGGGCTGAACCTCACTTCATTGTTTAGAGTCTGGTAACCAGAAAAATGATGGCACTACTGCTTTTAAAAAATACCGAGGGGGGCTTCCCTGCTGGCGCAGTGGTTGAGAGTCCACCTGCCGATGCAGGGGACGCCGGTTCGTGCCCCAGTCCGGGAAGATCCCACGTGCCGCGGAGCAACTAAGCCCGTGTGCCTGAGCCTGCGCTCTAGAGCCCGCGAGGCACAACTACTGAAGCCCGCGCACCTAGAGCCCGTGCACTGCAACGAAGAGTAGCCCCCGCTCGCCGCCACTAGAGAAAGCCCACGCACAGCAACAAAGACCCAATGCAGCCAAAAATAAATAAATTTATTTTAAAAAAAAAGACTAAACTTTAAAAAAAAAATACTGAGGAAGGGGAGTTTAGCCACAAAGCATTCAGCTAGAAGTATGGAGGGAATGGGAAACGGTAACGGAGGGGTCAGAGCTGTGATTCAGTCAGTCTTGTCTTTCTCAGATACAAGATGAGACCTCTCCGATGAGACCGCTCCCATCAGCCAGCGTTAGGGATCGGCAGCCTCAACTTCTTGTGCTAACATCAGGTCGGCGACTCTCACTGAAACTCGTCTCCTGATACCACAGCCTCACGCAGTCCAGCTCTGAATGCAGGCTGGCCCTGTGACTTGCTTTAACCCATAGAATGTAGCAGAAGCAATGCTGTGCTAGTTCCAGGCCTAAGTCTTAAGGAGATCTGGCAGCCGTGTAAGCAGTCATGCTGCCCTATAGGAGGGATCACGTAGAGAGACCATGTCAAGAAAAAGAAGCCCTGAAATGATCAGGATAATACAGAGAAAGGGCCGGTGTCCCAGTGACCCTGCTGAGCCCAGCCCGCAGCTGAATGAAACTTCCCAAGCAACTACCACCCAGACCAACAGAAGAATCACCCAGCCGAGCCCAGCCCAGATTCCAGAATCACGAACAATAAAAGAGTGGCTGTTTTAAGCCCCTAAGTTTTGAGGCGGTTTGTTACACAGCAGTAGATAAGTGATACACCGCCGCGAGGCCATCAGCCGTGCCAGAGTGCCCTGCTGGTCCGTGCAAAGCTCTGCGCACAAGCACGTATGTGCCTCTCCTTCGCGATGAGAAGCGTGAATATAAACGCAGCGATACAGAATCACTGCCTCCTACAGGTGATTCTCAACTTACTGGTACCCAAGCTCAGCACAGAGCTGGCCCGAACCCTAACCCCTAGCTAGATAAACATGTGCAAAATGGATGCAAAGCAACCAATCTCGTTTTAATAAACTCTGGAGACGCCTGTCCAAAGCTTACTTATTCCTGCAAACCTTCCCAGGAACTCACAACCTTCAACATCAGGAAACGATCTCATCAATCTGACCCTAATCCCCGAGGCTCCTGAAGCCCATTTCCTCTGCTCCAGAATGAATGGATACCAGAGGGTCACCAAGTCAACGTTCGCCAGTTCGGCACCATCCTCAGCTTCACCCAGCTCTCCTTTCATCAAGAAGGAAGGCATCTGACTCCCGCAGATGGAGAGGCGCTGTTTCTGTTTAACAAGGACCTCCCAGGGATTTTGTTAAAATGCGGATTCTGATTCAGTAGGTCTGGGGTAGGGCCTGAGAGTTTGCATTTCCAGCAAGAAGTCCCAAATGATGCTGATGTGGTGGACCCAAGGACCACACTACATGGCTCTCTCACGTTATAGATGTGGAGACTGAAGAGCAGAGAGAAGGTTCTGCCACTAATTTCAGGTCCCAGACCAGACTGCACACTCCCCACGGAAGGGCTGGGCTTAAACCAGGCTGGGACGTCAGGGCTGCCCTTACTCAGCTACAGAAAACCAGTTCTACTGCTGTAGCTCCCCAGCCACCTGAGAAAAGGCTTGCTGTGTTGGAATCACCCACGGAACTTACAAAAGGCAAGTTCCCAGGCTCTCCTGCTGGAGACTGACTCAGTGGACCTGGTGTGAGGCTCTGGAAGCTGCCTTTTAAAGAGCTTCCTGTGTGATTCTGATGCACAGCTGGGTTTGGGATTATTCATCTAGACTCCCTGGGAGACACCGACCCCACGAAAGTGAGACTCAAAATTATTAACTAGCCGATATTCAGGGAGGGGTTCCTACGTTCCAGGCACTCTTCTGATTTAAGTCTGTATTAAATGATTTAAACTTCACCACAATTCTATCTGGCAAGGACTATCGCTCTTCCCATTTTACAGAGGGCAAAACCAAGGGCACAGAGCAGCTCTATAACAGCAAAAAGTCACACCCCTAGTAAGTGGCTGAGCCACGATCAGAACCCAGGCATTTAGCTTGAGCCCACATCGTAACCACTGTGTTCTAGTCCTCTTGTCTACAGTAAAAGTAAGCCCCTTGGAAGGTCCCAAGGGTAAACTCTGACCCACCAGAGTAGTATTTTTCCAGGGGGAGAAATGGCAGATCTGAGTCAAACTGGGGAGACACTGGGTTAAAGCACACTGAACAGATTTCTTCCTGCAGAACTTCTGAGACTTCCCCCAGCAGATACAAGCATATTAATTTCCAAGGCGGGGGTGAGGGTGGGATGTGCATTTTGCAACATTCTCCAAGAATCCTTTTGTGCAAGAGTGGAAAGACAGAGAAAAGGGCATCTCGAGGTACGAGAAGGATGTCGGGAAACTCCCCTTGGGAACCACGGGCCCAGAGCTGTGCTTCTCAACCTTTCAGGCACCCACGAACCACCTGGGGACCCTGTGAAAATGCAGCTTCCCATTCAGTAGGCCTGGGTGGGGCCCGAGTCTGCATTTCCAGCTGCCGACGGATGCTGAGGCTGCAACCCGCTTGGCGTGGCCAAGGCCTGGAACGCAGCGCTGGCCGGCTCTGCCCTCTTCTACCTCCCCAGACAAGCCTTATTCCAGCTCACCATCCCCAAGAGAACATCCCTTACACACGCTTCCAGGGGCTCTGGCCACCGCTTACCCCCCCAAGCCTGGAACTAGTCCACACATTGCAAGTTTCATCACAGACCCTCGGGGAATCCAGACGCTTCTAGAAAAGCATCGATCCCAAGGTCTGCACCCCAGCCCTTCTCTCTGTCTTTTCCACCCTTCGCACCCCTGCCCTGGCCTCCGAAAGCTCTCGTTCTGAAGGCGAAGTCCACTCAGCGGGCAGCCTCGCTCGCAGCAAGGGAAGCAGAGGAGGTGAAAGGAGGATAAGCAGAGAGCAAAAGGAGGCCCCGTGAGGTCTTGTGACCGGCTGGGCCTCCTGGTGCCGCCGAGATGGCAGTGCCAACGCGCAGAGCTGAAATCCTTGGCCGGTCTCCGAAGCAAACACCCAGTCCAAACAGGCCCTGGTGTGTCTCTGAACAGACTGTGTAAATAAGTGGGGGGAGGGAAAAAAAAAAACCCCAACTGGCCACAGATCCCGCTTTCAAACACGTTGAAACAAAATAATCCCTCTCTCTCTTTGCTCGCTCCCTCCCGCTCGCTCTTTTTTTAAAATTTCCACTGGTGCCGAGGCCTCAGTGGAGCCTGGCTGGCGGCTTGTTAGAGCCTGCAGCCTACCTGTCCTGCATAGGAATGAAGCCTGGATGAGTTACATGATCTGCCCGCGCTGCAGGCCCGGGAACCCCAGCTCCTGCCTTCAGAGTCCAGGAAACAGAGAAAAAGCTGTTCTCAGAGCTCCGCGGAGAGGGGACCCCCCCACCCCGCGCAACACCACGGGGTGGGGGGGACGGAGGGGAGCAGGGCAGGCAGGGGGGAAGCGTGCTGTATGGGGCACGGTCCAATCACCCTGCCTTTTAAGCAGGGTGGCCCGGTCCCCTAACCCTCAGAATCATACCCTGCATCCACACAGCAAGCCCCTAAACAGGACGCTGATGCCCCGGAACAGAGCCGGAAATACAGAGCAGGTCAGAGGAACTCATCCCGGGGGACCCTCTCCGGGGTGTCTGAGCTCTGAGTGTGTGTACAGACAAGGGGGCAGCTTGCTTGCGGTTTGCTCCTGGGTTTGTATCGGGTTTTGACCTTTCCAAGGGCAGGGGGGCGGGGGGAGGGGACCGGGTCCATGAGTCACTGGCAGAAGAGAACCCACCTCCCCCTCTCTCTGCAAGTTCAAACAATTGAGCTGTCTTGCCCAGTTTCTTGCCAATGTCTCTTACTCAATCTTGGATCAAAAGGGCGGTGGAGAGGGAGGCCGGGAGGGGAATCCAGACGGTTCTCTGCCTCTCACATCAGGCCCAGATGTTAGAAGGGTGCTGTGGAGACAGGACCCAGAAGGGAAGGCAGGTGAAGAAACGGTGGAGGGTGATTTGAAGTGCGGAGCCCTGGGAAGCGACGCCAAAGTGAACTGGACGCGAAGGACCAACTGCAGGGAGACTTCCGACTCCTGTCGGCTCACCAGCTCTCTCCACGCTCATGCTTTAGAAATAGGGCCGTGACTCCATCCTTCACAAAGGCTCATCCCTGTAGGCGTCTCACGTTGATTATTTACAATCGTTGTTACTAAGAAGAGGCCAAACTCAGCCGGGTGAGCCCCCATCGCCCGCGGCTGGGCAGGAAGAGAAGTCTGCGTCCCGAGTCCAAGAATATCATCAAATCCTTATGAAGCATCCATTGTTGTAATTTTAAAACACTGGTTTGTAGAGCCTGTCTGAGATTATCCAGGTCTGTGGGCAGAGCTAGGGCCACACCCATTGTGGGCTTTATGCTTCCTTTTCAAAATTAAAAAAAAAAAAAAAAAAAAAGCCCTTACACATGGATCTCCATTGAACATGGAGCATACACTCGGTCTGCAGTCCTAGACTCGGGACAATATACTCGAGGGAGAGCCCAGAAAACTCTGACGAGATGTTCCCTTTGCTGGGAGAGATCCACCTTACCCGCTGGAGTTGAATGGCTTTTGAGTCCCAGATCGAACACACCTGTAAACGCAATGATTCTGCGAGCTCTCTCTCTCTTCCAGTGAGCTTTCGGTACCAGGCATCACGCTCGGGACTTTCTCGGCTGGGATTCTGATCCCCACAACCACCTTGTGAGGTGGACACCATGATGATCCCGTGGCACGTGGAGGCTTTGGAGATAAGCCACAGCTGGGTCACTCATGCAGGTGACAAGTGACAGTGTGCACTTCCTTCCCTCAAATCTCTCCCAGCATCGACCACCTTCTGCCTGGAAGTCCAGCTGCTTTCATTCACCTTCTATCCCGAACAGACAGAGCACCCCAAGGCAGGCACCATGGCTTATTTACTTCCAAACGGCCCTCAGCCCCCAGCTTAGCAACCGTGGAAACAGCAGACCCCTAGACAACGCTTACTGAATCAATGGATAAAAAAACTTGCAAGAGGGAAAAGGCAACTCTATCCCCTTATTCAGATATTGATTATCTATTATGTGTCTCTCATTCTGCTGGACATGGGGACCCAGCTGACCTGAAGAGCCCTCCCTGGTCTCAGGGGCTAGGTCTGGTGATGTAGAAGGTCCTAGAGTCACAGGAATGAGCTGTGCTTGCCCAAATCCCCGAGGAGCCCTGCTGTGCTCCCTGCACTGGGAATCTGATGGAGACACAGAGCCTGCCACGGAGACGTTTATCATCTAAGGAAGGAAAACAGATCCGCAAGAGCGAGACTGGAAAATGGAATCAGAAAGTTCTGGTTTCCTAAGAGAAAGGAAGGTTCCTGAGGTCCTCAGAGGTCAAACCAGAGGGAAGCTGGCCCAGGAAGTCATCCTTACATCAGCATCCCTCCTCCTGCCCTCTCAACCTACAGTGTGTCTAAGCAGAGGCAACACACATACCAAAAAGTGAGGACACGTGATACCACCACACACGCACCAGAATGGCTGAACCAGTCAAAGGGGACAGTGCCAAGTGTTAGAGGAACAGCCACTCACGCATTGTTGGTCAGAGCGTGAAAGGCTGCAGGCACTTTGGGGAAAGGTCTGGTGGCTTCTTATAAAACTAAACAGATACCTACTCTGTGACCCAGCGAGTCCACTCCTAGTCATTTACCCAAGAGAAATGAAAACATGTGTCCACAAGAAGTTCTGTTCAAGAACGTTCAAGGCACCTTTATTCAAAAAAGCCCCAAACAGGGGCTTGCCTGGTGGCGCAGTGGTTGAGAGTCCGCCTGCCGATGCAGGGGACGCGGGTTCGTGCCCCGGTCCGGGAAGATCCCACATGCCGCGGAGCGGCTGGGCCCGTGAGCCATGGCCGCTGAGCCTGCGCGTCCGGAGCCTGTGCTCCGCAACTATGGGAGAGGCCACAACACTGAGAGGCCCGCGTACCGCAAAAAAAATAAATAAATAAATAAATAAAATAAAGCCCCAAACTGGAAAGAGGGCAGGAACCCATCAATAGGGGGGTGGACAGACTGCGGGGCAGTCATGTGATAGAGCAGCACCCAGCAGTGAAGAGGCACAAAGCTCTGCTACATGCGATGACGCGGATGGATCTCAAGAACACTGTGCTGAGTAAAGGAGGAAGAGCTACAGCATGGAATACACACTGCATGGCTCTGTTTATATGAGGTTCCCCTCAGAACCGGCAGAACTAATCTGGGGAGAAAAAGAATCAGCAGAGCCATTGCCACTGGGAGCGTGAGGGTGGGGACACACTGGCAGAGGCCACGCGGGACCTTGCTGGGGTGCTGGTAGCGTCTGTCTCTATGGGACACTTCTGATTTGTGCAGAACAGTGCATGTAAATTTCACCTTAAAACGAAACCAAAAACGCCGTGCGACCAAATATCGAATTCCAGCTAATGATATGCACGCTGTAGTATCTGGAGGGAAGCGTATGCATGCGGGTCACTTACTTTGAATGGATCAAAGAACATGGGACAGTAAGACACCTGGAAATTAGGCTGGACATGTGATAAAGCAGGCCTAGCCAAAGTCAATTATAGAATCGATGCGGTGGGTATATGGGTGCTCGACGTATGATTCTTTCAATTCGTACACATATTTGTAATTTTCCATGACAGTGCAGGGCATCTCAAACAGCTTCATGTGAAAAGAACACTGATGCGGTGAGTTTTCAGAGCTGTTCACACAAACCCACGGAGTATAGATTTAGGAGGCTGGGGAGAGCCGAGAGGCAGGCCAGACCTGGGAGGCACTCAGGGCTGGGTTTAAAGCCACTTGACGTAGAGATTCACTTCGGGGTGTGGGTCAAGACCAAAGTCAGTGCAGCCTGGGTCTGCAGTCAGTTACTCTGCACCAGATACCATTTCCTGTTCCTCAGATTAAGCGCCTCTTGGACTTGAAATACCTCTCACTAAATAGCATTTCGCTGAGTTAAGTGGAAATGATTCAGAAACAAATGGGTTAAGTTTCTCGGCACACATACAGGATTGAAGCAGGAAGTAAAAAAGGGAAAAAGGAAGAAGGGACATCACGGGGCAGGGGAAGGGTCCCTGTTTCAAACTGTGCACAAAACCACCTTCTGAAAAATACTTGACTGACTCACTGATCTCCATCTCAGATACCAAGGGCTTTGGGGGCCCTCCTCTTTAATATTCAAACGACTTTGAAAAATATTTCTCCTCCTGGAAAGCAGAAGGGAGAGGAAATGCTTTGAAGCCCTCCTAGTTATTTAATTTTTTTTTCCAAAGGTAAAGTGGTCTATTTTGAGCCAATATTAAATAAACATCTTCCTAAATGGTGTGTTCAAAGCCTTGGGGCCTCTAATGTCGGCTGGAGATGCTTTTTGTCTTGTGCTCTGGAGGGTGAGTGAGGATGGTGCCTCTCCTTTTGCCAAATGTTCCAGAATCACAGAACATTAGACCCAGGAAAACTAAGCAGCCCACATGCTATTACGGAGGAGAGGGAGGCTCGGACAGGCTCTAGTGACCTTTCTAGAGAGGTCAGCAGTGGCCCGGCTGCTTTCAGAATGCAGGTGGCATGGTTTCCAGGGCAGAACATTCCATTCTCCGCAGGAAAGCGCCAGGCTCCGGCTCTGAGTTGACCATCCTGGGGTCAACCTTCCTGCACACGCGAGTTTATGGAAACATCTTTTATCGGTCACCACAAGGGATGAGGACCACAGCCACGCCCCCAGGGACACACGGAGACTTCTTAAGTACTTAGAGGTAAGGTAGGGAAAGGACATTTGAAGTCAATGCACCTTTATGAGAGAACATGGGCTGAGAGGGAGAAAGAGAAAAAAAAAAATCACACCTACGAAGGATTTTTTTCCAATTGGCCCCATTTAGACACAACACATACAAATGCAACCCGCAAAGGTTATTTGGACACAGGGCACAGGACGGTGGGAATGAACTGGGAACAGCAAAATCATGATTCTCCAATACTCAACGTTTTAGGAACGGCCCATAAATTCTTATTAAGTGAATTAACACATAAGTATAATTCACGCTCTCTTCTATCATCTAAGTGGTAATGCTTTAGTGTAGAAGTTTTCAGAAAAGATGTATTCAGGGTAAGACACAACAAACATCAGATTCTCTTAGGGACAGAGACCACCTAGGCATCCACTGTTAGTAACACAGTATTACTTCAATTAGCTCTTAGAAATGGCCTTATGAGATCAGGGTCATAAAACCCATTTTACAGATTCTGAAAAAATGATCCACAAAGTAAGTAATTGGCCAAGACCACACAGCTGTATTCAAACACGGGACTCCCTGATTCCAGAGAGGCTTCATCATACGCCCTTCATCATAGACCATCTTGCCCACCTGGCTGTACCCAGAAGGAAGAACTAAAAATCCTGCAGGACTCTATGAAATCTAACGGAGTGAGAGACAGGCTATCGGATCAGAACAATGATAACAACAAAATTATATTTGTAGGCTACTTTCCTTTGCCAGACAGAATGAGCTTTACTGATTTTTTTTGACCTAAAATAACTCTCATTGGAAACTAGAAAATTAAGATCACCTATAATCACAGCACTCAGAGGTAATCTGTTAATCTTTTTTTTTTTTTTTTGCTGTACGCGGGCCTCAAACTGTTGTGGCCTCTCCCGTTGCGGAGCACAGGCTCCAGACGCGCAGGCTCAGCAGCCATGGCTCACAGGCCCAGCCGCTCCACGGCATGTGGGATCTTCCCGGACCGGGGCACAAACCCGTGTCCCCTGCGTCGGCAGGCGGACTCTCAACCACTGCGCCACCAGGGAAGCCCCCTGTTAATCTTTTAGTTAAAAATCCTCCCCCAAATTTTAAGTGTTCTCATATGCTTTTTTTAAACTTTTTATTTTGGAATAATTTTAGATAAACAAAAAAGTTGCAAAGGTCGTACAGAGTTCCTGTGTGTCCTTCACCCATGAAGGATAAAATGTCATGAATATTTTACATGACCATGGCTATCTGTCAAAACTAAGAAAGGAACATCGGTACCTTACTGTTAAACACAGATTTTATTTGGATCACCCCAGTTTTTCTACCCATGTCCTTTTTTTTTTTTTTTTTTTGTTGGCGGTACGCGGGCCTCTCACCGTTGTGGCCTCTCCTGTTGCAGAGCACAGGCTCCGGACGCGCAGGCTCAGCGGCCATGGCTCACGGGCCCAGTTGCTCCGTGGCATGTGGGATCTTCCCAGACCAGGGCTTGAACCCGTGTCCCCTGCATTGGCAGGCAGATTCTCAACTACTGCGCCGCCAGGGAGGCCTGCCCCAGGAGTCTCTGATAGGTTCCTTGCTATCTGGTATGACTGGGTGGCCCAAGGTAGCTCCTTTTCCTGCCCTGTGCCTGGGATCAGCCATGTCATCAAGGAGCCCTTGTTTCTTTTTTTTTTTTGCGGTACGCGGGCCTCTCACTGTTGTGGCCTCTCCTGTTGCAGAGCACAGGCTCCGGACGCGCAGGCTCAGCGGCCATGGCTCACGGGCCCAGCCGCTCCGCGGCATTTTCTACCCATGTCTTTTTTCTGTTCCGGGATCCAGTCTGGGGTACCACACTGTAGTACACGCGTAGAGTTTTTAAACAGATTGCTTTTTCTCAACCATGCGTCATGAACATATTTCTGTATCAACGTAGAGAGATGTCCAACAGCATTTTCAACAGCTCCCTAGCTTCCCATTCTATCAGTGGGTGATACCCTCCTTTCAAAGGGCATTTCCGTCAGTGTAGGATAGGCAAACATCCATGCTGTGCACACCTGTCTGAGATAGCATCAGGATGAATTTCTAGAAGTACGCTGAGAGCAGGTCAAGAGTATGTCCTTCAAGACTTTTCATTCACTGGGTCACACTCTCCTCCTGAAAGCCTGAACCCACCTGCCTCCCCACCAATAGATTAGTAACTTTAACTTAGATTCATTTGGGACCATAAAAGACTGTCTTGGTAAACCAACTCTTCCACACTCTAGAGAGACAACCATGGGATGGGAAAGAGTTAATGGACTTTTAAGACAGTCATTCCCCCCCCCAAAACCAGACTGATCATTTTCAAGAGGCACCCCGAAATTACACCTTCATTCTCTCCCATTCCAACCAGCCCCACTCTTTGGGCCTGATGGACGGCGAGATTTTCAGGCCTTTGGCATTTCAGTTGTGGAGTTACTTTCGGGGTACAGGGCAACCCCTCTCTGAGTTTAATTTCCTTCTCATCGCTCTGTACTGTCTCTTGAAACTCCCCAGAAGGGAAAGCTCTGAGCAGGCTTCTGCAGTAATGCATGTAGCAGGAAGGACAAAAGGATCTGATAGTCAGCAAAGTTATATGCCTTTTTTTTTTCCTTCTGGTGGTGAAAGGAACAGGGGGAAGGGTAGTGATTACAAAACTGCTTGCCTATCTAGAAACAGCTCAAAGAGAGCTTGAACCAGGGACCTGCACAGCATGCTAACCGTGGCCATGGTCTCTCTTCCAAAAGAAGCCCATATTTTATCTGGAGACTCCATTCTTCAACGCAAAACACTTTGTCCCCATGCACAGCAAAATGTTATATATTTGAGATGACTGGAGGAAAAAAAAAAAAAAAAAGGTCACAGGGTAAGTTCAGAGAAATGGAGACCTACCCCATGCTGGGGAATTCTTAAGTGCCACCCTGGCTTGCAAAACGAAAAGAAAAGAAAAGCAAAAGAAAAAACAAGCTACTGGTCAGAGGGAACGCACTTCCATGCCAAACTCAGCTTGAATGAATACACAACAGAACCTCTTAGAGGGGGAAACACTGCTTTAAACTAAGAGTCTCTTCTCTAAAGGCAACTGATTAAAAACAACAGGAAGTTAAGAATATTCTGGGAGGAGAAAGGGCTGCCCCGTGAGCCATTTCCTTCACCCCAATGTTTGCAATCTTGTCGCTCTGGTCAAGGCCACACCTTCAGGTCAGGAGGCATCAACTCTCTGAGGCTAAGGATGCCAGGTCCGTTTCCCCCAGAAGAACAATGCCCATACTCTTGGACTTATTATCTCCCTGGGGCCTCTGTGGGTCTGCTTGAGTGGCTGGGAGAACCCATTTCACTTTTGAATTCCACCCAGAAACCACAGGAGGTTCTGCCCAGGGAAGAGAAAAATCTAACTGGTTACAGGGATGTAAGGTCTGCAAAGGGGACATTCCTGTCCCTCTCTCCCAAATGGGACCCTGGCCGTTATGCAGAAGAAGCCTTCAGCTGAGGAACAGCATATAGGATCTGAGTATGAGGAAGAAATAAAATAGGCTTTCAAATAGAGGAGACGTTTTCTCCTGTTCGCTGATGAAGTACTGTCGTCATTCAAGAAGAAGGAGTTACTGCACAGAGAAACAAAGCCTTAGAAAGCAAAACACCATTGTTCGCGTCTTCCAGGGTGAGGCAGCCCATTTCTGCTAGTGGGGTCCTTTCAGGCCAAACTGGAGATCTCTGACATTTAGGTGATTCAACCTATCAACCTTAAATTAAAACTCAGGCCATTACAAGATCAGACCTTAGGATTCGAATCACGTGAGGGTATCAGCGTGTGTTGGATCGTGAAGCGGAATTTGCAAAAAGTGACCGCGCTTCCGTGAAGCTTGACCAAAGCCCCGAGCTATAAGCAACGCTCCCTCCGTGTTGTGTTTGTTTTCTTTTAATTGTGAACACTTACGTGTGCTCAGGAGGCACAGGCTGCAACAGAAAGAGCAACTACGGACGGACCTTCGTACTGTAAATAAAACGGGCTGCTGGGATCAAATACAACCTGCCTCAAATTAAGCCCGACGTTTAGGAATAACCAGGGTGTTATGGCACTACGCAGGCTCCAGCATAAAAGACAAACCTCTTACAGGGGTGACAGAAGTGACACCTCTGAGGGCAGAGGGAGGAGGGAACCAGGGAAACAGAGAACTTCCTGTAAGTCCCTCTACTGGCTGGGTCACCGACGCCTTAGCCAGGACGCAGACGTGGGCAGCCTGGATCCAGAACGCCACCCCGGGCCGTGCCACAGCATAGACCAAACAACATACTCCTTTGCTCAGGGGTTTTATTCCAGTCGAGGCAGGGTGGATGTTGCAGACCTCAGAGTGGGCTTGGAAGCATCTGCTGGAAAGAAGGGGGCTGAGGACCCCAGACATCCCCTTCCTCCCAGTGTCTCCAGGTCAGAGAACCCAGACGGCGTACTTCAAGGACAGCCGTGCCCCTCCTTTAAAGACCGTCAGTTCCTTGTTCCTTCATATCATCTGTAATCACTCCAAGTACGTATTTACTTGCGTTGTAAGCAAATGTCTGTAAGAACTCCAGAGCGTTTTCAGTCCCTTTGAACTTGGTCTGGCAGGTTCCTCCAGTGTCCTTTCCTAGTTTGTCCCTATCCCCTCCAGCCTCCCAGAAGAGGGCTGGTTTAACCCCTGGGTCCCTCTTGCCGGCCCTCCTTACTGTGCCTACCAAGAGGTGAACAGCGAGAGGAGGGGAAGGGGAACCAGGGCATCCCTGGACCGGCCACCCAAGCCTTCAGGCTGTAGCAAACAGATGGCGTGGGCTGGTTGGGAGCTGGGCAGGACGTGGCTGAGCTCTCTGCCAATCTCCCGGGAGGGAGCTGAACTTGGCCACCCATGTGCAGAGGGCCTCATTTTGCATGCACACAACCAAGGCAGGAGGCTGGGGTCTACCAGATGGCGGAAAGGTGGACTGCAGGAGCTCTGGGACCCTCCGTCCATTCGCACGTTTAACAGTTAAGGAACCTGCTCTGTGCCGGGTTCTGGAGACACGGGGTGGAAGAAAACCAGCCACCCCCCCCCCCCGCCCCCCGCCAGTCCAGTGGACGAGAGACCGGCATTAATCTAACAGATGCGGTAACGCATCTACGGCTACAAATTGAAAAGAGCCCTTGGAGGGCTGGGAACCCAGGTGGACCAGCCTCACTGACAAATGAACTTGGCCTGCAAGGGTAGAGATGAAACCCAAAGAAGCAACTTGTTGATCTGCTCTTGACTTTGGGTGAGTTCATCCTTGGAAGCCTCGACTTCCTTATCTGTAAAATGGGCCCATCTCCACGTGGCTACTGGGAGGCTTAAATGTGAAACTGCGTTTTTAAGGACTTCACTGAAAGACAGCTCTCAATGAATGTTAACCTGCTTTATGAGGAGGACCGCTTAAAATAAAGGGATCAGGCCAAAGCCCACAGGGCCTGCCCTGAAGACTTCCTCCCTCAGCAAAGCCAAAGAGACCCACCCTCATCTCTTCCCCGGCAGACAGGCCTGGGCTTTCCCCGAATCTCGGAAGATTCTGATAGATTCTGACCCTTTGCATTCCCTGATCTAGCCCGATTCCAGGGAAAACCTCTAACCAGTCCCTTTATTTCAGTCCCAGGTCTCTTTAAGCAGCCGCTGCCAGCGCTGTGGGAGATTCGTGGTGACTCAGCCCTGGCCCCAGAGAAGCTGGAGGCTCTCTCTATCGCTCAGCCAGGATGTGGCTCTGAGCCCGCGAGCTGCTGGGAGGAGAGAAAGCTGTTCTCTCGGGCCTCCTAAAGCTCCCTCCCTTCTGTTTATCAGGCTCGCTGCATCCCCACCACCATCCCCGAGGTGCACACCGGGAGGCTGGCTGCAGCCTCCCAAGGGCTTGAAAGGCAAGACAATCGCCTGCCTGGACCCCAGGAGGGAGCTCAGCAACTGGCGGAGAAAGCAAAGACTGTTGCTGACTCCTCTTCCCTCTCCGGTTTGAAGCAGCTCATCTGAGTGTAGAGAGCTCTGCTCCGTCCCCTCCTCGCCCAGGACACAGGAGCAATGAGGGAACCTGCAAAGTGAGGGCAGGAAGCCTCGTTCCAAGCTGGTCGGCCCACAAAGTCCAGCTGCCCCACTTAGATGGTAACTGGCCTATTTCCACCCGTTTCCAAGCAACGGGACACAAAATCCATAGGAGCCTGAGCACTGAGCCAGCAAACTGGAAGAGGCACCGGGACCACTGTCGATCACACTCCCCGCATCCCAGCGAGTGGGGGGCTCAGGCTTAAGGGGGAAGAAGACGCAGTCTCTGCCCAGAGCTCAGGACCCCAAGAAACTCCTTTCAGGGCTGAAGAAGAAAAGGAAAGACTCGGCCTCCTGCAGACAAACGACAAGGTCACCCAGCGAGGGGGCAGCTCGCTCAAGGGTATTCTGCACATCCACCCTCCCCGTCCGTGGATCCCTGCTTGTCCGTGGTTTAGGGGTCTTCCAGGTGCCCACGCACAGCCGGGCCAGCCTCGGGGAGTTAGGACAAGGCTGCCCGAACCCTTCCTGCTGACATACAACTTACCTCCTCTAGTTCAGACCTCCTCTGCTTAGCAATTCCTTAAGACATTTGGGCAAAGACCTAGCAACTGTTACTCAATTCCCCTAAAAGAAAAGAAAAACCCCTTCACCTGTTTTTATCCGTCTCCCTAGGACCGCTTTCTAATTACATTATCTGAAACAATGTCACCTCAAGGGTTCAGTTCTTGGAGAGACGCCTTCCCAGGTACTCAAATCTGTAGGTAGATAGAGTTGCTAGGCTCCAAACTGAAACCTTGGGGATATTTTAGGAAGGGAGCCTGACATGAAAGATGAAAATCCACTCAACACAAAAAAAGGTGGGTTTTTCTGCATGTCAATTAGAACTTAATAAACCTGACTTTAGGAAAGTATCTACAGGTTCATCCTTCCTAAAGAAAAAATACACATATATATACACACACGTTATTAGAGAGAAAAAAGAAGGATATTGGCACGTTTTTGCTTGACTGAAGTGAGGTCTTAAATTAAAAACCTCCATCGTTCAGGAAACAAAAGCGGGCTGAGTCCCAAAGGCCAAGCAAAGCAATGGACACATCCTTCTGAGGAGCCTGTAGCTGAAAGGCCAGACCTGTGTCTGCCCAGCTCCCCTGAAAGGCCCACAGACCACCAGTCAAGACTGAGAACCAGGTTCTGTGCAGGGAGAGGCCCACCCCCTCCCCTTTTTCAAAAATTCATTTTATTGAAGTACAGTTCATTTACAATGTTGTGCCTATCTCTGCTGTACAGCAAAGTGACTCAGTTATACACATACATTCTTGTTTTTTATATTCTTTTCCATTATGGTCTATCACAGGATACTGAATATAGCTCCCTGCGCTCTACAGCAGGACCTTGTTTCCCTTTGCACTGCAAGACACACACGGGCTGAGGGGAAATGAGTCACAGACGTGGAACCCAGCAAGGAACTTTCACACCTCGCTCTCTACCCACAACAGCCCTCAATGCAACCCTGTGTCACGTGCCCACCAGCATCTCACAGACCGCTTCACATGCCCACGTAGTAGGTGCTCAAGAAACTTCGAAGAATTACACTAAACCTGCTGCAAAGGAAATGAAGCCACTGCCCCCCTAACACGTGAGGCCTGGGCCCTCGGGATGCATACTAACTCTCTCATACTTTCCAGACCCCACCTGTGTCACACGAGATTAATGAGTGCCGTGTCACCAACATCCCTGGGGTCGGCCTACTGGAATGGAAACAGGAATGAGGAACAGCCTTAGAACGGCAGAAATTCCCAAAAAGGTGGCAAAAGAAAAAAAAAAAAAAGAGCAGAAATGGGGACATTTTGTTTTGTGGCTGACTTCTATAGAAGCAAGGTTTTCTCCCTGTCACAGACCAAACCATGATCTGAGTTTGGAGCTTTTCAGAATCCTGAAAAACAGCCAATGCACCTAATTAAACGATACACTAAAACCCTGTGCACTTTCCAGAAGTTGCCCGAAGTCTAGAATGGTGAAAGCTGATGGGGAGCTGAGGGAGGGAATAATGCACGGATTTTTTTATCCTAGATTTTATTAACAATAACCAATGACTGTCCGCATCCTAAACGTCAGACCCGACACAGGGACTTATGGTTATGAGCGCATCTAATCCTCATACAGTCCTCACAGCCCTAAGGGATGGGCACTGTCATCCCTATTTTACAGCTGGAAAAACCGAGGGCTCGCAGCCAGGTGAGGGCAGAGGGAAGACTCAAAGGCCCAGCTGACTCGAAGCCCACACGCCTAATGCTGTTACACGGACTCTCTGATCACAGGTGAGGGCTCCTCTACACGATGTGCGGAGCCCCGGCGTCTGGTGAGGAACTGGTCCTAGGATCCGTCAGATTTCCAATCCAGAGGATGGAAGGATAGTAGCACTTGGCCGGATCACGGGGGTGGAAAGATGCCCAGGAGGGCCCCACCCCCACGCAGCCTTCCCCAAGCCCCACAGCTCCAGACTCTGAAGCCCACGTGCCTCTGCCCAGCCTGGCAGACAGGGAGGGCCTGGAGGGTTCCATGAAAATCAAAACGACCTCCCCCAGGAGGCAGTGGAAAGTTTCAGGTAGTAGCAGACCGCTGATGGAGCAATCAGAGGCTCGAGCCTGCCAGGACCAAGTTAAGACGACCCCAGACATCCCCAGCAACTGCCCCACTGTCCTTTGGAGGGGTCCCCCCACCCCCCGAGCAGCAGCCAAAAGTGCATCTCCGGAACCTCGAAGACATCACGCTAAGCGCAAGAAGCCAGACACAGAAGGCCGCGTAGCGTGTGACTCTGTTCACGTGCAATGCCCAGAACCGGCAAATCCACAGAGACAGAAAGTAGGTTCGTGGTTGCCAGGGCCTGCGAGGAGGGAGGGAGGCGGGGGACTGACTGCTCGTGGGTGTGAGGCTTCCTTCTGGGGCGACTTTTTTAAAGTTCTGGGACTAGACAGTGGGGGAGGTTGCACAACATCGTGAATATACTTCGTGCCACCGATCGCAAGTGTCAGTTTGATGTTACAAGTACTCTACCATGATTTGGAGGCGAAAAAGTGAAACTGTAAAGAATGCTTGAACTTATTCAATCAAGCGTGAGACCCAACCACGGAGCCAGGTCTTAGCCTCTCTGAGGCTTAGAACTGGACGTTCCCCTAAGACCCTCCAATTTATAAAGTCAGTGTTTAAAGAGAGGGTGGAGTGAGCAGAGAGGACAGGAAGAGGCGTGCGAGGCAGCAAGGCTTCAGAGCCACAGGCTGCGGCAGCTCCAGACCCCGAGCCCCCCCACCCCCGCCCCCGCCCACCTGGCGGGCATCGCGGTGACTTTCTTGGGGCTGGGAGCCCAGTGCTCTCCGTCTGCACCACAGACTCAACAACGGTTTATCTGCGCTGGGCAAACAAGGCAGCAGTAAGTGGCGGAACTCTGACAATATTTAATGACGCAGGGGTGGAGGCAGCTTTGCAGGAGGCAGGAGGGCAGGCAGAAAACTCCAGGGGAAATTCCGTGGGGGGAGAGATAAAAGGGGCCCGTAAAGCAATTTTGACAGGTTAACAGACAGGTAATATTCCAACACTGTTTACTTAACCAGGCTAGCGCCGCACGCGGCCCCGATAGCCTCCGCAGCTGATGGTTTCACGGAAACAAAGATCTAGTCAGAGAAAACCAAATAACAACCAGTCAGATGCTGGCAGCCGGGCCTGCCTCTCCCCCAGCTCGGAAGCCACCCGGAGATGCTTCCTGGAGACCGATCTGGAGAGATAACTTCCAGCGAGACGGATGTGGTACAGGAGCTGCCACCTGGGAACAGCCCCTTGGAAAGGCCGGGGCACACACGACAGGGCAAGATGCCCCCATGCCCCACCTCCCACATCAAGGCAAGCCAGTTCTGAGATTCCCAGTCCTAGAAAGACAGCCTTGCTGGTCCCACCCTCTGTCCCAGGGCTGCCGGATCAGGCTATTTAGACGGCAGTGAAATTCATGCCGGCTCCAAAATCCTGACTTATCCATCTAGATTCAAACGCCTGTTCTGCCAGCTCCTACCTATAATACTCAGGATACGTTCCGGAACCTGCCTCTACTTCCTCATCTATAGAATGGGACCACAGTTCTCCCAAGGCTGTTCTAGGATTAATTATGTGTTCATGTAGTTGGTATAAATAGCAAGGCTACTGAGTACATACTTAAACAACTAATGGGAATAAATAAATAACGTGAGGGTTGAATGGACCACACTGCCTAGTGATAGTAGGTCCCCAACACATTTTAGTTTCCTTTGACAACTGCCTCTACCACCCACCTGCCCAGACTGAGAATGTGATCTGCTGAATATAGCAGAACAACTTACAGACTGGAAGGTGCTTGATTTTTTTAAAAGGGATGAAGGTTGTTCTACCTCCATCCAAGCTCTCAAAGAATGGGGGGAAGGCTCCTTATGGGGAATAAAAGAGGTGTCACCCTGGCTTAGGTACCAGAGTAAGTCACCAAAACCGCCCCCCACCCTCTGACACCTTGGCAGACACACTCAGCTACTTGATATGGTTCCATGTGCCTGTATTTCTCGGAGAACGTCAAAGTTCTCAAAGCCACTGAACCAGCACGTAGGGGGTGCCAAGATTCTGACTTCATTTCCTACAGGGTTCCCTGGCCTCTGTTACAGGACACTATTCTGAGGTTGGATTATATATTTTTAGGTTATTTGGAAAATCACTGTGGCTTTAAATAAGAAAATTTTGAGTGACATCTGTCAGCCCTGATTACCATGAGTCTGCTAAGCAGCGTTTTCTTTCTTTTTCATTTTTTAAAAGTGCAATGAAGTAGGTGTTACCCAGAAAGGCTTGTAAGAGTCTAGAGGGTTGTGTATTAAACACTCTCTTGCAATGGGTCCCAAGGTGTGTACCAGAGACCTAGCTACAGGCCTGAGGTGGTGTGCCCACGAGCTGAATAGGCAAACACTGCCAGAAACATGGGGTTGGAATCAGAAGCTCCCGCAAAGAACCACAGGGGCATCTGGTCAACCTCCTTCGTTTCACCAGTGGGGAAGGAGAGGCTGAAGTGGGTAGAGGCAGGTCTCCTAAGGCTCCACCCAGCGCTCTCCAGCTTATCTGTGAGGGCCCTGCACTTCCTCTTGTCCCATAACTTGGACCAGCACGCCGGTGGGAGTTGCCTCCGGCTGTACCAGCCGAGGAATGATCTCACAAAAGGAGCCCCTCCCATGAACCTCTGTCCCACCTCTTTATCTTTAGGATGCAACCATCACCCCTACTCAAAAAAGCGCATCTTTTGTTTTTTGGTTTTGTTTTTTGGTGGTTTTTTTGGCTGCATCACCCACAGCATGTGAGAGCTCAGTTCCCCAAACAGGGATCGAACCCACACCTAAAGCGCATCTTTTATAACTGCCTCTTGGTTATTCATCATCTGAGTCTTACCTAGTACAGGACTGGTAGTTTAAGAAATACCTGTGGCTACTGCAGTTTCAGTCCTGAGGGGTAGGTGCCGTCTGCAAAATGAGCTTGGAATACCTGGGCTCAGACAGTCTCTTCCTTAGAGAGCAGGGACCCCCTGGACCAAATATTTGCCAAAAGTCATCTCCACAGCCCACCACCCCCTGCAGTCACCACCAAGCTCTGTATCAATAATTCGTTGATACTTCCCCTTGGTAGAGAAAACCATGGGGACATAGGTCGTTTGCCTCTAAGCCCTCAAGGTAGTATCTGTGCGTGCCAGGAACATGCTGGACACTCATCCTAAAGGGACCAAAAAACTGTTAAAAGAGTCAAACTTAACTTTTTTGGGCAGGGAGAGGGAGATAAGGATTGGAAACAAAGTCTGAGCTAAACTCTAGGCATTATAACCATCTGCCGATATGATTTCACAGAATCCTCCTTCTTCTCCCCACCCCGAAAAAGTTTGATCAGCATACGTTTAATGTCTCAAATTTTGTTCACCCCTCTCTCGTTAGGATGTTAATTTAGCACCTAACACAGGAAGCAGTCAATGAATATTTGATGAGTAGATGAACACCTTTGGAAGGTAAGCATTTTAGAGGAAACAGTGAGATGGATAAATGCATGAACGGGAGCACACACTCTGTTACAAAGCTCCTGGGACTGGAGAGGGGCTGGGAGTTCCATTCAAACTGACGGGAACACCAAGGGGGGCAAGGGGGGACTGGGATGAACTGGGCGATTGGGACTAACATATATACACTAATATATATATAAAATAGATAACTAAGGAGAACCCGCTGTATGGCACAGGGAGCTCTACTTCACTTCGTTGTACAGTAGGAACTAACGCAACATTGTAAAACAATTGTACCCCAATAAAAAAAGTCTCCGGGCTTTGAAGCATCATTCCCCGTAGTGACCTCTGTGACATGGAGAGAGCAGGGCTGTTCTCCACGTGTCACCAAGGAGAACACTGAGCACCAGGCAGATGACAAACCTCCCCAGTGTCTCAACACGAATTCACAGGAAAGCTGGGATCAGCAGTCGCCTCACTCATCTTGCTGGGTGTTTTCGATTTCCTGAAACATTGTTTTAGAGACTTAAACCTCTCAAAAAATATATCTTCCACGGCCCAGCCAAAGCCTTCCAACAACACTAACTGAAGGGACAAGGAAATGATCCCACATCCCACCAGCCTCGCCAGCAGCTGATGCCTAAACAATGTCCCCGCATGTGGCCTTTACACCCAGGAAAACAATCCTCATCACATTTCTGGAAATCGACAAGAGGCGGCTGGCCAAAAGAGGGAAGGATCAGACCACACCTCAAAGCTCTCTGCGCAAGGCACACCGGAAGTCAGAAACGCTTAACCCACACCTGGAAGTCCCCCAACAAGACTCCGGCTGCCTGGTCAGGAACATGGTAGGTTTTTCATACACGTGAAATTAGGAAGACTCTGGGTCCGTGGTGCACCTGCGTCAGAAGCTCTACGCTCAGGGACCAGGTGGGGTGCAGGCGGGGTGGGGGGAGTGATGAATTGGGAGTATGGGATTAACAGATGCACACTACCATACATAAAGCAGGTAAACGGCAAGGATTTACTGTAGAGCACAGGGGACTCTATGCAGTGTCTTGTAATAAACTATAATGGAAAAGCATCGGAAAAAAGAATATAGATATACGCGTATATATGTGTATAACTGAATCACTTTGCTGTGTACCTGAAACTAACACAGTGTTGTAAATCAGGAAGGAAACTTCCTCAGCAGACACGGTTTCAAAGTCACGGTGCCAACTACTCTTTCACCCCAACACAAGACAGGAGCCAATGTGAAGGGCACAAGGCCTCCCCCGACGTTCTGAGACTGTGTCCTCAAGGGGAAGCTAAAACCAACTAATCAACCCATCACCAGGCAGCTCACTGGAAAGCAGCCTTCAGTTCCGGAAACAAATGGACTCAGGAAAATCAACATGGATCGCTACCCATGAACTGTGCAAAGCCCAGAAAACTGCCACTCTTTAAAGGAGGCAGAAGAGAATGAATTAAAAACCAAGAAGGAAGAAGCAACTGAGGATAGATAAAGAAGGACCCCCTCCCCCACCACAAGAACAAGAAGGACCCCCGTGCAACCAGGAGGAAGACTTCTAGAACATGGCTAGCCAGGCAGAGCTGACAAAGGTTTTTCAAGCATCCTCTCTCCCGCTGGGCAGGCAGGAGCTCTCTCTAGAGGAATACATTATCTTCAGCCCCTTTCTAAGAAGTCCGCTCCAAGAAAAAGAAGACATGCTTAACCAGAGATACACGCTAGAAAGGGCAGCCGGCTCTTAAAACGTGGGCCATAAATGTGCTCGAAGGCTGATTTTGCCCTGAAAGGAAAGAAAATTTATGGTCAGATAAGTAGAAAGGAAAACCCTCAGGATGGAAACCTGGCCAGATAAAAGTCTACAAATGAGTAAAAAGTTTTCTTAAAATACAGTGTCTAAATATTTCAGCCACAAAATCGTCCTAGGATCCACCAAGCTTCATTTGTAACTCCAACCAAACGTAGCCACATCTCCACAAGAAAATATTCCTTTCTTTCTTTGTTGGACGGGTTTGTCTGTGGACCATTTAGCTGGGAGAGTGTAACCCTTCCCTTCTGCCACATTAACGGTAAGATTAACCATACAGTGGTTAAGGGAGAGAGTGGTTATTGACTAGAAGGGACAAGATGGTACCTCCCAGATGGCTGGAAATATTCTATTTCTTGATTTGAATGGTGGTTACATGGAGGTACACATATGGAAAAATCCACTGAGCTGTAGATTTAAGAGTTATTTTTTTGTTTGTTTTTAATTCATCTTTTATTGGAGTATAGTTGATTTACAATGTTGTGTTAGTTTCTGCTGTACAGCAAAGGGAATCAGTTATACATATACATATATCCACTCTTTTTTAGATTCTATTCCTATATAGGTCATCACAGAGTACTGAAGAGAGTTCCCTGTACTATACAGGAGGTTCCCTTTTTTTTTTTTTTTAAACATCTTTGTTGGAGTGTAATTGCTTTACAATGACGTGTTAGTTTCTGCTTTATAACAAAGTGAATCAGCTATAAATATACATATATCCCCATATCTCCTCCCTCCTGCGTCTCCCTCCCACCTTCCCTATCCCACCCCTCTAGGTGGTCACAAAGCACACGGAGCTGATCTCCCTGTGCTATGCGGCTGCTTCCCACTAGCTATCTGTTTTACATTTGGGAGTGTATATAAGTCCATGCCACTCTCTCGCTTCGTCCCAGCTTACTGTTCCCCCTCCCCGTGTCAAGTCCATTCTCTACGTCTGCGTCTTTATTCCTGTCCTGCCCCCGAATTATTCAGAAACTTTTTTTTTTAGATTCCATATATATGTGTTAGTATATGTATTTTTCTCTTTCTGACTTACTTCACTCTGTATGACAGACTCTAGGTCCATCCACCAGGAGGTTCTTATCAGTTATCTCTTTTATATTGGATTGGCCAAAAAGTTCGTTCGGGTTTTCCATAGCACCTGACAGACAAACCCGAACGAACTTTTTGGCCAACCTGGTATATAGTAGTGTGTATATGTCCATCCCAATCTCCCTATTTATTTTATATATATTACTCCTTAGTAAAAAAAATAGACACACATGTATACATATAGATTTTCTAAAAAAATCACCGCAGGTTTATTTTATGCCGAACTAGAGCCAAGCTGTTTGTTTAAAAGGGTCCAAATCAACAGTTACTTCATTCCCCAAGCCCCCACCTCTCCTCCCGTGAACCCCACATTCCTGTTGTCCAAGCTGGTTCTACCAACAAGCCATCTGGAGGAAAAAGAGTAACTGAAACTCAGTTCAAGTAGCTTATGTCTTGTTTGGATGGTTTTTTGCAAGATGGTAGATTGAAAGTGAGAAAAGCAACTAGAGAGCCTCACCGATCAAGCTCTCCCCGACGTGTGCTGACACCTGCCACTCGAGAACTTTAACACAAGTGTCCTCTTCCTGCACTAGAGGAGAACGTGGAAGGAATATGCTGTTCTCAACGCGGCAGGCTCTCAAACACCAAAATCCGTGGCTATTCGCACTTCGATTCCCTTTCCTCCAGGTGAGTCCCTCATTCGACATCCCATATTGATCGGATGCCCCCACAAGAGGACAACCATTTCTTACACAGCTTGATTTTTCAGCACCTGTCCCAGGCTTTCCTGGCTCCGCTCCCCCAGATACGCTCCTATGTATAGGACCCCAAAATAACCAAGTACTCTTAGTACTCTGTGTGGCCTAGAATAGATTATTACTTTTCATTATGTGAACACTGTGATCCTATTAACGCAGCCTAGTGTTCCAACCCTAAGACTGACTTCCAGAGAAGCAGCGCTCTCCCTCCCTTGCACACTTATGATTTTGCAGCAAACGTAGGACCCAACATTGCTGAGTTCTGTCTCGCTACTTTCAGCCCATCATTCCTACCCCTTGTGGTCGTTTGGAACGCGATCCTCTCTGGTGTGCCTGGCTTGGGGCCATCTTTGTATAAGTCCACCAGTCTCCACCCAAGCAAGATGCCAGTAGCCACCGCAGACTCCCACACGGTTCAAAACCAGCCCACGCAAACTGGGGGATGCAAACTGGGGGATGCAGAGACACTTACATTTTCTAGTATCTACTCTACAATTTCAATCTCGTCCAGAAGCAGATCACAAAGGAATGTCATATTTCTTGAAATCAGGGTGCTCTGGCCTGCAGCATTTGTCTGATTGAACAGCCCCAGAAAACTGTGTAAAGTGTGGCCAGGTAACCACTTTCTCTCCTCCACATCCATCAATGTTACCACCAACCTCCTGCTACACAGGAGACTGTTTGCTTGTCCTTGTCTACTTCCCTCCTCCTGTCATCGCTCAGTCCCCACTGGTCTTGCTAATGTATCCTCTGGGAAATGTAACGCTTTCCCCATGGTGTATGCAGTCACCATCCCCGTGGCGGGGGGGGGGGGGTCACACTGGTCCCTTGGGTCATTACAAGCACGTGTTTGTGTTCGATACAGATTCCCAGGCCTGGTCCCGGACCCACTGAGTCAGGCTCTGAGGGTGAGGCTCAGAGTTGGTGCAGCGAATCAGCCCCCGCGCAGAGAGCAACACGGCCTGGGAGACACGGGCTGAGGCTGACTCGGGTGCCCAGGCTCAGCAGAAAGAACGCCAGGTCTAACTGGTCTCCCTGGGACCGTCCATCCCATGCCCAGCTCCCCAGGGTCTCCCCTCTTCCCTTTGTGATCACGTCATTTCCCTGCTTAGTCACCCACAGCCTCCACCTTACCTGAGCACACAAATCCTCATTCTTCTGTCTGGCGCTCCATCAACCAGCTTCTCCCCCCACCTTCCTGACCTCACCTACCTCACCTCATTCTCAACAGTCCCCCGAACCTGCAAGGCACCCCACCTCCCCACGTCCCTCCACCCGTACCACACCTCGCAGTTAAGGACCGTGAGGCTGCGTGCACAGGGCTGCTGGGCTTGGGTTCCCACGAAGTCCTCTTCACCCTCTCCGCCATTCTCTCAATGCCCGGGATGCCCCTCGCCGCCCCAATTCCGCTCATTCATTCGATGCTTTTTCAGCTCAGATACGTCGATCTGGCCTCCTCCTTTGCCCCCTCCTTGCTGCCTCCTGCCCCCAGCAGAGGTTTCACGTGCTCTCCTTGGCTGGCATTCTCCTAGACAACTAGGGGGGTAGCAGCCCCCTTGGGTCCACCCAACCTCTGGCATGATAACTCTTAGAGGCCTGGACCTTTCCATTCCTTACTATGCCTGCTCACAAGGGTCCCTCCCAGCCCACCCTCCCCAAATGTCTTCAGGTGGCCTTAGACACCTACAGGTGCCGTCCGCAGGGAGACCTGAGGGAGGATTAACAGTCTGTCCTTGAGGACCATGCTGCATTGCACGGCTTTGGAGCATCAAAATCAGTGTGTATCCTTCAAGTCAGCACAAGGAAAATACACCCACTGGGAAAACAGAAGCCCCCAGAGCCCCAGCCCCTTTCCAGAGCTGCTCCTCCCCTGGACTTGGTCGCCTAAGGAGATCTGCATGCCTCATTGACTGCACCAGACAGAAAGGGTGGCCCTCATGGCTCCCCCTAAGGCATTCATTTGTGGTTTTTATTTATAGTCCTGCATATATCTGTGCACAAATAGATATGCCAGCCGGGAAGCACGGGCCCAGGTACACGTGCAAGTGCACACACACACACACACCAGAAAAAGCAACATTTATTTCTAAGTACGCACATCCCAGTTAAAGATAAGTCCATTCACTGCTTCTAGAAGCCAAGAACCTATTAAGCTTCACATTTTCAATGCCAGAAACAACCCTACAAATAAACATCTAGTCATCAGCTTTCAAAATCATACAAATGAGTGCAGATAGTAGGAATTCTAGCGAGTGTTCTTCCTTTGCTCTGAATTAATCTAAGAATTTGGAAAATGGATGGGGAACATCTGGCCTCCAGAACGGATCCGCAAAGCAGCCTGCCTCTGACAGCATGAAACCGTCTGTTCCCTCTGCGAACGAGGAACTGGCTGCCTGTACACAATACACTCAGAGACCCTTGAGCCACTTAGTAGGTCCTGAGACGTGTTCAGATAGTCTCACGGGGGTGGGGATGGAGGACAGAGAAGATATTCCTAACGATGCGACACCCATTGGTCGCTGCGAACCACAAGGCGGCAGAATGGACAGGCCAAGAGAGAACCCAGGCTAGACTATTCCTTGTACTTTAAAATAGAACCACCTCACTCGCTGAAATTCCGCAGAAAAATACCCAGTAGTTGACCTGAGGTTTCCAGTCACTCTCTCTCCGCGCATTTGTTTCTTTTTTTCTTTTTGATTATCATGCAGGACATCAGCTCCCTGGCTGTCCCTTCTCACTCACTCCCATGCCTATCTGGACAAGAGAATCAGAAGTCCTCTCCTATCCACCCACAAAGGCACTGGATGAAAAAAAAAAAAGTCCCCGCTGGAGCTATCTGGAGCCTGTGATACAAGAACAGAGCCTGCAATAATGTTGCAGGTTGCAGCCCATGAGTTACCCAAATGGTGGGAAAATTTTTGTTGAGCACACACAAGCCAACTGGAAGAAACGGAAAATGTTCTCTGGCTAGAAGAGCTTGTGCCTGGACCCACGACTTAATAGAGAGGAGAGGCCAGGATATAGCATCCTCAGTAACTTGTGCCTGGGTTTAGGATGAGAGGGGGTTGGAAACCCATATTACGTATGGTCCACAATATGTCATTTCATGGTGGCATGGGTTCAATAAAGGTGACTTCCAAGGAATTTCCAGGCTGCAAAGAAATGTCCAGACCAAACCCCTAGACCTCCCAGAAGTATCGGTTCGTTTCTGTGTCTATAATCTCCCAGGAGGGTTTCGACGTTAAAACCTGAAAAGCATTTCACGGAAGAGAATGTCTTCTGCATCTTGGTTGTATGCCCTATCCTCAGCCTCTTCCTTGTGTCCACCCACTCTGGCCTTTCTCCCATCCTCAGCACCCTCCCAATAAAGCCCCCCTACTACTCCAAGATATGCAGCCTAACGCCTTCCGAGGGGGTGTTAGCCTAAACGCAGAGTCCAGAGTCAACACAGAAGGCGTGAAAAAGCAATTTAAATTAAAAAACACACTCGCTTTGACATTCACAACACGTTAGTTATCCATCATAATTACACGTCTCCGAAACTCAAATTCCAGCCATCAATTCAACCCACACTAAATTCCAATCACTCTTGAAAGGAAACATATCACCCCAGTTCAAAGCAACACAGTATATGAATATGTCAAAAATAATAGCCACGGTTTCACAAGGATAATATTAATAGTTATGTCAAGTTTTCCTTTGACAACTGTCATCCATCATAAAGTTTCTCATTCTTTAATGAAGAAATACACTAAGGATACAAGAGGAAGGAGGGAAAACTCTGACAAGGAGGGGGAGAGAAGTGACGTTAGTTATCTTATTATCAGTCAGATAATAAGAGCTAACGTTTTTTTGAGCATTACTTCCCGGATCGAGCTATGTGTTTTTACACGCACTGTCTCATGTTCTCTTCCTCAAAGCCCTTGCCCCCCAGTGTGCACCCAACTTGCTGTATTACCATTCCTTAAAGACACCCCATCAAGCCTCTGTGCTTCCGTACACGATGTTCCCTCTGCCTAAGATGCCCTTCCTGTCTCACAACCTCCCTGAAACATTCTTTGAACACCTCCTCTTATTCTTCAAGGGACACTGTCCCTAGGGAAGTCTTCCCTCTGGCCCCAGAGTCACCCATCACTCACTGTTTCCCTGGAAGTCCAGACTTCTCCCTAGCCGCTCATCACAGGTCACTGTCATCACTCATTCACAAGCCTGTCTACCCATCATCTGAGAACTGTCCTCAAGGTCACTGGTCTAAATGAACCTTTGTCTCCCCAGCATGTCACGCACAGAGCCAGGCCAACAGGACAAGCTTAACAAATATTTGCTGAATAAAAGCAACAAATGAATACATTTCTCCCATGAAGATCTACAGAGAAGAGGCTTTAGTTTTTAAAAGCAAAGCACATATCAAGACTTGTTCCAGGTACAGGTGTTTACCAGTGGAAGACACACACCTCCACCCCAGGACAGTCCGCGGGGATGGTGTCCAGCCTGCAATTTACTTAAGCAAACTTCTCCACTGTCCATTTGTCCCAAGCAAACAACTGCTTTGCTTTTGGCTCTCTCTTGCTAAGAATTTTCAGAAAGTGAGTCTTAAAGGATTTCAGGGAAGGATGAGAGGGTCAGGCCTCACCGTATTCATCTAACAAGGCTTTAGGTCCTAAGGCCAAGCAGGGTCAGCTTGATTCTCCCCCCATCAATCCAAGGATAACAGCTTCTTCACCTGCATCTCACTGCCTGCAGGAAGCCACCCCCGGACCCAAGTCACTGGGCTGCGAGGACATTCAAACCCAGGACAGCGAGTTCTCCCTGCTTGCCGTGTGCAGAGGTGAAGGCCCTCGGGTGTGTGCACACGGCTGTCACCGTGCAGTCGGCGGGTTGTGTCTTAGGTACCTTTTCTGGAGACATTTCTTAGAGATTCTACTGGTAAGGCAGAAACCCCAGAGGGGTCGGACCGCAGCACGTAGCTGTCCAGCTGGTTCTTGGATAACTGTCAGACAGAAGATCAAATCTCAGGAGCCAAGGGCACGTTCCTCTCTCCTCTTGGCCCAGAGGGCTATCCCCCCCGCCCCCGCCGCCAGCCCATCACCTCAGGCAGCCTCAGGGAGCAGGGCAGCAGGCTGGTGGGTCAGCCGCTGGGGAAGCTTACCTGGAGCAGGCCCTCGGGAGGGTAGAGAGAAAGTCAGTCATTTGGTTCCTCTGAGGCCTGTGTGTGTGTGTGTGTGTGTGTGTGTGTGTGTGTGTGTGTCATCCAGACCCCAGCCCAACCTCATTCAGGTGGGTGCTTCGGCAGACAGATGAGGGTCAGGTTCCCAGCTCTGCCCCCAGAGAGCTGTGTGCCCTAAGGCAAGTTGCGTAACTTCTCTGAATATGTTTCTTCATTCATAAAACGTAAATAACACCTACCTCCCAGAACTGTGGAAGGTATGGGGATAAGCGACGCAGAACACCACCATCTGGGCATAGAATGTGGTCAATAAACACAAGCTTTATGGTATTTACATTACATTTGTAGCACTTCCATTGAGTGTTTAACTCTAAGCTCCCAGACGGCAGACTTCCTTCATTTCCTACGAAGGGTGTTCTTAGGACGGGCCTGACGCAACACAGCACTGTTGGGAATACCATGCTCTACCTACTGGCAGGATGTACACATGGTGACACACACCCAGTAATGCACAAAGGTCTCTGGGACAGGCAGACAAGAGGCTCACACAGCATCAGCCTTGGCCTCCCCGCCTGGGACAGACAGGAAATGCCAACATCCACCCAGGACCTTTTTCATCATGCTTCCCAAACTCCATCACCACGGGGCTATCTCTAGGGCCAGCATCTCCGTCCCAGCAGTAAATCCACAGGCCGGCCACTAGCATCATAAAACGGAAGCAGCAGTAACACTCGCTGAGTGCAGAGTCACCTGTGGGAGCCTCAGGGCAACGTGGGACCGCACAGTGTGTTCTCAGGATAACCGCGCCTTGGCTGGGACCCTGGGTGGGGACTGCTTTCATCCTGTCACCCTGATCTGCCAGGGACCACTTCTGGTTTTCACAGGCGGTGACTGACAGCCATCTCAACTGGACATCTACTCCAGTAACAATGTGCGTGCGTGTGTGTGTGTGTGTGCGCACACGCGCGCGTGAATCTTCCAAAACTGTACTGTGCTCTCCCAGACTTTGTCACTCAGGATGGAAAGAAACGTCAGCAAATCCTAGGGAGAAAACTGATGGAGTCGGTGGACCTAAAAAGGAGACAGCTCTGGCCCACACCCATCCATCCAAAACAAAAGCCCTTCCCTACAGATCCCAGCCCGGCAGAAAGCAAAGGCCATCACCCTGGCAACGCCGGGTCCCCTGGTTCACCCCGAGTCCGGCCTCCTCTCGCCGGCCGTTGGCACCATCCTCACCCTCTCCAGTGGGGACAGGGTCTGAAGGGCCCGCAGGCCCCCTCGCTGATTGACTCTGTTTCCATTGAAGCTCATTCACACCCAAGTGTCACCCCGGGCACTGCCCTGTTAAGCCTCGCCCCTCGAGTGTCCAGTGAAAGGACTTTTTCTTCCTGAAGGAATCCGCAGAGGTGCAGCAACAAGGAGACGGGGGCCCTTAGGCGTGGGAGCCCCAGAAGTCGCCCCGACCTTTCACCCTGCCTGGGGGCCTTTCTCTGCCTCTCCTCCCAGCTCCCCTTGCAGGGGAGATGCTTTGTCTCCAGGCATCGCCCAGTCTCATGCCCTGGGTCACGTCTTCTAGCGTCCGTGTTCTTTTCACCTCCAGGGGTGACATTCTCCACACACATGCAAGTGCACGCACGTGACACACACACACACACACACACACACACACACACGCTTGGAGGCGTGTTCTCCATTCGTGGGAACAAGACATGATGATACCTTTATTTTTCATGTCTTATGACCACAGTTGAGCATGACCATTGCGGAACACTCTGCTCCTTTGTTCAGAACTCCAGGGTTGTTTACTGTACGGCTTCTAACACAGGGAACGGGTCCCCTGACTTTCGGAGGAAGACACCCGCAAAGCTCTTGCAAGGCCGGGATGAGCTGCCTCGGCCCGATGCCTCCGCGTCCAAACCCACGGGGATGGCGGTGTAATGGGAAAGGGTGAGGGCGGAGTGGAGAGCACCAACCACGCAGCAAGATGGTTCCGAGGCCGCAGCTCCGGGTCCCGGGGGCTGCGCCAGTGCCTGACATCCGGGCAACTTCGGGCACGGGACCATGACCTCTCCGGGTCTCACCTCCCACCACGGGGATCACGACAGTGCCAGCGCTGGGCCCTTGTGAGGGTTAACTGGAGTCATCTCCACGAAGCCCTCAGCACCACGGCTGGCTCATGGGAAGCGTTCAATAACCACCGGCTCTGAAGAAGTTACCATCCGTTATCTAAACTTCCCTCTCAGCCACCCGAGGGACGGACCGCGGGGCGTCTGCTCCATCCGTGGCCCATCGAACTGAAGTCGAGCGCGGGCGTGATCCGCCCGAGAGCACGGAGCACGAGGCCGGCGGGGCCGGGCTGTGGGCACTGCTGCGCGTGGCTGCGGAGGGCTGTCCCCGCCATCCGGCCCCAGGGCCACCGCCAGCCAGGGGACCTGACTGCCACCTTCCCTGGGCCATCAGGGCTCTGGTTCCTCTGTCCCTGTCCCCTGAGTCCTGAGAAACCACCTACCCCCAGAAGGCAGCCAGGCAGCAGGAACTTTTTGAAAAAGAAGGAAAAAAGAGAAGCACGCTTTCCTCCTCCGGGGTAGCTACCCCGCTGCCCGCAGAGGAGACGAGCTCTCCAGGCCTGCCCTCTGCCGCTCTGGGTGGGCACACGGCTTGCTGAGTCCCGCACGGCGGCCTCCCTCGGAGCTGCCGGAAGACATCAGCTCGGGCCACCCCGTAGCGCCCGCCCTGGGAGGGGAGCAGGCCTGGGGGAAGCAGCCTGAAGCCCCTACACAGGCCTGCTGCATTTGTCCCGCGGCCCTCCAGAGGGGCAGGGGCCTGATTCTGTGACCCCTGAGCCCTGCCTCTCCGGCCCCAGACCCCAGGCAGCCGGGGAAAGCTCCCACCGACGTGCAGAGAGATGCCAGGAGACACGAGGCAGGAGGCAGCTCGGAGCTCGGAGGCCTGGACGCTGCCCTGGGGGCTCCCCAGAGCTGCAGATCCGAGAGGGGGCTGCTCCCTTTGCGACCCGAAACCAACCGGGCCAAAGAACCCCATCTGCGCGATCCTGCCCTCCCTGGAAGCTACAGTTGCAGCATCCTTTTCCAAATGCCTGAATCATGGCTTCCATGAGAACTTTTCAGGCAGAAACCTAGCTGACAGCCGCCTGCATGTAAAACTTCAAAAGTGGACCCACTTCTGTGTGACTTTCAGAAGCCGGCTTGCCAAGGGAATACGGACACCGCATATTAAATTGAAAAGCCCAGGCATTCACTCCAGTGAATAAACTGATCCCGTGAGGGGCATGACGGGCGACAGGCCTGTGCAGCGAATGACAGTAAATCCTGGAACCAAATATTAAAACATACAAGAGTCCTTTTCTAGGTGAAAAATCGTGGCTGCTTTTTATCTCCTTCTTTGTGTTTTTCAGCATTTTATCAAAGCCCACTGCAGAACGTTTGGAGTCGGATAAAAAGCTCCTCTTTGAAACGCCTCCTTTTTTCTTCTTAATTTTCTTCTCTTACATTCCACTCCGGCCAGCTCGCTTGAACTGGGTGTTCAAACACCTTTCTCTCCCAAGCACAAGCCCTAAGAGGCATTTTCCTGGAGCAACGTTAGGGCCACGGGGAAGCTTAAACAGAAGAAACAGACCAGACCAGCCATTTCTCCCTTCAATTCCTCCCCCAAATCAGAGTAGAGATTAAATTAAACTGCATGGCTTCAGGGCTCGGGGTAACTGACCTGGTAAATAGCTATTGGTGAGACCGCAGAAACGTGGTACAAGCACATAAACAAATGAAAACAAGAAAGAAAGATGGTTTAAGAAGAATAAAACCAGTGGCAAGGGTCCTCTGCATGGCCAGGCCAAGGAGGGAAAAACTGTGCCAAAGACCCGAGCTTCTTCCCTCGGGGGTAGTCAGTGGGGAGGCCCTGGGCGCTGAGCAGCGCCTTTGTGCTCCCGGGAAAACTGGCCGGAGGGGAGGGCGGGGGTGCTGCGCCCCACAAGCCGGACAGAGCCAGGCGCCTGGGGTTACCGGGCAGTCTGGCCCCCGAGGCGGCGGCAAACGCACCGCCCGCGCCTGGTGGAGCCACAGCGCCATCATGCGGCCGCTTGGAGAACAGCCGCGCAAGACTCAGGGAAGAGGACCATGACTCCCAGCCTCAACGGGCCCTGGGTAGGGTCTGGAGCCAGGCCTGGGCCCACCAAGCTGTCACTCCCGGCCCCGAGGCAGAAGCCTGAAGACGGACACCAGCTGTCCAGGCACGCTACACAACCCAGGTCCGGCCTGGAACCGGCGGCCCCAGAGGATGCTCTGGGGCTGCTTCTGCAATCCCAGACCCGACCCACCCCTCTCCTCCAGCAGCTTACTCCAAGTGAAAAAGGTTTTGCTTCCCCAAAAGAGTGGGGTCAGAGGAAAGGGGAGGTCTGATGGGCAGCAGGACTGCCGGTCACACCACCCAGGGTGGCACGGAGGCACACACAGCAGTGCATCGGGAATTCAGCCTCAGGCCTGTGAGAGGGGCCACTGGTACACGTGACCCCAGAGAGTCTGGGCTACAACCTAGAACACGTCTCTCCCGGAACACAGCCCGCGATCCCGTGTGCCTCCCAGGATAGAATCTGGTCCTCAGAAACAAACGCTGGGATTATGGGGGAACTAACTCAAGGACACGGGATCTCCATCTTAGTCCACTGGAGGAACCTGACACAGGAAAAAAAAGAAAATCCTTAGAACGCCAGCCGGGAATATACATATTACTAAGAATATTACATAACAGGAAACCATAGCAAAGGCATTGAGCAAATCACTTTATACACATCATCTTATTTAATCTTTGCAACCACCTTGGAAGACGGGCACTTTTATGATTTCTGTTTTACAGAAAAGGAAAGGGAAGTACCCAGAGGTTAACTAACTTGCCCAGGTCTGCAGCTGGCAAGCGGCAAAGCCAGGCCTGGATCTCGGAGCCTGGAGCCCGCTCCTTTGCTTACTGCCTCCTCAGTTCCGTCTTTCCACCCAGCTCCCCGTCCCGAGAACGAATCCAGGTTTTGTGGGACCTGAAGCTCTTACATTTTTCTGGAGGGAGGGGCAGTTTCTTTAAGAAAAATAATGAGGTTATAAATACACATGAGCGTTTAAATCCACACCCCGGTGCAGGGCTCGGAGGGCCCCTGTAGGTGAGGGGCTGTCGCTTCATTATCTCCAGGGCAGTTCCACCTCTGCTCTCCTCCACCGTCCCCTGCAGCTGGCTTTCCTGAATCACTGCATTCACCCCTCCCGGCCTCTGCTCAGGGGCCCTGCAGCTGACATCCACGCCCAGCTCATACCTGAAACTGCTTTCACTCAAGGTCACCCAATGACACCCCAACTGCCAAGTACCATGAGTACTCTGCAGCCCTTCCCTCCTGGAGGAATTTGCAGCCCCGAGGACATTTCCCCTTCTGGAGACTCTTCTAGCATGTTGGACGCTACCCTCTCTCTCGGCTCTCCTCTTGCCATCTGGCCACTCTTTCTCTGTGTTCCTCATTGGTGGAATTTCTGTCGCCTGTTCCCAAAATGTCCTGGTGAGCATGGGCAGAGGAATGAGGGTGACCTCAGAGACAAGCCAAACCCAAGGCTGCACCCCCGACCCCTGGCTAAGAGCTGTGTGACCGTCAGCAAACTAGTCACCCTCTCTGAGCTCACTGTCTCTTCTGCATAATTAGGATTATACACCATAAATTATTTAGAAGGTTAAATGAGATAATATATGTAATATGCTTAGTAGGATGCCAGACACACAGTAGGGCTCCATGATCACTGAAAGCCATGGTCAGCCCTGAGCACTAGATTACTATTTCCAGCACCTACAGGATTATCTCACCCATGGGGCCCTCCCAGGAACTCAGCTTGTCTAAAGGAGTTCTTCTCACCGCCCACAGGCCCCCCCCCCCGTTTTTCTGCTGATTTCTGAATGGCACCACTGACTATTTGGCAGGGAGACAAGACAGCCAGGACCCATCCTGAATCCACCCTCCACACACCCAACATCTCCCTGGATCCACACCGAGGGTCCCCCTCAAGCCACACCATCCTATCCCACTTGTGCCCACGTTCTCCTGATCTTGCCCTTGGACCTCTGACCCGCCTCCTAGATGAGGGGCTTCTCTGCTGCCCCGACCCATCCTCCTTGCCAGAAGGCTGAGCACCCTCAAACCATCTCCGATCACGCTATCTCTCTACTTAAAACCCTGCAATGTCTTTCCTTTTCCATCAGTATGAAGTTCAACCCGACCACAAAGCCCAGGATTCTCAGGCTCCTGTCGCCCACGTGTTTGCATCATCTCCCCCTAAACCCGTGAAGGATTCTCCTAAAGGATTCTCCCCTAAAGGATCCGCTCAGACATCCCAAACTGTCCACACTTCCTCGCCCCTCTGTGCCTGTGCCCGCACGAGTCCACCACCTGGAATGTCCACCCCTTTCTCTACCCACCACCTTCAGAGCCCAGTTCAAATGTCACCTCCTCTTGGAAGCCTGCCAGGATGCCCCCTCAAAGTTCAGGACCAATTCTCTGTGCATCCTGTGTATACCCAGATCACAATGCTATTCGAACCCTACAAAAGTAGTATTTACTTCTTGTTTCAGAGGCTATGTGGTAAGTTCTCTGAGAGAACCAACATCTTAAAAGAAAAGAGAATGCAGTGGTCAAGAGGGTGGCTTCTGGAATCAGACACCCTGGGGACAAATCTAGCTCTATTTATCCTGTTGCCACAGCTGGGTGAAGTTACATCACTTCTCCGGCTTCCGTTTTCTCATCTATCTCATGGGATGAGGATGGGATGTCCCTTAGAGGGGGTCGGAGGGATGAAGTGGCTTGGGACAGTGCCTGACACAAGCCAACGCGGACCGAGAGAAGTAAAACGCCAGCCCCCTACAATCTTAAATCCTCTAGTAGCCACACTGAAGAGGTTGAAAAAGAGCCAGCTGAAATTAATTTTAATCATGTTTATTTAATCCAATAAATCTCAAATCTTATCGTTTCAACATAAAATCAATATTTTTAAAAACTATACATGAGCTCTTTTACGTTGCTTTTATGTTGCTTTCTCCCCACTAAGCCTCTGAAACCCAGTGTGCATTTTCCACTTAGAGCACATCTCAGTTCACACGAGCCACACCTGACCTGCTCCCAGGCCACGGGCGGCTCCTGGCTGCTGTCGTGGGCAGCATGTTCTGGGTGACAACCCCGCCCGCCCACGGAGAGGCCTCCTGGAAGCTTGTGCCTGGTTTCCTCCAGACTCCACCCCACACGCCTTTTCCCTTTGCTGATTCTGCTCTTATCACCCACTGGAAGAGCCACGAGCACAACTCCGTCGAACCCAGAGAGCTCCTTAGATGCAGGTTTTTCAGCACAGCACGTTCACTCTGGTCTGCAAAGCTGGATGGTCCCTCCTGCCTCTGTGCCCTCCCCATTCCTAATGCACAGCCCAAGCTTAACCCACAACCATCAGAGGCAACAATGCATTTACATTTCTGAGCCAGCGTCAGACAGGGGCGTCCTCTTTTATTCATCTCTGCCTCCCAAGGCCCAGCACATCACTCCGGAGGGGAATTAAATATTTCCTGAATGTTAATCACATGTACTCTCTATTCCAATTGCCTTTATAGCTGAGGGTACGACAAGCTAACATAAAGAGTTTTAGGCCTACAGCGTCATAAGCGAGAGTTTTTATTCATTCCTTCCCAAGACACAGGTGCTATTCTTTCCATTTCACTGATGACTCAGAGAATTTGCCCAAGGTCACTCAGTGAGTACATCCTGCCCAAAACACATTTGTGATGTGGCAAACACTAATTACTCTTATGTTCAAACCAATAAAAGGTGAGCATTCAACGTCCAGGCTGGCTGTGCAGTGCCGTCTGTTTGGTCAAGGCTGGCTTGTGAACAGCCATGACTTCTGTCTTGCTGCGCACCTCTCTCTCTCCCCCTTTCTCTCTCTTCTCCGGCTGCTGCAGTGTGGCCTGCCCTATCGAAGGGCCCTCAGTCCAACTGCCTGCAAGGAACCCAATCTGGCCAACCACCGCTGAGTGAGCCTGGGGATGGACCCTGCCCCACTCGAACCATCAGATGAGTGCAGCCCAGTCATCACCTTGACCGCAGCCTCCTGAGAAACCCTGAGGCCCAGGACACAGCTAAGCTGCGCCCACCTTCCTGCTCCACAGAAACATGAGGTGATAATTGTTTTGAACTGCTGAGCTTAGGGAGAGCCTCATGTAGCATTTCCTTCTCTCTGGAGAATTGCTGGTGTGGAGCCAACAAGCCTTTATATCATTCACCTAAGTGCCTGGAGGGTCATGAGCTCTGCCATCCCATAAACCTTTGAGCCAGTTGGGGTGGAAACCCCTGGGAGAAGAGCATCTCCTTCAGACCCTGAAGACCCCACTTTACCCAGCTCTCCTCACACCTCCTCAGTTCCATCCCTCATCAGCACCTTCCCCTTTTATACACACACGCACACACACACACACACACACACACACACACACTGGCCCCAAGTGTGCATCTGCCTCACAATTTATGATCCAATTACAAAAGCCATCAGCAACACGCATGTGTGTATTAAACAGAAGCCAGTGAAATCTTAGCGGCAGAAAAACACAGAAGGGGAGGCGGGGAGGGGTACGCCTCTGTGCAAGTGGTCCAGGAGGGGTCACAGGAGATATCTCCCCGAAACTTTAAAAAAATAAGAAAAAGCGCTTCCTGCGAAGCATCAAACTAATTAAGTCAGGGGATAAAGAGAGAAGACAGTCCCCCAGATGAGTGGCATTGGGGTGCTTAGCGGGTCACACTGATGCGGCGAAAGCCGGCGACCCGGAGGCAGTGGCCTCTGTGCACACGACTCACACATGCGTGCACACCTTCCAATACGTGTGCACGCCCACCCCTCACGCGTGCACTCACACGCCATGCACACACTCACGCACCTGCGCACACGTGGACTCACGCGTGTGCACTCCCAGGTATGCGTGTGCACATCCCGTCTACACACACAATCGCACGGATACACTCCTGCTCTGAGACTCAGTGCACACACACACACACGTGCACACACACACCCCAGGTTCAAAGAGCTGACCCAGGCAGTGCTTGCTCAGCTCCAGTTGGTGAAGAAGAGGCTGTTTCTCTGACACTTGAGGGCACGTCTCTCTAATCACTAACCCCACGTTCACCCGGCAACGGCCTGGATGCTACAGTGTGGCCTCTTAGATGCCTTGAAACCAAAGACGCTGCTGCAGCAGAAACCCCAAGAATTCCAACACGGGAGAAGGAAGGTTCCTGCTGTCGGAAGATCTATCCACAGCTCTCCTGCCCCACCCCCCGGGCCATTCTGTCCCCAGACACCCGGTCATCTCCAATCCTGATGGAGTCAGGGCCCATGACACCAATTCCCAGACCCTGGAGAAGGGCAGGCCCACTGCAGTGAGGCCTCCAACCCCTCAGCGCTTCCTCTCAGCCCAGGCACCATTGAATGCTGGGTGAGCTGGGGGCAGGGGGGCAAGAAGAGGCCAAGTGGAGGAGTGCAGGGTGGCTCTCTGTACCCAAGGTCCCCTCAAGGTGCCACCGTGGATACCAGGGAAATCACTGAAGCTGAAACTGGGTAAGTCCGCGCTGCTGGAGATCCAGCCCCAGGTGGCCTGGCCATGGCCTTGGAGAAAGCCCTGAGCCGTTCAGCCTATCAGCTGGGAACGACGCCTGCATCTTCGAGCATCCTCGGGGTAGGGTGACAGCGAGAACTTCTGTGCCCGAAGGACAGGGGGTGGGGCGGAGGGGGTTGGGGGCAGTGACTTTCCCAAAGGCGCGCTCAGCAAGAGCAGGGTCCCGAGGCCATGCGGGGGTGGAGGCTGAGCCCTGCTGCTTCTCCCAGAAGAGGCAGCCAAAGTCCCCAGCCACTGCAAGGGGCAACGCCGGGGCCTGCTCCCAACAGGGCCTCCCCAGTCCCGACCCGTGGCCCCCGAGTCAAAATGCAAGTGAGTAATTAAACCTGCTCGTTTATCATGGGCTTTCAAAAAACCTAGAGCTAAAAGAAACGATCAAGCACTATCCCCTCAAAACCCCAGACTACACCTAAGGACTGTCTCTCCAAGCTTGAAAGGAATGATTCCACGATCAAGACAATTAAAAATGCGTTTTAATAGGCATCCGTGAGCCCACGCTGATACAAATTAATGACCGAATGGATAAACTCAAGGGGGAGAAGAAACAACAAGTTCCTTACAGAAGAATTCCAAACAATGTACGTAGAGTAGATACCTAAACCCCTCCAGGAAATGAGCTTGCTTCCCCTCCCGCTGAGTGTGGGCTGAGCTTGGTGACTCTTCCAACGAAGACAGGACAAAAAGCGGAAAGTAGAAATTTCCAGCGGAGAGACCTGGCAGCTACCACATTATCCAGGTGATCAAGGTCAACACCACGCTGCTATCACATGCCCCTGATACGATATCACGAGACTACTTCACCTCTGTGGTATTCTTCCCCAAACCCCAGTCCATTATGAGAAAACCCCAGACAAACCAAAATTGAAGGACATTCTTCAAAACACACAACCAGTACTGTCCAAAATCGTCAAGACCAGACGACAGGAAACGCGATGTGGGATTCCGACCGGATCCCAAACAGAAGGAAGTTATTAGTGAAAAACTAGTGACACCCACATAAAGTATGTGGTTTAGTACACAGCACTGCAACCATGCTAATTTCTTAGTTTCGACAACTCTCCCGGGGTTATGGAAGATTATGGGGAAACTAGGTGAGGGCTATGCAGGAACTCTCTGTACTTAACTTTGCAACTGTTCGGTAAATCCAGAATTATTCCAAAATAAAGAGTTTATTTTGGAAAGTGTACTTGACACAGCAGGTGGATAACTACTTCAAACCATCATCTCCGCGCCCCCCCCCCCCCCCCCCCGCCCCCGGAACGATACAATAGGATGACGTCAGAAAGGTGTGTACAGTTTCACTCCACGACCCATCGTGAAAGGCAGCAGAGCAGTTACTGTGTGCCCGGGCTTGATTATCTCTAACCCCCAAACTACCAGGAGGACCAGCCTCCCTTTACGTGGGAAACTGACCAGGGGGAAAGTTAAGTAACCTGACAAAATCACACAGCATTCTGACGTGCCTCTGATCCAGGGCTGGCCCCAAAGCGCGTGTTCTCTTCCACGAGCCCCACTGCCCCTTCCCAGACTGGACCCATGGAAGACCACCGCCTCGTCCTATCAGAGCCCTGGGTGCCCTTCCAGGAGGGGTCCTCTGTCAGATGCCTTTCCCAGTCCCAGCCGCCAGCGTGAGAGGTTCTTTTGAAAGCTGATACAGAGAGGAACCACTAGGTGGCGAAAGACCCCACCAATGTCAAGGAACAGTGTCCGCCAAGGACAAGAGACCACACCCAGCTCAGACAGTTCTCTGCCTAAGAGCGCCAGCAGCAAAGCCTGTTGTAAGCCATTCGGGGCTTTCGTCTTGGCCAAGATTTGCATAAGGGTAGAAAGGAGGGGTTGTCCCTCAACCACTGTTACAATTTTGGAGGTCCAGCTGCAGAACTAACCAAAGACTTACTCCTTCCTTGGCAAAAACCGGTAGACAGCTCTGAGATCCTTACATAGGGGCACACCTCCAGATACACACACACACACACACACACACACGCACACGCACACGCACACATATATACCCACGCAGCGGGGGTGGACCTTTAGATTCACTCTTCAGAGTCAGGTTAGCAGGACTCGTCTTGACAAACGTGCTAACCATCACCACCCTGGAACACAGGCATAGGCGCTGGCCCCCGTCTTTGAAACTTCAAGAGCTCCAGCTCCAGAACCCGACTGCTGGACTGGAACCCCAGCTCCGTTGATTTACTATACATGTGACCTTGGGCACCTGGCTTAGCTGTGGGCCTCACCTTTCTGGTCTAACACCTGGTGATGGGAGCAGGACCGAGCCCACGAGATTCACTGTGACAATTAAACAGATTAACAGGTGAAAGTCACTTAAATCAGTGCTTAATAAATGTTTGCCACTTTTTGTTGTTGTTTCTCCCCCTTGAGGGGGTATATCTGCTCCACCCCTCAACCCTCCTGCCCTGAAGAGAATAGGATGCCTTCATAAGGGAGGAGACAGTTGCTATGGCAACCCTAGAAGGAGCCCGAATGGACACCCGCCCTGCTGTCTACTCAGTTGTGAGAACCAAAGGCTTGGTTCACGGGGTATCATCACGACTTCTAGTCCGTTTCAAAGACCCGCCATAGCAGACCACACACCTCCCTCCGCAGGGAGGACATGGGGCAACCTGCATCTCCAGGGAGACTCCAGAAAGTTCCCCGGGCAACGGTGCGATGTTTTATCCCTGCTTTACTGAGAGGTTTTGTTTTCAAGGTCAAGGCGAATGTGTAGGCACAACTGCTTTTAAACCTGTTCTAGGCTCAGACCCTGCAGCTTGGAACGACTCTGGCACCTGACCTTGTGATTCTTGTTACTCGTGTGTGGAACAGACCACTGTGTCCTGGGGCCGGCTGAGCTGGAGCAGAGACAGGGCTCCCATTGGGGCAGGAGCCCCTCGATGCTCACAGGAAGGTGTCAGCCTCCTCCTGTCACCTGGGCAGGGGGCGTCTGCTTCACACACACACCCACAGAAAAGCTGCCGCCAGGCCGGGACCCGCAGAGCAGGGCTTCCAATGCTGTGCCGGGGAAGATTCAGCAAAAGCTCCACTGCCAGCAGCAGTTCATGGAGGGGAGCAGAAAGATGCTCACTGAGCTGTTCCTTCTAGACCAGCGGGGTCCCCAGCCCTGAAGCATCAGCCCCACAGGAGTTTAGAGAAATGCAAATGCTTGGGCCCTGCCTGAGAACTACTGAATCAGACACTCCGGGGTGGGACCAGGGGTCTGTGTTCTAATGCCCCCCCCGCCCCCCCCCCTCCCGGTGGCTCAGATGCCCTCAGGCTGGAGAACCACCACCCTGGATATTGGAAAGGGCACTTTCATTACACCCAAGTGTCAGTGCACTGCTCCGGCCTTGGTGTTTACACCACAGGCCTCTTTAGAGGGACGTGACAGGGCACAAACCTAGACGTTGCTTGAAGTTCAGAATTCCCTGTGAGAACAGGATGCTCTGGGGAGCCCAGAGTCCCCAGGCATCTCTACTAGTGATGACACCCAGACAAAGGGGTCTGATGAGAATTGACAGAACTGATCTAGAAAGCTCTCGACCACTCTAGACTGTATCTGTGCCATCCTCTGCGATCATACAGGGATTATAGGTTTTATTTGATCCTAAAATATTTTATCCTGGCTTTATTCAGGACTTCATCTTATTTTTTCTACCTTTATTTTTCCTACTTTTTTATATAAAAATAAAATTTAAAATAATCTTGCCTTAAATCCTTTTGGCGACAAGGCCAGGTTTAAATACATTTAATATTTTTCAAAGACACATGACTTTTTTTAAAGCAATGTCCAAGTGGGGTTGGGGAAAATTTGTAGAAGCACCTGCAATAATCGATCTGAACACTAGAGGGCACCACAGCCCACGAGTCTGGCTGGCCCAGCAGCGGCCCCGGGGAAGGCTCCAGGGATGGAAACATCAAAATAAGAGAAAAGCCTACTTCAGACCCCATAACTGTCTGAACTGCAGGAGACTGCAAGATGCTGCCGGATGCAGGCCCTCTTCGGGGCTCACACCTCCGAACCCCCAGGGCAGTCAGTAATTAGGTGTCTGAAGGCACGGAGAGCTGCAAACCTGGGCCACCGAGTCTGCATTTGGATTAAGCTCCCCTGTGTGTCAGGCGCTGCGAGGATTACAGAAAAACAAACAGATGACGCCGCTGAGCATGTGCACAGCACGTCGCTTTACAGAACATCTTCTCCTCCACAGACACCCGCGTGCACAGTGCCTCATCACACCGTCAGGGCGCCCTAGAACACGGCTCCATCAGCCCACCCTGCAGACGCGGAAAGCAAGCCCGAAACGTGCCAAGGGACTTCTGCGGCCTGACGTCTGGGCTGGCTGGTGGCCGAGCGTGCGGAAGTCTAACTCAGACCGGGCGGTTAGCACTTAAGCACAGCACCTCCCAAAAGGCAAACAAGAGCCTGTTCTCAGGAGTGAGTCCTGCCCTCAGCGACCTGGAGGTGGGATAAACCTGGGGGGAATAATCACCGCTGACAAAGCTCAGGGCAGGTCCCCAGGATCCTCGGCCCATCCCCAGCCACGCAGGGGAAAAGCCACCGCTCGGAGGTCTGCAGCCCCTTTACCTGCCCTGTGCTGCCCCCGCCCCAGCTCTTAACAAAACTTGCAGCTTGTGCTGTACATTACGACATCACATCTGCTGCTGCATCGCTCTATAGAAAGTAGGGTAGGGACTTCGCTGGTGGTGCAGCGGTTAAGGATCCACCTGCCAATGCAGGGGACACAGGCTCGAGCCCTGGTGCCCAAAGATCCCACATGCCGCGGAGCAACTAAGCCCATGCGCCACAACTACTGAGCCTGCGCTCTAGAGCCCATGAGCCACAACTACTGAGCCCATGAGCCACAACTACTGAAGCCCGTGTGCCTACAGCCCGTGCTCCGCAACAGAAGAAGCCACCGCCATGAGAAGCCCGCGCACCACAACGAAGAGTAGCCCCCGCTCGCCGCACCTAGAGAAAGCCCACGTGCAGCAACAAAGACCCAATGCAGCCAAAAATAAATTAATTAAAATATACATAGACATTTTTAAAAATATATTTTTTAAAAAAGTAGGGTAGGAGTGTGGGTGTGTGTGTATGTTCCCCACCCCCCAGAGACACACGGGCCAGGAGAGACCTGCCTGTCCTCCCTCCCATTCACCAGCCAGCAGTGTCCTGCCCCAGAGATACTCGGAAAATAAAAGAAAGAGACAAGGAGGCTCGCCACAAATCCACAGAGACCAGAGGACACCCCAGGCAGGGTCCTGCCCCACGGCCAACAGGGACCGTGGCTTCCCAGGCAGAGGGTGGCCGCCCTGCCACCCAGCCCGACTCCCCGGGCACAGCTGATGTCAGAGCCAACAGGCCAGGAGTAGCCACTGATTTTTTTTGTAGCTACTTCACCTTAAGGTCAAAAATGTGGATTAAATACTCTGGCTCCATTGTTCTAGACATACTCCCTTTTTATCCTCCACTACTAAATATTTTATCTCAAAATAATCCCCCAGAACGGTTTTCTGGCAGAGAATGACAACGTCTAGCTTTCCGACATCCAAGAGAGGGATGAATCTGTTGAAACCCACATAAACCTCAAATGATGCATCTCCCCTTCGTGAATGCCACCTCACGGCAGCCCAGAGTGACCGTGAGTTCCTGCCTGGTCTACATCGGTGGTCCTGGAGCATGCCACCCTGAAATTCCTGGCTACGTAACACAGCCTAAGCCAGTCCGTACAGACCGTCACGCCCCTTTCAGCCCTGTGTCCCCCACGATGCATGAACCCAAATGCCGGGGGAAAGGGATCTGGAAGTAAGCTTTGCTTTGGGCGGAGAACTGTATTCTAATTCATCCACCTAATTCCTGAAGTAAGGCTCAGCAGGGCCCGTGCTTGGAGCAGACGTGAGAGAGCCCTTTTCCCGGCCACCATGCTCATCAGCGTTCACACGGAGGATGGATGGAGTGGGTCTCAGTGCCGAGCTCCCGGGGGGGGGCTGCAGCCCCTCTCTGGGACCTTCATCTCAGAGTGAGAGGCTCGACCGCGGTAAGCTGGGCCTGGAGACGCAGCGCCAGGGCCCACGGCACTTTCACAGGCCCGTGAAAGTGTTTTAATTTCTTTTTAAAATCAGAAGAAAAAGGAACACAGATTTTCAGGCCGGAGAAGATGTTTTAATATGTAATATTAATGTAGTCATAGCTATACCAACAGAGTTACAAATTTTTCCTTTTCTTTTTAAAGAAGAGGGGAATGACAAAGGCAAACGTGCCTGGGACTCATGAAAGTCTGAATGCAGCCCTGAGCAGCCTGGGGTGGGGAGAGACGGGCGTCCCAAGCAGGACAGCTTAGGCACACTTGCAAGGGGCTGAAGAAACCCCGCCTCCTTGGCCCTGGGGGTGGAGCTTCTGCATCCCCGGCATCAGGACCACTGACTCCATGCTGCTCCCCGTAGCTTCCTGCCGCCAGGAGACTCTACAAACCAGGTGCACTTGGCAAAGGTTCTCATCCAATCCCAGGGCCAGGGGGAGTACAAGGCAAGAGGGGACACTGGAGGGCTGGGTGAGCACAGAAGGCCAAGGAGATGAAGCTCGGAGCCTTCCCCCTGAGACCAACCCCCTCGCAACCCATTTTTTTTTTTTTTAGAAGATGTTGCGGGTAGGAGTTTATTAATTAATTAATTTATTTTTGGCTGTGTTGCGTCTTTGTTTCCGTGCGAGGGCTTTCTCCAGTGGCGGCGAGCGGGGGCCGCTCTTCATCGCGTTGCCCGGGCCTCTCACTATGGCGGCCTCCCGTTGCGGAGCACAGGCTCCAGACGCGCAGGCTCAGTAGTTGTGGCTCACGGGCCCAGTTGCTCCGCGCCATGTGGGATCCTCCCGGACCAGGGCTCGAACCCATGTCCCCTGCTTAGCAGGCAGACTCTCAACCACTGCGCCACCAGGGAAGCCCCCATTTTTATTTTAATATTCACCTAGCATAAAACTGTACCATTTTAACCATTTTCAAGTGTCCGATTCAGCGACACCTAGCACGTTCCCAGTGTGGTGCGAGCATCACGCCTCCTTGGTTCCAGAACATTTTCATCCCGCCAAAAGGAACCCCTTGCCTACTAAGTAGTCACTCCCCATCCCCCCGCCCTCCTCCAGGCCCCGGGCAATCATTAATCTGTTTTCTGCCTCTAGACACTGGCCTGTTCTGGGTATTTCACATAAGTTGCATCACACAGTGTGTCGTCCTTCTCTTTCTAGCTTTCACCGAGAAGAATGTTTTCAAGGTTCATCCATCCGGTGTAGCATCTACCAGTACTTCATGCGTTCCGTGGCTGAATAACGTAACATTGTATGCTAACTCTCATTGTTTTTCTCCCCTTTATAGGCATGAGAGCGCTCAGAAGGGAAAGCAAACCTCTGCGATGGTTATCAAACTTCAGTGACAAGTGCTCAGCTCAGGAAGGGATACGGGTCTTAAAAACAGAGGCGTGGGCAACGGCATTTTTAAATCGCAGAATGTGCAGAATCAGATACACATGCAAACCATACAAACACCCACGTGGATGTGTATGGCTTCTGTCCTAACGTCCTCCCCTTATCCAGGGCCTCGGGAAGTCCAGCTCTGATTCAGCACTTGGATTAGGGGATTCTAGAAGCAGCAAGGCGAGCTGGCTCTCCCGGACTCGGCTGTAAACCTGTTTCACCCGACACTCTGGCAAACACGGGCTGTCGGGTTTCCCACCACCTTCATCCGTGGAGTGGGGAGGGAACTCACCACGTGTCCCGGGAGAAACAAAGTCAGAAAGGGAGGGTGGGAGGGAGTGAAGGGAGATGGGAGGTGGCAGAGAGGGCAAGTCTGGGAACTCAGCCACTCGGGGTCTCCCTGCAGCGCCCGGGAAGCAGCATCCTTCCAAAAATGAGGATGAAGAGAGCAGAGCATGAGGCCCACAGCGAGAGGCGCCGGCTGAGACCTCCGTGGCCACAGCCGACCGAGTCCACGGGCTTCCGCTGCTACCATGTCTCCAAACGCCTGGTTAAGAGAACCAGGAATCGGGGCCACATTTTGTTCCTTTCCCCCAACCTCCCTGGAGCTTCAAGGAACTGGTTATGGTTGCCAGATCAGGGACTCACGTCAGTTCGGGTGTTTCTATTACTAAAAAAAAAGAAGAAGGTACACAAGTACAAAGACGTTTATGGCAGCCTTGTGCTGAAAAATGGAGACCCATTTTTTCTTTTCTTGAAAGAAACATTTATTTATGATCTTTATTGGTCAAAGGTTCAAACAAATCCAGAACAGGTGTTCACATTTTGAGCCTTTACTGAAAGACACTATGTCACGCGTGAAATAAATGCTGATCCCGCGGGGGGCTCCCCTGATGCCCTTAAATACTGGGCTGAGCCGTAAAAAGACGGCCTGTGCGGCAGAACGTGCGCAGAAATCTGCTTGCAAAAGGGCAGGATTTAAATCTCGTGGTTTTTCACAACATAAATGTGCTGTAACTTATAATAATTTCAAAACAAACTCCCCAAGAATCAACTCTCTCTTTACATAAAAAAATAATCCATTTATGCTCTTCTTGAAAGAGCCCCGCATTGGGGACTCGGTAAGAAAACAACGGTCCACTGACTCACTGGCCCTCAGGCCCTGAAGGACCATCATCAACGTTGAGACACTGGAAAGCCACCCTTGCCATAAAAGCGAAGAAGAGAAGGGAATCTGCACTCTGTGTATATCACACCAACGTGACATGGACATCCCTCACCACGTCCAAGGAGACGTCCGACATATTCCATCTTCAAGGCACTGTCAGGTGTCCGAATTTTCTGACACAGTTTTAATGTCACAGCTGCCGTGAGAATGTACAGTAGCAGCCCCGGCGACCATCATTCGCAATCTGTTTATTTCCCTGACGTTCCGCATCTCCTTCCCTCCTCCTACGAGAGGCCTTTATTAGACAAGCTCTCTTGGAGTAAGAGCTGGCTGCCCCACCACACGTGCGCGCGCGCGCGTGTGTGTGTATACGTGAGTGCCCGTGCACACACAGACACACACACACACACCCTGCAGTGCCACTCAGCCGTTCTCAAGGCGGGGCAACTGGTGGCTCTTGAGGCCAGGACGGCAGCACAGGGAGCAGAATTAGCTTTTCTCTTTCAAGGGGTGTTTGCTTAACACGCAGAGCCCCTGAGCGGGACAGGGTCGCGAAAGGAGGAAGACCTCTCAGCGCCTGGAAGGAATCCCAGTGCAAGCGGCTCCCTCCGGTCCAGCTTTTCTATGCCCCCTGGTCCTCCCAGGAGGGGAGGGCAGGAAGAGAGGGGAGGGCAACGGGTAGAGCCATGGGTCAGTGAGGCCAAAACAACCTGGACGGAGGGTCCCCAAGGGACACAGAGCCAACCCGGAGACTCAAGGGTCTCCTTCAGGTGTCCGTCCAGAATTCTGCACTCCACACAGAGCCTGGACGTGCACTTCAGGGGACAGACAGTCCTTAAGCTGCAGCTGGGTGCCAAGCAGGTCCAAGAACAAAACCGAAGGAGGGTCTTCAAACACTTCCAGGATGTGCAGTTTGCGAGGGGAAGAAAAGGAGAAGCCAGAGGCCAGGAACACGCCTGTTATTTGAAACACCCAGTTCCGCCAAAAGGTAAAATGGACAAAAAAAGTTTCAGGGCATAGTTTATACGAGAAAAGTCAGCCATCCGCTACTACTCAATAGTTATATTAAGCAGATTGTGAGGTCAGTCTTGCAGAATATTGTACAGGCATTAAAACAAAATGCAAAGACGGGGAACTTAAGAACGTGAACAACAAAAGGTTAAGTGAAAAGTGAGAAATCACGTGCTCTGAGATTATGATTCTGCAAAGTCCACAGAAAATGCAAACCCTTGATGATGAGGCAGGGTTCTAGTGAGAGGGTTGTTTTTTTTTTTTTAATATAAAGTTGTTCTGAATAACAAATATGGTTTAAACAGTGGTGTAAAACAGAAACTCCCCAGAGCACCTGGAGAGGGACGGCAGCGGAGAAGAGCACTGACCGCGTGTCCAGGAGTGCAGCGTGCTCAGCCCCGGGGTCAAGTGCGTCCGGAGTACGGAATCAGCATCTGCCGTCACGTTTCCCCACCCCTGACAGCCAGGTCAGGAGCGGCCGCAGCCCTGCAGTCTCCTGATGGGAGCCCTGGGGGCTGCCTGTCTCAGGGCTGAGCTTCCCACCTTCTCGGCCACACCGGGGCGCATCCCCGCCAGGAACAAGCGCTCCCCGCTGCCTCCAGCAAAGCCTCGTGAGTTCTTCTGCCCGCACCACAGTCCCCTCTGGGTTCCCCACGTCCCAGCCCTCAGGGTTCCGTGTCCAGCCCCTTCCTGACGATTCCAGTCAGCGCCGCGGTCTCCCTGACCTGGGAGCTGGTGTTCTTGCTCATTCTGCCTTTATTCACTCGCGGCCCTGAGGTTGTTCACTTCATACCTTCTCCTCCAACTCCGGCTTCGAGATCTGAAGGTCGGGGGGGCTGCGTCTGCCTCACCTACTCCTCCCCTGCCCGTGTCAGGCAACCAAGCCCTGTTTGCTGACTGAGTGAATGGCTCCTTCCCCTCCCTGTCTCCGTGGATTGGGGTTGAGGTCAGAGGGAGGATGAGGCCCGAAAATGAAATTAAATGGCATGTTTGCTTTTGCACGCAACAGCCTTGAGAATCAGCCGGGGTGGGGGGCAATCAGCAGTGTGGGGAGCCTTGGAGAGGGAAGGGATTTGCCAACATCCTCCCAGACCCCCTTTGCGGGGAGCAGGAACAATGAGATGGGAGGGTCAAGTCCTTCCTGGCTGGACCAAGTTCCAGTCTTCCACTGACTTTAATTGCTAGGAAACAGACCTCCACCGCCTGTCATTAGGACTTAAGTCACAACAGCTGGAAGGAGGAAGCCAGGTCCATTAAAGCTGGCTGGCAAGGTGGCACACATGGATCGGGACGCGGGCAGGAAGTGCTGGAGACAAGACACTTCTGAGACCCCCCAGGTGCAGCCCACACTGCACCCCACCCCAGGCACCCGTGTTGCATGTTTCCAGTTAACCCATTCACTGCCATGTACTGAAGTCTGGACGCACACGCTAGACTCAATGAAAAGTCGGTGGTGGCCACTTGCTCAGAAACATACTAAGCAAAGGAAGTCAGGTGCAAAAGACTACAGATGCCTCGTTCCACGGACACGAAACGTCCACAGAGGCAGGTTCACTGAGCAGCTCAGGGCTGGCCACGCAGGTACGCCTCAGACAGGCATCAAGGAGACCTCCTGGGGTTGATGGAAACGTTCTAAATCTGCAGGGTGGCGACGGTCGCACAATGCTGCACGTTTACTAACAGTAACTGGGTCGCACATTTGTAACGGGTGAATCTGACAGTACGTAAAGTATACCTCAATGCGGCTAGTGTAAAAATAAGAAGCTGGTGGCCAGGAAGGCAGCTCAGAGGGAAAAGAATCAAGCATCCGTCTCAAACCTATGACTTGTCATGAGTGAGCCTTACCGCGAATGTCCTTTGCCCTCTAACCCCGGGGGCCGCAGCCCCAGCTGACAGCTGGATAGACTCCAGGCTTCAAGGTCCAAAAGGCTGAGCCCCTCACCAGCTGTCTGATTCTGGGCATGCTTCCCAACTTCCCCGAGCCTCGGTTTTCTCATCTGTAAAATGATGACAGTAATATTCACCCCCATGTGTCATGTCCCCAGAAGGTGCAGGTCACAGGCCCTCCAATGCCACTTTTAGTGCTTTTTCTTTTAATTTAACAGGTACTTGAAGAGGTCTACGCAGTGAGCCTGGTACTATGCTAGATGCTTTAGGGAATACAAAAGTAACAGAAAAGGGCTATTTTCAAGTTTACCACCTTGTTGATATACTTATAAAGCAACTCGAGGTAGCTGAGGACAAAACCTCATAACCAGGATCTAAAAAGTCAGTGCTGAAGAGTCCTAAGGTCAAGGGGGCATGGCATGGAGGGAGGGGTGCTCAGAGGAGCTGGGGGCTGGGCCAGTGTGGACCAGAGGCAGGAGGGTCGGGGAAGAGCAGGGCTTTCCAGTCCCGAGGTCCGGTTTGAAATCCGGGCTCTGCCACTTCCCAGCTGTGATGCTGGGCAGACACTCAACATCTCAAGCCCCGTTGGGAATCCCTTCCAAGGTTTGTGGCAGGAGGAACGAGAAAGGCGCAGGACAAAGACCTACTGTAGAGCACAGGGAACTGTGCTCAATACTCTGTAATGGCCTATATGGGAAAAGAATCTGAAAAAGAATCGATACATATATATGTAGAACTGGATCACTCTGCTGTACACCTGAAACTAACACAACATTATTAATCAACTGTACTCCAGTGTAAAATAAAATTTAAAGAAAAAAAGGCTGTCACAGGGCCCGGGCACATAGTAGCTGCTCAGTTAGGATCAGGAGAACACACTGAGTCACAACGGAGTGAAGACTGGACGTGGAACGGCCGTGAAGGGACTGGCCTGGCAGAATACCATCTCCGAGCTCCCCTCTTCCTCCCCCAGAGGCCCCCCAACTCCTCTCCTCCTCGGCTCTGGGTCCCTGACAGACGACGACGGAGGCCCCAACCCCAAACAGTTAATAGGGAAGACAAGAGCCATTTCCTTCGGGGAAGACACGGTCCCACTTAGCATCTGTCTCAGCCCAAGTGGGCCATCTTCGTGAGCCCGACATGTCATCATAAATGAAAAATGAGGGAGGACCAGAGGCCAGAAAAAGAAGAGGAGAATCACACCAGCCCACGTGCAAGGCCCAGGAGTCGGGGCTGGTGGGCAGCCCAGAGTCAGCAGGGCCAGCTGGGGATGCGGGAGGGGGGCGACAGGAGAGGGCAAGGTGACCAGCCAGGGGAAGAACCAAATCCCCTCCTTCCAGCGCAGGGGGGCAGGGGTGAACCTGCTGCATCCTCTGGGCTCTCCCTCAAACGCAGAAGATAGAATTTTGATGATGCAAACAGCCCCCTCCCAAAGACAATGTGCCCACAAGGAGCGGGAAGGCCTTTTGACCTCGGGAGGGAACACGGGCCTCAAGAGTCGACAGAGCTGGGCTGCCAAGTGGGGGACCCTGAGCCAAGTCCCGCGGCCTCTGTGACCTCAGGCAGGCTCCGCCACTGGGAAAGGAGGATAAATGACAGCCCTCACGGGGCCATCGGGAGGGTGGAGATAGCCACGGAATGCCTGGCACAGAGCAGCCCTCCAGGTCCCTGGCAACATCGCCTGGTGCTCGGAGCCCAAGGGCTTGGGTTTGGGGCCAGGCTGTACCACTTCATAGCTGTGTGATTTTTGATAAGTTACTTGCCCTCTCTGTGCCTCGGTGTCTCCATCGGTAAAACAGGGACAACAGTAACGCCTACTTCATAAGGTTATTTGAGGAATAAACGAGCGTGTGTGTGTGTCTGTGTGTGTCTGAGCACACCTACATGCATGTGTGTGCGCACGAGTGTGTCTGTCCTACAGTGATGGATGTCTGGAACACAGAATACAGCAACTGCTAGTATTAGCTAATACCATTAGTGCTTGTTATGAACTCTCAATGGTAGCTGAGGTCATAACAACCTCAACATTGCAGCACTTCCTTCTCAGACCATGTCTCTCTCTCCTGTCAGAGGCAGCCTCGAGGGGGTTAAACAGGCCCCTGGGCTGTCCCAGAGCTGAGCGTCCACAGCCAGCACTAGGACTCCCCATCACGGCTCCCACGGGCAGGTGGCCGGCAGTCCAAGTTCACCCAGCGCGGGCTTCTTACAGGCAGTCAGGGCTGCGGTCTGGGGAACTGGAGACGCCCCCAGAGGGGCAGCCACGCCTGGCGGAGGCCTCCACATGCATCCGTCACATGAACAAGGGCAAGTTCATGCTCCAAGGACCGCAGGGTCCTGCCTTCTGCCGAAGAGAGAAGGGTGATGGGCAACTACTCAAGGCCTACCAGCCCCTTGGGTTTAAAAGCAGATAATCATTAGTTAGAAGTCTGAGTCACTGGGTTTGGGGATACAGGTCCACGGGGGCAGCAGGGGCGTCTGTGGAAAGATGACATCGTGGGGAGGTGCTCGGGGGCGGGGCGGGGGGGTATTGGAGGGTCTCCCTGCTGCTTCCAGACACCTGAGGTCTCCATCTATACCGTGAGGCCAGGGGAGCGCCCTTCTCCCCACATCCCACAGAGCCTCACCCAGCTTCTGGGGGCTCCTCCAGCCACCCTGAGCAACAGGCGAAACTGCAACCCACCAGCAGCCTCCACGTCAAGGCAGACCCCCTGTCCATCCTCTCCCCACAAAGCCCAGATCTCTTCTCCAGGAGCAGAGCTGATAAGGAAGAAGTTCCCCGAAATCTGCCCCAGAATACAAGGCATCGGGACCGGCCACCCGGCTTCTCAAGCCCCTTTCAGGGGCCCAGGCTCATGGGACAGAAGCCGCGATTCTCTCTACACCCGTGTCCTCCTTGCACGCCCTGTCCCTGCCCCCAGCCCTCGCTGGCCCCGACCTCCCGAAACAAAGGTGCTTTTTTCCCTGCTCCTCTCGGGGTCACCACATTTTCGTCAAACCTGTGCTTGTTTTCCTTCTGCTGGGGCCCATCTTGGCCGGCCTCCTCGGGCACCGCCATACCCTGGAGACAAACCCCGTATTGTTTCCATAGACCTAATAAATGACAACACTCCACACCTCCTGCCACTAACCCCGCTCGCCCGCCCGGCTCCCCCCCGGCCTGGCCCGGCCCGTCTGAAGTCTCCCTTGTGCTAAGTACTGCCCTCCCCCAGCCAAAGAACAGGAGGCTTATGTCAAGCGGGGAGAGAAACCGGCTCGCGCTAGCGGTGCCTCCCCGTCTGCGTGCTATCGGGTGAAGATTTGGTCCAGAGAGACGCAGCATCAGTGAGCAACTTCCATGGACCGGGCCCTTCCTCCCTTCCGCTCAAGCCTGGAATGGAAGGGAACGGGGGAAGGTGGCCAACGGTGCCGCAGAAGGATGCTCAGTGAGTTTTCCAAAACACGTCTTTCCTCGGCAAGCAGGCTTTTCCTCGCCCTTTGACAAAGTCGATGATGAAAGGGGTAGGGGAGGCTTAACAAGCGCAGCTTGACTTCTCTCCCCGCTGGCCCAGTGGAGGAGGTCCGTCAGGCACCGTCCGGAGGGGACCACGGGCGCCCCGGGATGGGTGATCACCAGTGAGGAGGGCTCTGGGCTGTTTGGATGTGGGATGTGCCCGTGTGCGGGGTCAGGAGCCAAAACACGAGCCACGTGTCACGCCACCCAAACACAGATTCGCGCACGGATTGTTCTGGAGTCTGTAAACAGTTCCCTGAGCCTCCAGCTTTCGTTGAGGGAAAAAGAAACCAGAAGGAGACAGCAGCAGCCTAACCTCTGCAGCCAACTGCTCCGGGCCCCGACCTCACGCCCAGCAAAAGCCCGTTCACCAGCCACCAGTCAGGAGAGATCAACCACCCAGGAGATGGGCACCTTGACTTCTCACCCCGACCCGGCTCTGCCTGCCCTGACGGCCCTCAGCAAGGCCGCATGGGCCAGTGGGCTCTGCGTCCTCGCTGCTGCCACTGCAAGAGCCCTCCTCTGGGCAGGGTGCAGGGAGGGGTGACATACTACCCAGGGCAGGAGCGACTGAGCCAGGGGGAGATGCCAGTAAAGAGTCGGGAGACAGATGAGCCCACGGACACACCCAGACACACTCAGGAGGCCATGTGCAGGCACATCCTAAAACGCGATTGTTTCACGTGTAGGGCTGGACGGAACTGGAGAGCTCGCCCCCGCTGTTCTGCCTACAGATGCAAGCACAGAGTGGTAGAGGACCCTGACCGAGATCGCCCATCCAGGAAGGAACGAGCTGAGACTGGGACCTAGAGCCTCGAACCAGGGTCCAATGTGACTCCCGCCCTCTCCTCCGTGTCACCCCTCTGCAGATCAGTGAAACGCAAAGCTCATGTGAGGAGTGGGTCCAATCCGCCCACCTGGATGAAGTGAGGGTTCACAGCCTGGTGACGGGAAAGAAAGGACCGGGGCACACCTGTCAAGGCAGCCACCCTGCCAAGAGGGACAGGGGGATGGGGTGGGAACCCAACACACACCCACCTGCCACCTGGCCCCATCTGGTGGACGGTGCCATTGCGGGGTAAGTGTCCCCGGGATGGGCAGGGGCTTCAGGCCAGTAATTCGCATTTTCTGGGTCTGGTTCTGGAAGACTGGTCCAGGAACACACCAGACATGCAGAGACCCACCCTCTAGTGGCCCAAGGCGAGGCTGCCGCTGCTTCTCCAGCGAGCCTACCCTCCAGCCGCCATCCTCGTGCCCACCGTCTCCCACTCCCCGCCCCCCACCCAGGACAAGAACTCTGCCCCCCCTCTGCTCCGTCCTTCCACCCAGCTAACTGTCCTGTGTGCAGTCACCGTGCCCGAGGTCCAGAGAACCGTGGAACGGAGCACAGCTTGCGCCTCACAGGGGCCCCCTTTGGCTCCCCACTGAATTCCCCATCCACCCTCCCCAGCCTCTCCCCCACGTCGCTGCCTGGAACCTGCTCTGAGACCCGGCCCTCCCTGGGCAGGATGTCCATCTGCAGAGCCCAGGGAGGTCAGGGTCTCACCAAGGTCTCTCCTCCACCACTGCCCAGCATTTCGGAGGTGGCTCTCCCAGTTCACACTCTGCGCAGGCCCAAGAGGATAAGGCAGGCTCAGCTGAACCAGAGGAAGGCCCGGGAGCCTCCTGCCACTAGGCACCTGACCGGGCTTGACAGACTCAAGGCCGGCCGGGAAGGCCCTTCTCGCCACCGCCAGACCCCCGCCCGGCTCCTCCAGGCCGCCCACCCCCGGATGAAGGAGGAAGCGTGCGCTGCAGGGTAGAACACAGGCAACCTGGGAATTTCAGGAGCCAGCCCTCCGGCCCCCGACTCACACACACCAGGTCGATCCCCAGGGCCCACCGCCCCGCCCCAAGCCAAGAAGATGAGAGGAGGGGGGCACAGATTCGGGGCCGGGAGCTGGGTCAGGGCTCCCCTCTCTAAACGTGAGTGGGGAAGGCTTTCTCTCGGCCACACTCCAGCAAGGTTCCCCAATCCTCTTGTGTGCCAAAGCAGCCGGGCGCCTCCTTCCCGGCCCCAACGGAGCCCACGGGCTCCAGCCTCTCTGCCGCTTGCCCGGTGGAGGAGCAGGTGCCCGGGGTGCTGAGCCCTCCCAGGGCACGTGGTACCAGGGACGCAGGGCAGACGATGACGCCCAGCAAGGCGAGGGCAGGCAGAGGCTTTAGAATCAGACACAGCAGGGCTGGAAGCTGAAGTGTTCCACTGCTGAGCGACGTTAGGGGAGATGCTTTCCCTCTCTGAGCCTAGCATTCCAGGTCTGGAAGATGCTGTAAGGATTGAGACATCGATCCGCGTGCAGGGCATTTAGCATGTTCCACAAATGAGAGCCCAACGTGAACAGCTCATCACGGAAACCTCTCGTTTACACGGCTGGGTGAAAAGCTCTGAACCATGTAGTTAAAAAGGGCTACACCACACAGTGACAGGTACGGCCACCTGGGGAAGCAAGGGGTGCCCACACACCCACACGCCCCTAGATGGGATGCACACCGACAGAGCCCACGGGCGCACGTGCACCCAGGTGGCCAAATTTACCCATGATGTTTGCTACGCAAAGTCCCTCAGATCGAACATCTTCTAAACACACACACACAGCTGCGGCCTGGCCCACCGAGTGGGTGAGGTGTTTCTGGGTTGTTTTTTTTTTATTTTTTTAATCCAAATAGATAACTGAAACTAGGAATTTCTCCCTGGCAAACCAAGACAAACTTGCCAAATAGCATCCCAGCGAATTAGAGAGGAGGGGGAAGGTAATTCCAGCAGAGTTACAGCACTGCCCCACGCTGAGGTTTCCCCCCAAAATAAAATGATAAGGGAAAAATCCCTAACTCTCCCGCAGCCCCCTCCGAGGTTCCTCAGACCCCACCTCCCACCCCATCTCCAGCACGAAGTCTGCTGGTCTCCATGCAGGGGTGAAAATAAAGGGAGTTTTGTCCTTCTCCCCTCCTCGGCGGGTCTGAGTGAGTTTATCTGACACTCCAGCAGGCTTTGTAAACTGAGTGTCCCAGGATAAACGCTCCCTTAAGAGTCGCTTGGCCTGGGACAGAGGGACCCTCTCCAGAGGAGAATGGGGAGCTTGTTCGGATGGTCTTTTAATATGGGGGGCGGGGTGTCACCGAGGACAGGCCTCCAACAGACTCTCACAGAAGGGTCTCTGTCCCGGGGCTACAATGGAGGGAATTCTTAAAGGCACAGATGCTGAAAGGGGGAAGGAATTTTTTTTTTTTCCCCTAAGAGGAAGGGAGTGTAGTCAGGGCGGGAAGGAGAGGGGGTGTGATGAGGCCTTCTCACTCCCCAGAACAATTCAGGTTATAACAAGGCATCTCAGCCTGAGAGCAACAGATAGGCAAGCAGATCAGAGGCCCCACGGAGGAGAATTAAAACAAACAAACAAACAAAAAAACAGAAAGAAAAAAGAAGTTAAAAAAAAACCCACTTCATCTGATGTATGCGGCCAAGGGTATGGCCATGTTATCCCATGATTTAAGTACGTCAATCTTGTTCAACTTGACTCTTGTAAACATCTGCTTTTGCTCCGAATAAAAGATGAAGATTTGATACAAAAAAAAAAAAGAATTCTACTCGAATCTGTTTGCTCTACGGGTTCCCAGTCTGCTTCCCAAATCCAGGATGTGAACCCCCCAGCCAGCAGGGAAGAATCATATTTTTTCCTACGTGAAGGGCCTCTATTCCATTATCAATCCTTGGAAGGCCGTCTGAGTCCAAACGTTCACTCTGGGAAAGGGGGAAGCAGAGCCCCCGAAGGCCCTTAAATAAATAAAATTCTCTCCATCCACAGGGAGAGGAGGGTCATTTATTCTTCCAGTTCTTGATTTTGGTACAAGGTCACCCTAACAGATTTCTGAAGACATCCCAAATTATCACAAATGACGTTTTATAAAGACTGCCCTGCGAGCCTGTTGTATGTTTTGATTTCGTTTCAGTTGAATTGAGCGTTTCTCCAAGAAGTCAAGCTGTGCTCCACAAAGAGCTGGGAGCGGTGGGACCACTGGGAAGGATCAGGCATTTCCTCTTTGCTACCTTGCTTGTGGTCCCACCTGCCCAAGACAGCGAGGGAAACAAGGAGACATCCTTGTTCATCCTCCATGCTGAAATTAATCAAGGAGTCACCTAGTCCACTTCTAAAGCACGCAGGGAGGAAACCGAGGCCCCACGACGTGACACAGCTTACCCCAAACCACAAGGCAAATTAGGAGACTGGAATGGGCAGACACCAGGTCTCCTGGCTGAGCAGCCGTCTTACGGCACAAGGGAGAGAAACGTGCTCAGGACCACACCAAGCAAAGACCAGTAGCCATTTCTGAAAGCAAGACACGCAGCTGTTTTCCCACTGGCATGTGTTGGGATGATCTAGCCAGAGGCCATGGAGCCAGCATCCACAGACACACAGCAGCGAAATGGCGGAACAGCGTGGGCCTTGGACCTGTCAGGTCACCGAGTGTATATCGTCTTTACTGGAGTCGGCATCAGGCCGGTTGCTGTGAAATCGGAGAATGCACACCTCTGATTTCATTGGAGAAAAAAGATCCATGCATGTGAAACAATATATAGTATTAGGCAGGCGGTATACAATGTTATAGGTTATCAGTGCTGTAGAAGTTCAGGAAAGGGAGAGACTGGATGAAAAAGAAAACATTGCAAAAGTAGAGAGTAAGTGCCCGGTCGGTGCGTTGACTCAAGTCTAATCCGGGCAATCACTGGACAAGAATATGGGATTCTGTGGCCCCTGCACTGGTGAATGTCACTGACCTTGCACTGAGAGAGTCCAGGGAAGGAGAACAGAAGGACACAGCCCATGAGGAAAGGAGCAGCGAACAGGTCATGGGGAAGAACTGGTTGAGATAAGCTCACTGCAGACCCCAGGAAGGAAAAGCTAACTGCAGCGCCTCCTCTCCCCAGGCCCCGCCCCATTCAAGCCAACAGAGGTTCCTGGGGCTGGTCATGTGCCACATTTGCCTTGCACATCCGAGGGGACATTCTTTACATAAGTCATCGCACATACGCCAATGGAGGCTGCAACCCAAATTCTGCACTTCCAAGAAGAAAGCCAAAAGTGAATTGGACCTCTTGGGTAGAAAATGGGAATTTTCCTCCCCAATTAAACCCAGCAACATCTGAGCAAAGCTGTAACTGCAGGCCAAGCAGACAGAGCCATGGAGTTGGTCCATTTCTTTAAAATCGACACAGGGTTTAAGCCAAGAAGTGGGGAGAGAATAAGTGGGAGGAGAAATCCAAGATTCAGTCCACCTGGTCCAATAAATGAGACATGCTCCGACTCCCATCTGCATCCTCCAACCTCAAGGACACACAGCCTCCATCCCCCACCCCACCCAACCACGTCCATTAAAAGGGTCTCTTAACTGTGCGAAGGACAGAGTACACGGCTGCTGATGGGAGTGCAGCTTAGATGGGGCAACAATTTCTCACCTGAGCCTTATCCCATTTGGAGGTGACGATGGTACAGCATGGGCAGCTCTCTCCAATTGCCAAGTATAACATCAGAAGGGCAAGGCCAGCCACGGGTCTGCTCTGAAAGCGCAGCTGAGCTTTGAGCTCATGCAGTGAAGTGTACACACTGCTGTTCCAGTGAGTGAAAATTAGAACCTCAACACAACACTTCCACCGAATGCCTGGACAATGGGCCGGTCTGCTTTCCTGTCCCACTCAAATACATGCACCCACCCTTCCAAGCCCTCTTTATCACAAGAGTCATCCACTACCTGCCCACGATTGCGGGAGATGGAAAACACGACAGGAACCCCACTCGGTGTGCCCTGGCCTCAGCATCCTCCGCGGGATTTCAATAACGAGGGACAGGACGCTGATGCATGGTTTGAACTTGTGCATCTCCTAAGTGAATGGAGTCAGGACCATACTATGGGGAAATTTGCTGGTTTGAAAAGCAAACAGACCTGCATCTGGATCCTGACTCCACGCTTGCCAGTTGGGGTGTGCAGTGACTTACAGCTCTCCAAAGCAGACTTTACATCTGTAGAGAGGAACGTGAGGATGACAAAGCAGAAGAGTGAGGCCTGGGGGCAAGGCCAGAACTTGCAGAGCAGCTCCGGAGAATTCCTCATCAGGGAAAACTCTAGCAGATGCATCTTTCAGTTAATTTTGGTGTTAACGGTCTTCACGTTGAATTCGCTGTCCCATCTGCAGAGAAGAGTGACGTCTACTCCCAGCTCCACTCCCAGAAAGACGCAGGGCCTCGCCTCCACCAGGAGAAGGAGGAAGAAACACTGCTTTAGACTTGTCTGTGGGTTACTGGGGAGGAAGAAGTGAAGGATGGGTGAGAGCTCTAGAGCCGCCATCAAATCCACGTGATTTGTGACTTGTAGCACTTTTCAGAAAAAAGCAGGGAGCCAAGCTTGCAGCTGGACGAAGGGTCACGTGCCAACCTGGAAGCAGATCAAGTTCTGGCTCTGCCGCTGACCGGCAAGGTGACTTTGGACAAGCAGCTTCAGCCCTGGAAGCCTCAGCTTCCTCATCTATTAAATGGGGCAACGCTAAATACAGCGGCCAGCAGCGTCCTGGGACATCATCGCCTCGCACACACCCTTTCCTCTCACTCCACCACCCTCCCTAAAAAGGCTGTTGATACTCCAGCCGCAGAGTGGAAATAACCTATCACCATGACAGTGAGCTTTTCTCCGCACCATGGCAGATGAGGATGGCTGGAAGCACCTGCCAGGGCAGCAAGGTTTCCTTTAAGAGCTCGTACAACCCACGAGCATGAGTCACAGCTCCTCAAACAAAGGCTACCTGTGTACCGTGCGGACAAAGCAAGGAAAATAGGGTCCCCCGCCTTGAGCTCAACAGCCTGGAGAGCAAGGCTGTGTCTCTAACATGGAGCCCCCGGAAGTTGGGGCACAAGCTGGTCCAGGGATGTGCAAACGCAAGGGGGCCATCTACGTCGATCCACTTGGGAGCCCACTCCAGAGCGAGCCCTCCATCTGACCCAACGGGGTAGCCCGCCTCCTCCCTGGGTTGCCAAACACAGGAGCCCGGCGAGAAGTCGGCACAAATCCACTGGCCCCAGCTCCCGTCATGGGGCTTCTCCTACCCAGTACGGGACACGCGTGCCCCTGCAAGGTAGACTGGGAGCAACGCCCCTAGTCAAGAGATGCTCAGAATCAGGGAAGGTGTTTTTCTTCGCTTTGAAGAAAGCTCAGTGAGAGGTGCCACTCTAAGCAGCGGCTGCTATTCCCGGGAACAACCCTTTTGTGCAGGGAAATGAGAACCCAGTTGTGGGCGATGCACCCGGAGGTTGGGCTTCCCAACTCCCCGATGGAGCGACACTAAGTCCCTTGAAAAAACAGACTCTCGGAACTTCCCTGGGGGTCCAGTGGTTAAGACTCCGTGCTTCCAGTGCAGGGGCGCAGGTTCGCCCCCTGGTCGGGGAACTAAGATTCCCACGTGCCGCGCAGTGTGGCCAAAAAAAAAGGAAAAAGAAAAAATGGACCCTCATGTTCAGAAATTCAGAGGAAAGAACTGCTGAGGTTCATTCATGTATCGACGTTCACTGAGCATCCACCTGCCCTGCGCTCTCCCAGGCCCCACGTATCCACAGGTAAACAGAATCAATACCTGCCCCTACCGTAAGACGCTCTGCTGTATTATCCAGTAGCCCAATCCGTCCACGGCAAACATCTGGTGTTGTCTCTCTGCATCTTTCCCGCCCCAGTCTGCAGAATCCCCGCGGCCCTGGGGAGGGAGGCTGCCCCCACCCACAGACCCAGGTGTGAGGCACGTGAGCACAGGACACGATCGGGGCATTGCACCTCCTGGCCCCAGGGACGGGTCCAAGGGTGAGCGCGCTTCCAGGGCCGTCCCTCGGGGGTGCTGAGCCACAGGCATCCTCTTGCATCTGCTGGGTCTGCAGAGGCAGGGGGCCTGCCGACGCTTCCGCTCCTTCTGCTTCCACTAGGGAAGTAAAGCCAAGAAGGAAAAGAAGTGGAGACAAACGAAGAGCCAGCAAAATCCCCCCAAAGCACAACACCCAGACTTCACGGCTCGGTGGACACCCCCAGACTCGCTGTAGACTTCACGGCTCGGTGGACACCCCCAGACTCGCTGTAGACTTCACGGCTAGGTGGACACTCCCAGACTTGCTGTAGACTTCACGGCTCGGTGGACACCCCCAGACTCGCTGTAGACCTCACGGCTCGGTGGACACCCCCAGACTCGCTGTAGACCTCACGGCTAGGTGGACACCCCCAGACTCGCTGTAGACTCCACGGCTAGGTGGACACCCCCAGACTCGTTGCTTAAAGCCAGTTAGAGTTGCTTTCTCTGAAACTTGCAGCGAACAGTGACCCACCTAGAAATACCCTTCTTTTATGGATGAGGAACTGAACGCAGAGAGGCTCAGTGGCTTGTACAAGGTCACACATGCGCTGGTGACTGGGGCGGGACGGGGCCCCAGTGCTGGGCATATGCACCGCGACCTGGGTTGGAACCGTGACTCCATCCTTCAAAGCTTTGGGGCGTTAAGGATGTTCCTTAAATTCTCTACGCCCCAGATGTCAGAGATGAGAGTGTCCACACCCAGGGCGGTGGGGACCAAGGAAAACGGGCTCTGGACCTCCCGCTCTGATCTGCTCGAGGCTGGCTTCTCTCTCTTCCCAGCATAACAGCGCTCCCGGTTGCCGGCGCTGGCTGGTGGATCCCTTACGTGGAGATGTGGAAGGAACAGCGCTGCTTCCTAGTATAGGGGACAGGCGACATCCAACGGCCAATCTGACCCGTGAATGCGGCCATACAAGCATCTCCCCCACGTCAGTGTCTTACAGACAGCTGCCCAGGGTGACAAGGGCAGAGACAAACGTTTGGAAAAGAGGGAAGGAGCTGGGCAAGGGGGGGAAACGGGGGCCAGGGTGAAAGAGGAAAGCAATTCCAGGAAAGGTGGAAAAGCCCAGTGGCCGGGGTGGAATGAGAAGCCAGGGCCATCTCAGCTCCCTGGTTAACCACATTCCTGGTTCCCATTTCGGAAATTTAATTAAAAACCCAAACATCTATATTTCCCAACCGGTTGGCCAGTGGCCACAGATTCCCTTCGATTCAGAGAAACTCCCCCTGCGTGACCCTGGGGCCACGACACACGCCCGGTGTGAAGCCAGAGGAGGAAGGGTCGCGGGCAGGGGTCACGGGGTGGCAACTCCCCTATAGAGAAGAAAGCCTCCTGGCTTGGGACGATCCTGTTCTGTCACCCCAGCCACAGGAATAGCAGTTCTGTTTCTCGTTGCTTCATTTTAAAAATTTAAAAAAAAACATGGTACAAAAATAAATATGAAAAAGAACCACATTCATGGTGGCTCCAGGGACACAAGGTCACCTTCCGCCACCGCGCAGGGGGAGGCGCAGAGGCCCAGAGAGGCAGAGCGGCCCTGCGGCGGGGAGCAGACCGCCCGGCCGCCGAGGTCAGTGAAACCACTCACTGCCAGTGCCTTCCCTCGCCCAATCTGAGGCCGGACACACGTGCTCGGGACGTCGGATGACAAATGGGGTCAGACAGAGCTTTCAGGGCTCACTCATGGCTTCAGGAAGAAAACCCGAGACCAGAGGTGCTCATCGCAACCCAGGCGCCGACCCAGGGCTCCGGAGAAATCTGACATCTCACCCCCAGGCTCAAAAGGGCGTGTCTTAGGACACCCGACTACACAGCAAAGGGTTCTATGGAAAAGCAATTTATTTTTCAAAAAAAACCCACACTCAGCAAACTTCGTATATGCAATTTGACCATGCAGGACACGAGAGAGGATTCTCCCTGAAGTTCTCTCAAATCATGAATCCCATCTCTGTCTTCCCAGCCCGCCCCACCCCTCCCTCCCCCACCAACAGTAAAAAAATTGTCACTTTTCACAGGTGTGGGAGGTGAGGGGTTAGGGGCTCACTGTCCTGGGTGGTTATCTAGCTGTGTCATTTCACTCACCTGTGCCTTAACAGCCTCTTCTGGAAAATGTGGATGACACTTATTTCAACAGGTTGAGAGAGGCACCAGATGGGGTAGGGAAAGAAGAGCACTTGAAAAACTCCAGTGCAAATAGTGGGGGCATAAGGAACCCACTAGATCACCAAACGTTTTCATTTAGAAAGAATGGATGCAGCAGACTCGAAGCTGAGGGCCCCCCACGTAAACTCTCTGCTCCTTACTTCCCTGGGCTCTTAGATCTTCGTGAAGATTCTTCCTCAAAGTGAGAAGGAGATCCCAATGGCTCCCTGAGTATACACTGGGGGGAAAAGATCTAACCGTCCTAGTCAATTTGCATTTAAAATTAGTTAAGTGCCAATTCACATCAACTGGGATGGTGACTATGACTAGAAAAGAAAGGAAGGAAGGAAAGGGGGGAGGGAGGAAAGAAGGAGGGAAGGAAGGAAGGAAGGAAGGAAGGAAGGAAGGA
>NW_020837988.1:4929606-5048039 GCF_003676395.1 Aethalodelphis obliquidens
GAAGGAGGAAGGAAGGAAGGAGGAAGGAAGGAAGGAAGGAAGGAAGGGAGGGAGGGAGGGAGAAAGGAAAGGGCTGTCAAGGATGCGGAGAAACTGCAACCCTTGTGCCTCGCTGGCGGGAATGTAAAATGCTGCAGCTGCTGTTGGAAAACAGTACGGCAGTTCCTCAAAAAGTTAAATGTAAAATGACCATATGACCCAGCAATTCTACCTCTGGGTATATACACAAAAGAACTGAAAGCAGGGACCCAAAAAGATATTTGTACCCCTACGTTCAGAGCAGCATTATTCATGGCCAAGAAGTAGAGGCCACCCAAGTGTCCATCAACAGATTAATGGATACACAAAATGTGACGTATACATTAAACGGAAAACTATTCAGCCTTAAAATGGAAGGAATTCTGACACACACTACAACATGGGTGAAGCCTGAGGACATGATGTGAAATAAAGCAGACACACAAGGACACATATTGTATGATTCCACTTACAGGACATACCTACAGTTGTCAAAATGATGGACACAGAAAATAGAATGGCAGTTACCAGGGGCTGGGGGCTGCGGGAGTCAGTGCTTCACGGCCACAGAGTCTCAGTTTGGGGTGATGAAGACGTTTTGGAGATGGACGGTGGTGATGGTGGTACAACAGTGTGAGTGTACATAAGGCCACTGACACACGGACAAATGGTTAAGGTGGTAAACTGGTGTTATGTCCATCTTACCATAATTAAGAATGGTTAAAAATGTTTCCGAAGTTAGTTAAGTGAAGAAGGTACGAGGGCGGAAACGATCACTGTCACTTAGAGCTCCTGAGGATTTCACTCACGTACTGAAGAATTTGTCCCCAAAGGTCAGCATCTCAGACACCTTCTTTTCCACGCCTGAGGCACACCACCGGCCCAAAGAGCGCTACCGCCCAGGTGTTGACCCGAAGCAATTGCACCAGTGTCTAAAGAACCAGCCAAGGACTTCCCTGGCGGTCCAGTGGTTAGGACTTCCCCTTCCAGTGCCAGGAGTGCGGGTTCGATCCCTGATCAGGGAGCTAAGATCCCACATGCCTCGTGGCCAAAAGACCAAAACAGAAAACAAAAGCAGTATTGTTAACAAATTCAATAAAGACTTTGAAAATGGTCTGCGTCCAAAAAAAAAAATCTTAAAAAGAAAAAAGAAAGAATGATCCAGCAGGCACCAATATTTGCAGAATTAACGAGTGAGGGAATCTGAAGCAACGGATTGGAAATGCGTCTATGATTAGGGAGAGGGAATATACTCCATTGGTGGCTCAGAAAGCACGGCCGAAATCCCCAACGGATTGTCTGATGGAACTGCTGGGCAGGCAGAGATGGTCTCTCCCGCCCTGTCCTGCCGGGGCTCTCAGACCAGTGAAAGGAAAGGGGAGGAAACGGCTAGAGAGAAATGAGGTCAAGGGCCCATGTTTTAGGCAAAGGCGGCGGGTCTGAAAACCATTAAAATCTGACCCTATAAGAGGCATTTTCCAAACACCTGGGAGCCTCACGGACCCGAGGGGAGGGACTGATTTATTTCCAGAGACCCAGAACCACAGTCCCTCTGTCATCTGCCCGAATGCGGCTGCTTCTGTTTTCACCACCCCCAGAAGGCAACTGGTTTCAAGACTTCTGTGTAGAAACCTGTACCAACACACCAAATACGGGAGGAGGTGATGATTCACATCACCAAAAGAATTCTTTGACAGAAACTTGCCACTTCAGCATTCCTGTAGCTTACAAATTTCCTCCAGGCCTTTCACATATCACGTGATCAACCGAGATTGGTTTTTGTATAGATATTCTTCCAGGAACAAACCTAGTCCGTAAAGCAAGGGAGCCGGAGTGGTTTCGAACAGACTGTCTTTTGCCAATGGCATAGCTCAAAGAGAGGAAATCCATCCAGGACCGTTCCTGTCCTCTTGTGAAATGAACTGAGCGCATCCATCCTGTGATGAAGGGGGTGCTGATTAGACGTGGAGGACCCCAACCAGTTCCACGATGACAGTGGACATTGCCTAGGACGATGCTGGCCAGAAAGAGAAGTAGCAGGGTCTGCCTGGGCACACAAATGTCCCAGGGAGCTGCCTCTTACAGCTGCCCAGGCTCCCAGGGAACTCACAAACCCCAGAGGACACGCTGCAGATCTTATACCTAAGCCCAGGATGGCAGTTCTTTATCGTTCACCCAAATACAACCACTTCTGACTTCACTGAGTACAAAGGGCACCAGATTTCAAGACTTCTATGTCACAACCTGTGCCAACAAAACAAGTAAGTAGATGTGGGGGCCAGACCAGGTGGAGGCAAGCTGGGAAGACTTCCTGGAGGAGGTGGAGGACAGAGAAGCTTTGCAGCTGGGTACGCTTGAATGGGAAAAGGCTCATTTCTGGCTTTAGCTGGCCAAGAAGTCAATCAACTCCCTGTTTCTTACAGTGCCCACCTGTATTAAAATGGCCTGGCGTGCTTGTTAAAAATACCCATTTCTGAGTGCTACCCCCAACATGTACCAAAACAGAACCTCTAAAGGTGGGGGGAGGGTGGGGATGGCTGCTAAGAATACTCAGATTTTTACCAAATTCTCCAAGCACTTCGTTTTTATGCAAACCACAGGGTGCAGGCAAGGGGGCTGGGGGGAGCAGCTCCAAGTACGCGGGCTGAACCGGGCCCACGCTGATCTGGGAAGAGCTGGGCAGGGAGGACCCGTGAGGAGTCACTGAGGAGAGGGACAAGGCAGGTGCAGACAGAGGGCTGTTCCAGGACTGTTTAGTCACAACATCCCCCAAGCCCTCTCCCACCGACACTTCCTGTTATGATCCTAACTGGAGCTGGCTGGTGACAGAAAACGTCTGTGCCAGTGCACAAAGGGCAGGGGAGAGAGGGAAGGAGGGAGAGAGACAGAGACAGAGACAGAGAGAGGATGAATATCTTTCAGTTTACAAGCTATAACAGGAAGGCTGGGAGTATAAGAAAAATCAGGTCTAGGCGACCAGACACTATAGTAATGAGAAACTCTATCGGGACAACAGAAGTCTGGTTGGTTGAGATTTACGTAACCTCAGAACTTCCTCATCCCAAACAAACATCACCTACACTCTAACTGCGGGCAGCCACCCCCAGCTGGAGAAGACAGCCCGAGGTTGCGTGTGTATTGTCGGTGGAAGGTTTGGACTACTGTGGTCTCTGTTGCAGGCGGCAGGAGAAGGGCCTCTTTCATGAGTTTCCTCAACTTCACACAAGTGCTCTCTTATGCAGAGACGCTGGGCCAGCCTCCATCCACATGAGTGGCTTCCAAATACCCCTCCAGGCTGGCTCTCCTCAGCCCTGAAGAAGAGGGGGACCCCACCCCCAGCCCAAGATTGCTGGACAAAACCCTCAATCCACACTGAGGCACGAGCGGAAACCCGCGTTCCCTTAGATCTGCCCAGATCCCCAGTAAACGCTGCCTCTGCTGGGTTTGCACTTAGCGCCCGACACACCTGCTGTCAGGAGGCGTGAATCACAGGCGCGGCACGCTGGACTCGCCGCCGCCGGGTTCGGGGCTTCACAGCTGGCTCTCACGCACCCGGATGTCATCCTCCACCTACACACACCCCCAAGGCACGCTGGGACAGATCAGGCTACAACCCAATTTCTACTAAACGACTCATTCCCAGGGGAGGTCCATGGAAGGAAGGAGAAGGGTACACGGAGATGCTTCTCCCACTCATGGTCAAGGGTCCTCTCCCCTCTACACCCTGGAGGGTCTCATCTGCTGGCCATAAACAGCGAGAAGGGGGTGAGTTAACCTGGGAAAGGAGATGGGATGGACTTCTCAGTTCTGAACCATCTCCAGAATAAAGACCGTCTGCCCAGATGAATAAGCTTTAGCGCCCTCCTGTAGCACAGCGCCTATCGTTAAGGATCCTATCTTGTACACTTAAACATTTGCTAAGAGGGGAGAGCGTCCATTAAGTGTTCTTGTCGCCAAAAAATAGTAAAATAGTAAATAAGAGGGCGGGAGGAAACTTTTGGAGGTGATGCGTATGCTTACGACAAAGACCGTGGTGACTGTGGTATCAGATTCACAGCGTATACTTATCACCAAACTCACGAGTTGCAGACATGAAACATGTATAACCTTCTGGATGTCAATCATGCCTCAGTTAAGTGGTCTTTAAAGAAGACAGCCTGCTGAATCCCTCTCAACTTTCACTTTTTCACAAGACAGCACTTTCTGCCATGCAGGATCCTGAAATGGATCCTGTACCAGAAAAAGGACATTAGTGGGACAGCTGGAAAAATTTGAATAAGGCCTGGAGATTAGTTCAAACTATTCTATCAATGTTAATCCCCCACTTTGATCATCTCACTATGAATCTATAAGATGTTAACATATAGGGTAGCTGGGTGACAGGTATAAGGGAACTCCGTGTACTGTTTGCACAACTTTCCTGTAAATCTAGATTTCTATCAAAATCAAAAGTTAATAATAATTTTTAAAAAGACAGCATTTTAAATCCAGCTGCCTAGTAAATCTCAGTCTCTGGCATTGCTAATATAATTTCGACCCTAGTCCTGGAGGCAAATTTCAAGTTACTCTCATAACCAATATGCTGATCAACTCTTTGCTGCAGGAGAAACAAAACGAAACAAAACCTGCATTCACTCAGCAAGCACTGTCTGGGCTCCTACTGTATTCTGGCTCCCAGCTGTGGGATTATCTGCTGGCTAAGTGGTGCAATCTCCCTCCAAGCCCACCTCGTAAATGTCTACCAAGAGGGCCACTCCTCTGATTTTAGACATGACTGACTGAGAGCAAAGAGAGTAACTTCTGGGAATTTTCCAAAGGAAATAATTCAGAATGTGCAAATCCTTATGTACAAAAGACACTCACCAATGCATGAATTCAAAGGGTAAAAATTTGGAAATACCTTGGTGTCCAACAATGGGAGAATTGTCACGCAAACTATGATTCAATGCCTGCAGTGAATACAGTCATTATATGGGGAAATGTTCAAAAAAAAAAAAACACAAAGTGAGAGGGAATAAAGCGGGAAACAAAGTTGTACATATTTGCAGGATTTCAGCAGTGGGGACATATTGTCAAATTGCATTACTGTGGGAACTGGGTGTTTCCTTTCCTGTTTTTTGCTCTTTTTTGTAGTTTTCTATAAAAGACAGAGAAAGGGCACGGATTACCTTTAAAATCAGACGGGGTGCAGAGGCGGGGCTTCCGGCCATCAGTGGGACAATTTCAACAGTTCCTCTCCCAGAGAAGGTGAGGAAGGGCCACAGGGTACATACTGCACCAACGTGGGCAGTTCCACGGACCTGGGTGTGGCCAGGGCACAGGCTCCTGGGGGAGGGGCGGTACCAACACACATCACCTTTTTTCTTCCTGTGGTGCCTGGCTCTCCCCCTCTTCCCAAGCAGGTGCTCACGGGAGGCACTGGCACCCTGCACACAGTCCAAGGGAGACCCGTGACTGCTTCCAGAAGTGTTCTATGCAGGAGGGACTTTTGGGCAGGAAATGGATCATCACAGACAAACTGCCAACGGAGCTGGAGGGAGGGGAGGGAACCCCGTATCTGGGAAAGCACCCCCAGGAAACCATCTTCGGGGGAAAGAGTTGAGGACAAGTGCCAAAGGGGGAGCAGGAAAAGGAGGCCCCTGGTTTATCTGCACATCAAGGCGGATTCGCTCATTCATTCAGCAGACATCTACTCTGCACCTACTCAGCGACAGGCACGGCGCCGCTGCAAACAGCGCCCACACAAAAGGACGAGGATCGGGGGGGCTGTGGATTCAGAAGCAGCGTGCTTCCAGGTCAGGACTCAAGACTACGCCCCCTCCCCGCGCTGGCCGGGAAACCGCTTCCATTAACAATGTGCACTGACGGCGGGGGGCGGGAGTACGCCCCGGACCGAATGCCTGCTACCTCCCACCCGTTCAGAAAGATGCCTGATGGATGGCGCAGTCCTTGCAGTATAGCCGCTCACCAGCAACCAGGACCGGGGACCAGAGACATTCACCACCCCCCCGGCGAGGGGGGCTCCAAGCGCTGCGCCCCGATCGCATTCTGGGTCGCCAATGGGCAGACGACGGGAGCTCACCGAGGCGGCTCAGCTCTCGAGGTAAGGGGCCCTGCAGGGCGACAAGGTGAGAAGGTAAGTGCGATGGGGGGTCGGGCGGATACGCCCAGCACACGGACCTCTCCCCAACTTGGGGCTCTGTCCCCCGGGGCAGCCAGCGGCCAGGAGGCGTTGGAAAGGGAGATGACCGAGAGCGCCCAGGATGGGCGATGACCACCGCCACCGGGAGAATCGACTCCGCTTGGAGGCAGAGGGATGGCTAAAATGACCTCTGGAAAGATGTCAATTACAAGAACAAAAATTTCAACCCAGAACCCCATGACCTTCATAAAGCGACGCAGGGGGTGAAATCCCCCCCTCTTCCCCCGGATCGCGGGGCAACTTACCTACAGGTAAGGGACTCGACTGTTAGGTAGAATGTGCATCAATCCACGGATGGAGACGAGGTTGTGGGTCATCCGAGCCCGGCCGAGACGCACCAAGTAATCCACGTTAGGGGGTCCGGAGGCCCCTACCCCATTCCCAACTTTCCATCCAAGGCCAAAGCGCCGGCAGCCCCGGCCTCTGCGCCCGGGACCCGCGGAAATCGCGCTTGGGTTCGCTGGCCCGGGTTCCCCAGCGGCGCCCCGGCGACCCCGGCGAGCGCACCCCGCCTCCTCGCGCTCGGAGAGCAGCGCCTCGCCTTTCTTCGCTGCTCATCGCCAGCGCGACCCCAGAGATCCCAGCCGGGAACCCCTCTGCCGAGCCCGGGAAAGCGCCAAAGGCAAATCCGCCGGGCCTGGGGTTTGCAGGTCCGCGGGGCCCGGGCGGCGGGGGCTGGGAGCCCGCCGGGCAAGAGAGACTCAGGAGAGAAGCACCGAGCGGCGGCTGCCAGTTACGGGGTGTGACGCCCCGCGCCCACACCGCCTCGACCGCGCCACCTCCGCGCTCTGCTCGCCGCCGGACCATTCTGCCTTTAAATAGCAGCCGGGCCCGGGGCGGGGAGGGGCGGGGAGGGGCGGGGAGGGCGGGGAGCGGGACGAACTGTTTCCTGGGAGATGTAGTTCCGTCTTCCAGCCACAACAAACGCAGAGCAGCGTAGGAATGGTTGGGGTCCGCCCGCCAACAGCTGTCCTCCCCGGCGCCCTAACTCCGGAGACAAGGCTGGGATTCCAGCCTCACTGCCAGCTCCGTTAGGTCTAGGCTGCCCTCTGTGCATAAGGTGGGTCACGCCAAGCTAAATTCTGCCCAGGACGACCAACCTTAGTAGCCCTGGAGTCGGGCAAACCCAGCTAAGTTGCAACCCCTGCCTGCCAACAACTAGCTGTGTGCCCTTCACGTTGGAATGACCATGTATGCCTCGGATTCTTCATCCGACACAGAGACGGGATATTAGGGTCTGCTTCCACTGGATCGTAGAGGGAGGTGACCCTCCAGGGCGGCCTGATCTCCCCATCCCTAAGTGCTAAGCAAACGTGATTTCAAGGCTCCACTTGTGCAAACCACCTGCCACCCTGAGACCCTCCAGATTAAAATTCTGGAGCTCCCACGGCCCGGTCAGTCAGGCTTCAATTTCTGAAGCCGCGTCTCGTTCATTCACCACCTGCACACACTGGACGCAGGAAAGCAGGAGTCAAGCCAGAGGGGCTCAGTCAAGCCTGAGGAGGACACGGCATCGTGATAACTGCGTGGATGTGAAAGAGGCTGTAAGGACCACGGGCACCTAACCCTGCCTGGGGGCAACAGCCAAGGTGTCCAGAAGGCGGGTGTCTGACCTCATTCTGGAAGGAATGGTTAGGAAGTAGCCAAACACAAAGCAACCACAAACGAGGGCAAGAGAGCCATGCCTATGAGGAAACACTGAGGGTATAAAAGAAGGAAGGGGGACAGGCTGGGGGGGGGGGGGCTTGTGTTAATTTCCCGGGGCTGCTGTACAAATACGTGGCTTAGACTACAGAAATGTATCGTCTCACAGTCCTGCAGGGTATTTATTGATATGTGCATACACATGGGTTAGTACGCACACATGTATCTCCCTGCTCTCTCTGCTGAGAGGTCCTAGAAGCAACGATACCCCAGTAGCAATAAGCACTAGAGCCATGGTTTGTTTCTAATACCACTGTCCAATAAAACGAACCAGGGCTCCTTGGAGAAATGGCTGATTCTAGGACTGAGGCAGGAAATATACAAGATGAGCCAGGAGCATCTCACAGCCCCAGAAAGACTGCCTGAAAGCACATGCACTCACGCCACACAGTGATGGGGTACCTCGAAAGGATACAGAAGCCAATTCAAAGAGCTCCTAATGGCCAAAGTCGGGGAATGATCTGAGCAACAAAGTAAGTACAATGGTGTAGGATTATAACCCAAAGTATAAAACAAATATTCATGATTCCACACGGATATACGTAGATCATTGAATAAATAAATATATGAGGGAACATAAAATTCATGTAGCTTATTCTGCCTTGAAGGAACTAGAGCACAACTTCTGGCTCCTTAAGGAAGGGCTGCTCTCCTTCCAAGAGTAAAGTGTGGAGGGTGGGTAGGGCACAGAGTGCTCCCTTATCATCTAATCATGAGAAAAATTCCAGTGCAGGGACATTCTACAAAATGCCTGACCAGTGCCCCCTCAAAGCTATCGAGGTCACCAAAGATAAGGAAAGTCTTATGTGAGAAACGTCCACAGCCCGGAGGAGACGAAGGAAATATGCGACTAAATGTAAAGTGGGGCCCTGGACCAGAAAAAGAACGTAAGATCAGAACTAAGGAGATCTGAATAAAGCAAGAGTCTAATCAATCATAATGTATCAATATTGATTCATTCACTGTTGCAAGTAAGATGCTAATAAAGGATGCTAATAACAGGAGGACCTAGGTGTGAGGTATATGGGAACTCTCTGTACTATCTTTGCAACTGTTCTGTAAATCTATTCTAAAATAGCTTAAAATCATATATATATACACACACACAACCCTTATACATATCCACCCACATGCACGTGGTAAAAAATTGCAGCATCTACTCTCTCATGTATCAAGTTTCCACATTCTGGGAGCAGGTTCATAGTTCTCTGTTCTGTTATTGGTCCATTTTTTCCTAACTCCATGCCATTATCACATGCTTTAATTCTTATAAAATTCTTAGATCTTAATATTCAGTGGGACATTTCACCCACTTTCCTTCAAGAGTTGCTTGGCTATTCTTGCACTTCTGCATTTCCAAATTAAATTCAGAATTAGTGTGTTAAATTTCAAGTACATATAAATGAAAACTGTGGAGGAAGAATACCTCCAGAAGCCCCTCACTGCTCACAAAATTACATGTAAACTTGACAGCTTGGCATCAAAAGCCTTTTATGCCTGACCTTATCCAACAACCCTCCCTGCACTCCAAGCTAACTGGAATATTTGCTGTTTCCAAGCCGACTTCAGCTTTCTCTAGTCCTCACTGTAGACCCAAGTGCCTCCTCTCCCCAGCCTGCTTCTGCTTATGGAGCTCTGTACATATCTCCTACCTACCTTCCAAGGCCAGCTCACATGTCACCTCTTCCATGAAGTCCTCCCACATGTCCATGACCTGAGAGAACTCCATTCAACCAACGAGCACTCTGAGTCTTTTCTAGGCTAAGTTTCTTGAGGTCAGGCATTCATTCCTCTTTGTCATGATCCTCCTATCCCCAACGTTGAGAATGTTGCACAGAGTAGGGGCTTCAGAGGTATCTGGAAATTCGATGTAGTGCTTGCAGTAGGGTTCCTGGCACCAGCGTACACTTGTTTTCACCGGTAGCGCCAATTCCAATGTCGTAGCTGCTGAGGTTCTCCGTTCTCTGGGAGCTTGCTGTGCGCCAGGCACTGTCCTGACATTTATGATGCATCACGTCATACAATCTCTCAATATGCCAATGGTAGGTGCTGTTATTAATCTCATCTTAGAGAAAAGAAAAATCAAAGCTGGGAACGGTTAAGCGAGTTGCTTAATGTCGTGGAGCAAACAAAGAGCAGAGTCAGGGCTCAACCCAGAGGCATCTCTCAGAAACATCTCTCCCCTACTCCACGCTTCCAGATAGCGTGACTGTAAATTTCCGGGAAGCAAGGGCTGAATCTTCTTACACCTGTACCTGCTGCACCAGAGTCTATTCCAGGAGGCGTAGGTGCCCTGCTCAAGCTGGTGTCAGAACGTGGCTGGACAGGTAGAAAGCACCCAGCACAGTGTCCTTCCTATGACAGGTGCCCAATAAATGTTAGTGACCCCATGATTCCACCTGCTCTCGGGTCCTTCCTTCTGCCCCATCCCTGCCCCACGTATGCTCTTCCGTCACCCATTCTACTCCCCCTTATCGAAAGGAGATGCCTCCAACAGTCCTGCAATGGTGACAAAGTGATGGATCGAAACGGACCACAGTGCAGGAGAGAGCGGTCAGTGTGATGGTGGGAATAAAGCACTGGCTTGGGACATGAGTGCTCAAAGCCGGACACCTTGTCTTCATCAATCAACACACATAACACATGGTATGAGGGCACAGGTCTGCGCGTCATGACTTTGGGAAAGTCTCTAAGTTTCCATTGTTTAGCTCATCAGAAAGGGGAAATCTACCTAAGAGTAGGTACACTTTGAGGCAAGAAAGCGTCAGGTTCAGCGGGTGATCTGAGCCAGACTAAATCCTAGGCTCAAAGCCCAGCTCGGGTACTTTCTAGTAACAGGGTACTGATGGATCTGTCCTCAGTGTCATCGTCTGTAGAATGGGGATAATTCATAGGGCTGTTTCAAGGCACAAATGAGTTAAGAGCTGGAAAACATTTGGGACGGTGCGTGGCACAGAGCAAGCGCTCAGTAAATACCAGCTCCTCCGTATGCTCCTGGGGCTTGTTCAGCTCCTTGCAGGAGCAGCTCAGAAGTGCCAGGGGCTTAACACCTCCAAGGAAAACCCTCAAGCCACGAGGGAAGGGAGCTGTTGGATAAATAGCCCATCCTTTCCCTCCTTCGATTTGGCCATTTTGAATTTTACTCTACCCAGTTGCTCAAAGGGTTCCCAGTAAGATTCAGCCCTGAATGCCCAAGGCATAACCTCTCACTAACCCACCATTAACTGACTTCCCCTCTCCTGATTCAGTCTCCGCACCCCCATCCTTCAAGGTGCTTCCAAAGATAAACTCCCAAATCGATGGCTTACACCCAAGTACACATCTGCTTTGAGAAGAACCCGAAGACGCCACCCACAAACTGGTTTTCTTTTCTAGATTCTTTATTCGCGCCTATGATCGTCTAAGTCTCCCAGACACCAGGGTTGAAATCTTTGGATCCGTTTTGATTCTTTGGCTCCATCCCTTAGCCGAGCCCTCCATGCTTGGACATGTCTGATTTCCACCATTATTCCTACCTAGCTCGGGTCCTCATAACCTCCCACCTATTACTTACCCCATTCTTCCTTCCTGGAATGTTCCTCTGCCTTTGCCAGGCTTGTCCTTTCTGAGTGGCATCCCTATGCCATGCTCTGTGCCAGGCGTGCCCTTCAAGGCTCCTCTGGGCTGGCCTTCCCTACCGCCCCGTTCCAGGGATGGCTCTCTTCTCAGAACTTGCTTTACACCGTTACCCATGCCATTCATTTAATATCGACAATGTGCTCTTTTTCATCACTGATTGTTTGCGTTATTGGCTCCTCCAACACATTGTATTGTCTTAGGGTCAAGAAGCATATCATATTTTTAAAATACCCTCAATAGGGCCTACGTCCACATTTGGCTGACAGTCTTACCTCGGTAACAAGGGAAAGGCAGGTAAAGGGTGTCCTGGCAAGTGGACAAACGTATTCATTCTCCACATTGTACTGAGTCAACCCCCAGAATCTCAGCCACAAAGCTCCACCCAGCGCGCGATCTGACAGCAAGCTGCCCAAGCTGGTGGGATGAATTGGCTGTGCGTGCACACCAACACCGTTCTGCCGGTCAGTATTTTTGACGGTTTACGGCATCATGAGGGGTTAAGGTGGGTGGTGCTACCACATATAAAAAGGATAGCGTCGGGACTTCCCTGGTGGTCCAGTGGTAAAGAATCCACCTTCCAACGCAGGGGACGCAGGTTCAATCCCTGGTCAGGGAACTAAGATCCCACAGGCCGCGGGGCAGCTAAGACGGCTCGCCCCAGCTACTGAGCCCGTGCACCTCAACTAGAGAGCCCGCATGACGCAAACTACAGAGCCCACGTGCCCTGGAGCCTGTGCGCCACAACTAGAGAAGAGAAAACCCGCACGCCACAGCTAGAGAGAAGCCTGCGCGCCGCAACTAAGACCCGACGCAGCCAAAAATAAATTAAATAAATAAATAGTAATTTTTTTTTTTAAAAAAAGAGAGAGAACAGGGCTCAAATGGTGACATCGCCACCATGGCTTGCCAGGTCTCACAAGACCTGGCCCCCCGCTGTAAAAAAAAACAACAAAAAACAAACAAAAAAAACGGATAGTGTCGGCCTGAGCAGTGCTACGGAGAATGGAAGTTGGTAGTCTTCTGCCTCCGCATGGAACTGGGGACCACTCACTCATTTGATCATTCATTCATTCAACTATTTGTCACCAAGTAAGCACCAGACGCTATGCAAGGCACTGGGGGTATAACTGCAAAGTTGAGAGTCAAGGTCCTTGTCCTTGTGGGGGGGACAAACAATACATAAGTGAATAACCAAATTAAATACTTGCAGAGTGTGGTAAGAAACAAAGAAGCCAACAAGGATAGAAAGAAGAGGCTCTAATAGAGGAAAAAGGGAGTCTGGCTTGGAGAGGCTTTTCCAAGGAAAGGACAAGTTACAAAACTGATTAAAACTAGATCATTGCTGGTGCACACACCTGGGCAGCCACAGAAGGCTTCCTGGAGGAGCTGGACTCTACTTTGGCTTTAAAAGCAGAGGAGTTTGGTTAAAGGATGATGTAGAGGTGGCTGAGGCAAAGGCTAAGATGCGGGAAAAAGATGCATGTGAGGGAGATGACCAGGAAGAAGAGAAAGCTTGTCCTCTTCTGCATTATCAGAAGGACATTATCAGAACAGGTGTGACACAGTCTAACATCCAGGTGAGACGCAGCAGCCAGTTCTCCTCCATGTCTCCCATGACGGCAAGAAGCTGCTCGACCCAGAACACACATCTTCCCCTGCGTTGACCCAGAACACACATCTTCCCCTGGAAACGCAGCGGCTTCAGAAAGCCCCGGACACCCAGGCGCCCGGGCCCCAGGTGACGGAAGGAATGGGATCCGTCTAAGAATACGCCTTCTCCTTTCTACAAAACTAGCAAAATTAAATACAGCATCGCACAGAGGGGTCCCCGGGTGTGTGTGGCGGGGAATCAGAGTTTGACTGGCCCTGGGGTCCTCCCTGGGTTAGCAGGAAGCCCTACCCTGATTTTGCAAGAAGTTTTGTGATGCAAATCGTCTCAAAGCACTGGTCCAGGCCTTCACCTGAGATGCCCTCCATTCTCCCTTCGGTCATTTCTTCCATTCCAGGGAGGGGGTCAGATGGGTGGGAGATGTGATTGAGCGGTGCTGGAAAATGCCTCGGCCCCGCCCACTGCTCCTACCACCCCCCACCCCCAGGAAGGAGGAGACACACACCTGCCCTCCTCTGGGAACACTGAGGCTTTGTTTGCTGGAGGTTCTGAAATCACCTCCTCACTTGCCTCAACCAACTCTGAAAGTCTGGGCTGGACGGATTGAGGGGCAGAGCGGCAGAAAGGAGGGGTAGCTAATAACAGCCAACAAGCACACCCAAGCCTGTCCCCCAACCCCAGTGGCGGAGCCCACCGTCACCCTACCTCCCTTACAGATGAGAAAATCGGTTTAGAGAGGACCGACGACCGTGACCAAGGTCTCATGGCGGGCTTTGAACTGGCTTTGAACTCCAGTTATTCTGACCCTACAACCTGTAGATTTTCCTTTGGCATCCCCTACCTCTCTGCCGGGCAGACTTCAGAGCAACTGAAGCAATGGGTCTCTATTGCTCTAGTGAAGAAATTCCAGGTGGAAGGATGTAAGGGTGTTGAGGGGATCAGGTGACACAGTCATCCTCTGGCAACTGACTGCTCTGGGAAAGGGGGTTGGTAAACACGACAGAAACTTGCTCGATCAGTCCAAAGAACACACAAAGATGGCCACAAAGGCTTCGGTCCTCCTCCCACTGAGAGGTGGAATCTAAGTCTCTCTCCTTGTTGCTGGAGACGAGTGACTTGTTTTAGTGCCCAAGAGCATGTGCTAGCAGTAACATTCCCAGATTTCTGAAGCTAAATTATAAGAAGCCATTCAGCTTCTTGGCATCCTTGAGCCACCGTGGAAAAGGCTGAGTAATCTGAGAGCACCTTGGAGAGACCATCGGTGCTCTGGCCGACCACCCCAACTGAGACATCTCCAGCCAAGTGTCAGAGATGTGGGCGAGGCTACCTTGGACGCCCCCAAGACTAGCCATCCACCAGCTGAAAACCACTGAATGGCTGTCACTGATGCCACATGAGACAGAAAAACTGCTCGGTTGAACTTTGCTCGAATTCTGACCTACAAATCTGTGAGACAGAGTACAATGTTTGTGGGTTTCAGCCACTAAGTTTTGGGGTAGTTCTTTACACAGCAGTGTATCGTTGCTGTTTATGGAATATGCATAAACATATTCCACACTCGGATAACTTTTTTCTTTTTTCGTTTGTGAACAAGGAAGCACACAGACTTAATTGCCAACGCAGCCATCTGCACCCATGCCAGCAGCTAGCCTTAGGGTGGAGGCACCTCTGGGGCTGGGAGAGCTAAAATGAAAGAACCAGGGTCCCCAGTGACATCACTGACCTACTGAATCCACTGGTTCTGGAGCCATCCTACCACTAGAACTCTTTCTATGTGAAGAAGTACATGTCATCACTGTTTAAACTCGTAAGTTATGTCGGGGTTTGTGTCGCTCGTCTAGAAGGCATCCGTGACTAACCGGTCACGTTGACCGCTCCGGGCTGAAGCTGGAATGCCTAGCACACTCTGGCACTGACTCTGCTGTGATCTTGGTGAAGTCACTCGACCTTTCTGGACCTGTTTACTCCATCTCAAATGTGGGGAGACTTTTTCCTATCCCTCCTTATCTTGCACGGTGACCTTGAAAATCAATGAGCTGCAAATGGCCTACAGAAACCTGAGGCAGTGTTGGTATTTATGTATCGGTTTCTCCCCTCTTGCATCTTAAAATCTAAGAGGCTTTGCGACATCCTTTTACAAACATTGTATCATTCAAACTTCATGTCCACACTTCAAGGTGACAAGTACCACACTTCGAGGTGACAAGTACCATGATTCCCACTTTGGGAGATAAGGAGACAAGGAGTGGCCTGCCCAAGGTCACACAAGCTGTGGCTGGAACCCATGTCATCTCACTGATGGTCCATGATCACACTGCCTCAGTCACCAGCCTATCAGGCACGGTCAGAAAGTAATGAGTTATTCCTACACTGGCACTGCCATTACCCCATTTATTTAGTTGCTTAACTGATAGCTTCTGTCTATTAAATTGTGAATATGTCAAATGGTGCTTGTTGAACTTAGTAAAGTGTCTTTAATCCTCATTACTTTATTTCTAAAATAAGTTGCTGTTTAACAACGCCCAGAAAGAATATTCATTTGCCTAGGACTCCTCCCTTCCTCTGAGGACAGTTTCTCTTCCCACCACGTGAAGAGAACAGACCTGCAACAGGAGAGAAGAGAGCTACCCTGCAGACATAAACAGTACCACACGTGTTCTGAAGACAGACTGTATTCTTCCCAATCTGCCTTGGATATTTCATTCTCCCGTGTGGGTTTACATTTTGCCCCCCAAATCTTTCCAACCAATTCCTCTTTGGGTCCATGCTAGTTCCAGCTGGGTGTCTATCACTTGCAGCTAAAGTTCAGCCCCAAAACCATGCGCTAAGAGGTTGTGATAAAGACAGCCACAGCAACTATCAAGATGGGAAAGCCACCACAGAGTGGTGTGCATGCACGCACTGAAAAATAGACTGAATGGAGGCTCCTCAGAGCACTAAAAATAGAGTTGCCATATGATTGGGCAATCCCACTCCTGGGCATATATCCAGACAAAACTCGAATTCAAAAACATACATGCACCCCTATGTTCACAGTAGCACTATTCACAATAGCCAAGACATAGAAACAACCCAAATGTCCATCTACAGATGAACGGATAAAGGAGATGTGATATATTCGATATATAGAGAGATCTCTCTCTATATATATAATAGAATACTACTCTGCCATAGAAAAGGATGAAATAATGCCATTTGCAGCAACATGGATGGATCTAGAGGTTATCACACTAAGTGAAGTACATCAGACAGAGACAGACAAATACCATATGATATCACTTACATGTGGAATCTAAAATGTGACACAAATGAACTTATCTACGAAACAGAAACAGACTCACAGACATGGAGAACAGACTTGTGGTTGCCAAGGGGGAGGGGAGGTGGGGGAGGGATGGACTGGCAGTTTGGGATTAGCAGATGCAAGCTATTACATATAGGATGGATCAACAACAAGGTCCTACTGTGGAGCACAGGGAACTGTATTCAATATCCTGTGATAAACCATCATGGAAAAGAATATGAAAAAGAATGTGTATATATATATATATATATCCCTGAATCACTTTGCTATACAGCAGAAACTAACACAACATTGTAAATCATACTATACTTGAATAAAATAAATTTAAAAAAAAGTAAAAGTAGACTGATGCGGGCTTCGCTGGTGGCGCAGTGGTTGAGAGTCCGCCTGCCGATGCAGGGGACACAGGTTCGTGCCCCGGTCCGGGAAGATCCCACATGCCGCGGAGCGGCTGGGCCCGTGAGCCATGGCTGCTGAGCCTGTATGTCCGGAGCCTGTGCTCCGCAACGGGAGAGGCCACAACAGTGAGAGGCCCGCGTACCGCAAAACAGAACAAAACAAAAAAGTAGACTGATGCCTATAGACTATCGTCCAGCTAAAAGATTCCCTAAGTTTTCGAAGAAGTCTCAATAAACTTGAAAAAGACAACTGCCCCTGCCCAGAATTCCCTTGTGCTTAGGTAACGCTGGCTCCGCTATCCGTGACCCATCACAGCAAAGAAGTCCATCTCTATCGGCACCGCAGGAAAGAAAGCAGAAGCTGATTAAAAGGCGTGGCTTCAACTTGGAACAGCAACTCCCCTTAGTGTTAAGAGGAAGGTCTGAAGTCACCTGGGTAAGTCGGTTGAAGACACAATATGACAGAGAAGAATCTAGAAATGTTCAAAAGCAAGAGATGAAGAACCAGTACATTAACATTCAGAAGAATGAAGGAAACCTCGACAATTTCTGAAATGTTAGCTCGTGAAGCTTTTCTCAATTGTGATGCTTCTGTGCCCATTTCTTAGAAGGCCTCGGTTCATCAGGAATATCATCTGTGAGGAGGAGAGAGGATACATTCTGTGTCTCTTTTGACCCTAATTTTTGTATTATTCAGGGTCCTAACAGCAACCAGATGGCCCGGCAAACTGGGGGACTGAAGAGAGCTTAAGAAAGGGACTACATACAAGGGGATGGGAAGGAAAGGTTCAGGGAAACCAGCAAGGGAGAGGGCAGAGCCTCAGGACCGGCCACAGTGGTGAGGCTGGAGCCCCGCTAAGTCAGCGGGAACAAGGGAAGCCGTTGTTTCCAGAATCGAGAGAGGGCAGCTACATAGGGGGGACCACCTGCCAAGAACTGTGCCCACTTGCCTTTCACCCGCCAGTCTCTGGCCTGTTGCTCCACTGGCTGCCTCCAGAGGCCAAAAGAGCCTGTTGATTCCATGCTGATAGAGCAGCTCTCGGAGCACAGAGCAGGGTGGGGAAGGGTGGAATAGGACCGGAACGGGCAAAAGGAAGAGATCCAGCCCTTGCGGAGGCATCAGAGTGGAGAGCTAGGGAGAGGTGACAGCCCTGACCTCCCCCCAGAGCTCCAGACCTCCATTTCCAACTGGCTCTGGGACATCTTCCCCTTGGTGGCCTGCTGGCCTCTCAAACTCAGCACATCCAAACCACACTGCTCATCTTGCTTCTCAGTGCTGGTCCTTCGCTGGACCTCCTGATTTGCTGTTTCCCTAGTTCTGTCCTGCTGGTCACCTAGGCTTAAAGCCTCAGGGCCGCTTCCCCTCTGCTCTCTCCATCAGTTGCTAAGCCCTATATTATCCTATGCTTCACCGTCTCACCCATCCTGTCTCTTCTCCTTTTCTTCTATCTGGACTGCTGGCATCTTCTAACTGGTTTCGACACTGCTAACATCCTCCCCTTTAAATGCATCTTACACACCGTAGCTCGATGCCTCTAAAACATACCACGGGTCTTGATTCATCATACCACGACTTAAGCAACCCAGCTCCTCCCCGTTTCCCAGATATGCCACATGCTTGCCGGTCTCAATTTCTCTGTTAAAACTTTTCCTTTGCCTGGAGGAGGGACCACCCTCCATCTTTACTTCCTGGAGCCCAGCCTTCCTTCATGCTCCCCAAAGATTCTGACCTTTCCCTCCTCCACTCTCCTTAGATATTTTTGCTTGTACCTCTCTTAGGGCATCTAATCCCATTCTACCTTATATAACCATAATCTAAGGACATGGGTTCTTTCCTAGTTTCCCTACTACATTGTAAACTTGAGGCAGAAAATCATGCCCTGTTCGTTTCTGTAGTTGCCCCTAGGAACTAGCCAACCAGCCAGCTCATTGTAGGTGTTTAATACCTGTGTACAGCATGAACGGATGTGACTATCGCTTCGGAGATTTTCCACAGTGCAGTCTCCTTCTTGGTCTGTCTCTCTTGTCTACATAATAACGCAAAGCAAGACCAGCCCTAATAAGCCTCCACGTTGCTGGCAGAGCACGTGACTAACCCCATAACAGACCTGCACTGCTTTATGAAAGCACTTTTCAAACAGCTTAATAGCACAGCCCGGCACACGAGGTTAGGAATAGATATCTAGAGATTTATCGGATCATTAAGGGAAGTAGAAGACAATAGGTACTGGGTTCATCTACACAGTAAGGGAGACCCAGGGCACCTAAACCACCCCCATGCTAAAAACATCAGCCCTCGGGCTCCGTGGCATCCACAAGCCACCCAAAAGCACCCGGTGAGCCCGTCCCGGGGTTCACGTAGTCAGGGAGAAGAGGCTTCAAGTCTGAAGTCCACGAATAATGGGTACAGGTCGGGGAGGCTGGGGGGAGGCGAGAAGAGAGGGATTGTCAAAAGTGCAGTGATTTAATGTCTGTCTCTTTCTCCCTCTCCCTCCCTCTCTCTCCCCCTCCCATCACCCTGCCTCTTGCACAAGGAACTATTGAGAAGGGACAGAACAAACGCGCCCTTATGCAGCTCCCGCGGAGTCTCGGGGTTTGTCCGAGACAGCTGCCTGTAGCACGCTATGGTTACTCATTACCCGAGTTCCCAGGCAGGAAAAGTAGCAAACTTAATAGACCCGAACTAACCCTCAGCACAAACACTCCAGCCGTAAATAAATAAATAAGTCAGGTGTACCAGGACTGGGCGGGGGGAGGGGGGAGGCAGTGCAAGCTGACCGATGGGGGGAAACAAAATGAGAGTTGCTAAAAGGGGAGGGGGAGGAGGACGGAGGAAGGAAAACTCCCTTTGGAGGAAGGACAGAGGGGTGTTTGTGCCGCTGGCTTGTCCGTGCCTGCAGAGTGGACTCGAGTCTCAGCTGGCCACTCGCAGAGGTTGCGGAGAAAGAGGACTTTGAGAGGAAAGGCAAGAAGGTCCCATTTCTCCAGCTCCCTGGCCCTCACCCTCCCGGGCGTGACTTGCTTCTGGAAATGATCACCTGCCACCACATTTGCTGGGGGAAGAGGTGCTGTGAGACATGGCATGAGTTTATCTCCCTCCTGACTCCCAAAGCAAATGGTCTGGTCCACAGTCGTCACAACACCCATCGAACAGATGGGAAGGGTGTGGATGGACGGAGAAGCCAGAGGGACTAAGAAGCAGGGCAAAGGGCTGGCATGAGGACAGTCGTAGCCCCCAGTTGTTTTTTTCTCTCTGTTTTTTTTTTTTTTGCCGTATGCAAGCCTCTCACCGCTGTGGCCTCTCCCGTTGCGGAGCACAGGCTCCGGACCTGCAGGCCCAGCGGCCATAGCTCACGGGCCCAGCCGCTCCGCGGCACGTGGGATCTTCCCGGACCGGGGCACGAACCCGTGTCCCCCGCATTGGCAGGCGGACTCTCAACCACTGCACCACCAGGGAAGCCCCTCTTTTTTTTTTTTTTTTTTGCCCCCAGTTTTAAAATCTCGACACCATTGGTTCCTGACTGGCAGTGGTCTCTCTCCCCTCCCCCTGCGGACACGGTCTGGAGACATTTCTGGTTGTCACAGCTGTGGAGGGGGGGCTGGAACTGCCATTTAGTGGAGAGAGGCCAGGATTCTGCTAAACACGCTCCAACGCACAGGACAGCCCCCAAGACACAGAACGCTCCAGCCCTGAGGTCGCAGTGCTGAGCCTGGGAAATCCTACCCTGGACCTAATTCTCAGAGCCCAGTCCGCAGCCCAGGCCACCTCTGAGTTTGCAGATGGCATCAGTCAGCCCATCAGCCCATGACAGTTCCATAAACCCACCCATTCTTCCAGGATGCACGAGGGAGGGAAATCCTAGACCCACACGTGCAACGGTGCCGTAATCTCCCTTTGACTGACTCTGGAGACAAATCCACAGAGCGCATGCGTCAGCCCCACTGGCATCCCTAAGTCACATCCCTAAGTCACATCCCTAAGCCTAGCCATTTAGCAGACTGGCCAAGTCACTGCTGCACCAAGGGGTGTGAGCACCCGTTACTTTGTCTTAGAGTCTCTCCCAATCCTGGCACACTGGGGCTTTGGGAGGTTGCGTTTGGGTTTTGCTTTCTCCTTCCTCGATTGGTGGTTCACCAGTGGACCGGTCTTACATGAGACTCTCACCCTCACTGGACCTCAATTTAATAAAGTCAAGGTGGGCAGACATGGTCCCCAGTCATCATCTCATGACCATTGCACAGTTTAACGAGCTCTTTCAAGAGTTAAAGGGGTCCCAGCAGACCTCCTGCAGAGATGAACATGACCTGATTATGGGAGCCAAGTATGCAGAAGTGTGGACCACTTCAAGGGCCAGTATGAGGTTTGTTTCCAGTGTGGCCCTGGCCGCCAAGTGTTGGTGGGTCTAGCTCAACCCTCGGTGTATTTCAGGAAGACTCTCGGTCTTTCCCCAGCTGCCCCAGGAATTGCTGCTGTAGGGTCAATGATTCTGTTGCAGTTGAGCTACTTCCTCAAAGGGGTGGGGGGATGGGGGGATGGGAGGGGGTGATGTTCATGTGCATTTAAGTGGGGTGTGCTGTGTATGTGCATGTATGTGATGTCTGTGTGGTGTGTGTGCCTGCATGTGTCGTTATGTGTATGTGGTGTGTGCATGGTGTGATGTGTGTGTGTGTGTGTGTGTGTGGCCAGACCAGCGATTAATGCCAGAACAAGAGGGCCAAGGAAGATTCCAGAGATAAGACTGTCCTAAAACACCTCTGATTGATGGGCACCTTTAGGAAGACAGAATACCTGGAGTCTAGAGACTCCAGGAAGACGCTGTCTGAATTTAATTCCTGTCTCTGCTGCTGTGGAGCTACGTGACCTTGGGCAAGGAATTTAACTTTCTGGTTCCCTCATCCCTAAAATGGGATAATAAAAGTACCTACCTTGAGGTTACAGGAATTAGTGAATTCATGTCAAGCACTTAGTGCTGGGCGCCTGGCAAGCGCTCAGCAGATGTTGGCCATTCTCATTATTGCTGCTTTGGGAGGAAGTTCTTCCTGGAGTCTAAGCTAACACGGCCTGCTCCCTGCCCTGCTTCCCAGGAAAGCCATTTCCCCTGGGCTGATCACATCTCTGCCTACAACTCCTCTGCTGACTTCACTTGCCTCTCAGTGGAGACTGCAAATCTGCCCACTGCCTCTGTTCCCAGGCCACCCGGCCCAGACAGGAAGGGACAGCATGGGCTGGCCACCAACCTTCTGCCTCGGGGACCCCGAAGCCTCCCCTGGTGGCCCCAAGAAAGCCTGGCTGGGGTTTCCCCCACCGACGCCCACGGCAGGCGCCTGTCTTCCTTGGTCCCCCAGATGCCTGATGACAATATTATTGCCACAATAAAGCAATGACGGCCACTATCAACGCTCAATCAGCCTGGCCTGCCCTTCACAACCGGTTTGTCAAAGCTGCCCCTCCCTTCCCTGCTGTTAGCTCTCCGCCTGCTTATCTGCTCTGGAGACAGAAGTCTCTGGTTTAATTGTGGCAAATTAATTACTGAACTTCATAGCCAGCTCCTCCCCACGCACACGACAATCACTCCCATTGACTGCGGAGGCGAGGCGGACTCCACCGTCACCGCAGGCCAGCTGGGGAGAGAGTCAGTCCCACCCCCGGAGAAGGGCTCCATCCTGCGAAGCCAAATTCCCCTCCTCTAGGAAGCCTTTCCCAACCCTTGTGTCCCCGATACCTAGTGAAAGAGCGTCTTTATAACAACAGCGGCTGCAGTAAACGCGTTCCTTATGAATCAGTAAATGGCGCTGGAGCCGCAGAACTCACCGACTTATTTCCGCTGAGCCGTATAAGCCCCCCGTGCCTGGCTCAGAGCAGATGTTTAACTGGGGTTGAACTGATGAAGGAACACAGATGAGTGTCCTCTCCAACTCAATCCAAGCTACTGTGTAATCGTCGATATATACAAAGTAACATCTGTAACTCATATTTAACCATCACTCATCGCACTTCCTCCTACGGAGTCTCGGAGGTTGGCACTGTTACCATCAGTCTTGAATCTGCAGATGAGGCACCGAGCGACAAGGAGGTTACGTCACTTGCCCAAGACCTAACGAGGAGCAAACCAGGATTCAAACCCAGGCAGAGTCCACACACCTACGGATCACGTCACGCTGCTTCTTGTGTAGACATCACCCTTCCGTGTGGGTAACAGGAGACCTGGACGCCACCACCCAGCGTAAGTTCTGCAACACGATCGGTTCCGCTGACATTCTTTGCACGGTCCTCTCTGCTCCCCAGAAGGACGAACACGCTGACCTCTGTTCATTATTCCCTTTATTTTCGGTTTGACTACACGTGTATTGATCTCTAGAAACACGTTGCTTAGTTTTGCTTTTGAACTTCATCAAGATGGCATTAGGTTCCATGCAGTCTGCAACGTCCCCGACCCTGAAGTGATGAGCGTAGTTTCCTGTGTTTTCTTCTCCACCATTTTTGTTCCTCTCTACTTCCAACACTCCTGGGTATCATCCGTGCTATTTTAATTTACATTTCAGGATATACTGTTTACACTCCCCTCTTTATCCAGTAACATGGAAGGCTCTTACAATTAGGATCATGAAATGGGACCCAGGCTGGACAAAGGGTCCCTGGGCACTTCTGGGCAGCTGGGAGTGGCCTTGGGCACACAGATCAGCATCTCCTGGGTGTTTCGTGACCTGTGAGGCAACATCCCAGGACTGCAAGGTGGTGAAGAATGAGCTCTGGAGCAGGCCTCTCCTGGGTCTGGATCCCCCTGTGTTATCACTTACTGGCACAACTGTGCTACAGACGCACCACGGGAACACTCAGTGTCTCACAGCAGGAGGCATCTGTTCCCACGTTCGCAGGCCTGCAGGTCGACTGTGGTTCTGCCAACCTGGGATGGACGCAACTGGGCGACGTGGCTTGAAGTTGCCCATTGGCTGAGCTTGGATCCCAGGCTATGAGTTCATATTAGTTTTCTATCCTTGTGCTTAACGAACCACCCCAAAGCTTAGCAGCTTAGAAGAACAACAAGTTCCTTCTTTCTCACGATTCCTCGGGCTGGCTGGGTAGATCTGCTGACCTCACCTGGGCTCACTCGCGTGGTTAGGGTCCCAGATGGCCTCACTCAGATGTCCCGCGGCTAGTGCCGGCTCTCCCCTGGGGAGCCCAGGTTCTCTTTCTTGTGGACTCTCAGTCTCTAATCTGGACCAATGTCTTCACAACATGGGGGGCTCAGGGTTCCCAAGAGGGAGGGTTCAACACGCAAGGTCTCCTAAGGGCTCGCCTCTGGATCCCACGCACATCACTTTAGCCACATCCTATCGGTCAAAGCAGGTCACGAGGCAGCCAGCCCAGATGCGAGGGGCGGAGGGTCAGCAGACACAGGCTCCCCTCCTGATGTCACAAACGGCAGCTTCACGCTGTGAAGGGAATGGACTCGGGGTGGCATGATTCATTGGCGGGGCAGGGCAGAGGTGAGTTATTCACTCGATCTGCCCAGGTGGGTTCAGATCCACTCCACCTGTGTTTTTGCCGGAGCCACGACTGAAGGACCAGCAGAGACCTGGGACAGGCTGTTCTCGAGGTGGACCACAGGAGCCCAAAGCACCGAACCAGGAAGCCTCTGCCCCTGACCTGGTTGCTCACATTCCATTGGCCAAAGCAAGTGACATGGCCGAGGCTAAGATTCCTGGTGCGGGGAGAGCGGGGAGAGGAAGAGGGTGCGTGGAGACGGAGCAACCATCAAAGCTATACTAGGACCCCTGTAACCTCCAGTGTTTAGCGCTTGCCCCCAAAACACGGGTTACTCCTCCTTTGGAGGGTTAAGGCAGGGGTGGCCCACTCGTCCCAGTTCGCCTGGGACTCGCCTGGTTTTAGCTCTGGAAGTCTCACATCACGGAAACCCCCTCTGTCCTGGGCAAACTGGGATGGTGTGGGAACCCTGTTTTGAGGACTAAACCTCCAAAAACCCCCAACCAGCTTTTATTATGAGGACTATCCCGCTCTACAGAAGCAAAAAGCAACTTCTCAGCGGCCACACAGTCGGTGGGAGAACCTGTGCGTCCCTTGGACCCCTTCCAAGCGGCTGCTGCCTACCCCCCTGCCCTGCCCCCCCGCCCCGAGCCCCTTCTCTCATGAGGTCCTCTCTCTGTGGTCCTAGTAACAGGCCCTCTGGAGGAGAACGGCCACCTTGTAAAGAGAGAAACTGAGGCCCAGAGAGGTTAAAGGGGGCAGCTGCTGACAAGAAATGTGGAACACCTGGGCCGGGCTGGAGCAGAGGGGGCACCCTGGAAACGGGGGCTGACCCACAGAAACAGAAGGTCTAGCCTACAAACAGGGGGAGCTCCGAAAAGGCAGGCCGGCCGGCAGGGGGATGGCTGGGCGGCCTCCACGTGGCCTGATCGTCGGCGGGTAGGGCTAGGAAGGGCTGAACATTGGGCGAGCTTCTCACCCTCCTGTAGCTTCAGGCCATCAGGAGAGCCTGTGCTGGCTGCCAAGTACTTTGGTTAGTAACCTTGTAGGCAGCTCTAGAATCTTTGGCCTTATGGAGGTGCTTTGGTATTGTAATTTGCATATAAACTACTTGTGAATCTTGTTTTTTTTAAAAATAAAAAAGCGGAGTGTTTGATTCTGGAGTGGAGTCCAAGACACTGCATTTCTTGGAGGAAACCAACACTGCAAGTCCAGACCACACTTGGATTACCAAGGCTTTAAATTACTGTCTGACCCTTTCTATTCCGGGGAGTGAATGCATACCCCAGAAAGGACATCATTAATAGTTCAAGGTTCTGCAGTGATAACTTTCTCTTCACTATCTCCATTATAATTTGAAAGCCGAAAATTTGTTTTGATTTTTTATTTCTCTGTAATCATTCCTCACTTGATTATTTTTTAATAAATGCTTGCTCAGGTTTCACATGTACAAAATCTCCCTGAATCCGACTGAACGTATGACTCAAATTCTCAGAACTAGCTTTTTTGGTTACAGTTAAATTAATTTCACAGCGGGAAAAAGAAAAGAAAAGCAAAGCAAAGAGCCCTGTGCTAATCTACCCAGAGCCGGACTCCAGTCCTGCCCTGGCTTCCCACTCACTCGCCGTGTGGCCCAGGGCAACCTGTCCAAGCCCCCTGCATGGATCTCAATTTCTCTGTTTATGAACCGCCTTCCTGACTTCCCAGGCATCACTGGGCCCCTCAGAGCCAGGAGGTACCAGGACAGGTCAGCCAGACACCACCCTGCAGGTGAGCCCCCAGACAGAGTGGTATGTTCTATTTTTCTTGAGGAACTGACAAAGAGGAGACCTGCTGTGATGGAAGAGCTGCTGGATTTGGAATCAGAACACACAGTTCTGGTCATGTGTCCTCCATTTAAAAAGTCACCCTTCCTCCTGAAGCCACGGTTTTGCCTGAGTGTGAATCACAATTCTTGGTCATGTCTTAGCTCAGCTGCTGTAACAAAATACCACAGAACAGGGGGCTTGAACAGCAGACATTTGCGTTCTCCCAGTTCTGGAGGCTAGAAGTCTGAGGTCAGGGCACCAGCATGGTTACATTCTGGCCTGAGCTCTCTTCCTGGCTTGCAGATGGCCACCGTCTTGCTGTGGGCTCACAGGGAGAAGGGAGATCTCTCTCTCTCTTCCTCTTATTATAAATTTATCAGATGTTATCAGATGAGGACACCACCCTTACGATCTCACCTAACCTGAACTCCCTCCCTGAAAGCCCCACCTCCAAGTACAGTCACGTTGGGGGTTAGGGCTTCAATGTGAATTTTAGGGGGGCCCAATTCAACCCACGGCACCTTGCACTTTCACTGATCTTTGGGTCAAATTAAATGGACACGTGACCAAGCTTAGCCAACTCGAAGGTACACAGCCGGGAGAGGGTCCCGCTGCCAGGCTTCTGCTGGCACGTCAGTCAAGTGCTGAGTGAACTAACTGGGACCAAATTGACCAGGATGGGGGACATGATACCACAGAGCACCCCCAGTTTTCCCCAGGTCCCTCGGGGAGTCCCAACTCTGAGGTCTGGGATTGCCACTCCTGAATCCCTGTCCTGGATTCATTCCTGTTCCGAGGGCATTTGGAGGACAAATACTTTCCGATCGGAGTATCTTCCAAATACTCAACATCTGGAAGGACCTGTGACAAAGGCCCCCTTTGTGTGGCAGGGAAATGGGCTGGCGTTAAAATACAGCACCAGATCCCAGAGAGCTGGGAACGGCAGGGGGGCAGAGAGGGTGAGGGAGTGAGCGAGGAGAATGGGCGTGAGAGCCAGGTCAGCAAGAGGTGGGCCCAGGAGAGTAAGACAATAAATAACGGCCAGGGCTTGACTAGTGCGTCCCATGCGCCAGGTGCTCTTCTAAGTACGTTCTTTTTTGAGCGCCTTATTTATATCAAAGAACGCTGAAGAGGTGCTCACGGAGAGGGAAGAGGATGGATCTGAGAGCATGTGGGCAGGGATACTGAGAGAGAGGTTGAGGAAAACAGAGGGAGGGTGCAGAGATGGAGGAGTCCACACAACAAGGGAACATGTTTCACGTCTGGACAGGGCCAGGCAGAGGAACAAATGCTGCTGGAATGTTCAAGGGGGACAGCATCCCAACTCCATCTCTAGCCAGATGATTTCCTCGCTTCCTTGGAACCGTGTGCAGGTACACACAGGTACAGGTGTGCTTGCAGAAGCCTCGGTCCCTCTGTTCCAGCAGGTGGCCGCGCCTGCCTCTGTGTGAGTGTGTGTATGTGCGTGCACGCGTGCGCCTGCGGGGGTTATGGTAACCTGGAGTAACAGAGCACGGGATGCCGGGGTGCTTCCTACCCGCCCTGCACCAACCCCACCTCCACCCCAGCGTGGCTCCAGCCCAGAGGCTGTCCCCACGCCTGACAGGAGCCCCCTCTGTGGAAAGTTCCTCAGAGACTGAAGGTCTGGGATGCCAAAATTCCTATCAAAAAAGCCAGGCATGGAGAGCTATAAGGACACTGCTTTCCTCAAGTATCTGAAAATCAATTCAGCTTTTGCAGAATCTCAGAATCTTGGAGCTGGAATGAATCTCAGGAATCTGGTCACAAATGGGAAGGGGATGGATGACCGTGGTGACACTTGTTTAAAATGCAGACTCCCAGGCCCTGTCCTAGACCCATCCAATGAGCAGGGGTGGGGAGAGGGAATCTAGGAATTTGCATTTGGTAAATGCTACAGGTGATTTTTTTAAAAAAAAACCTTTATTGAAGTATAGTTGATTTACAGTGTCATGTTAATTTCTGCTGTTACAGCAAAGTAACTCAGTTATACATGTATATACATTCTTTTCTGTATTCTTTTCCACTATGGTTTATCCCAGGACACTGAGTATAGTTCCCTGTGCTCTACAGTAGGACCTGGTTGTTAATCCATTCTATATATAATAGTTTGCATCTGCTAGTCCCAAACTCCCACTCCTTCCCCTGGCGACCACAAGGCTGTTCTCTGCATCTGTGAATCTGTTTCTGTTTCATAGATATGTTCACTTGTGTCGTATTTTAGATTCCACGTGTAAGCGATATCATATGATGTCCGTCTTTCTCTGTCTGGCTTATTTCACTTAGCATGATAATCTCTAGGTCCATCCATGTTGCTGCAAATGGTATGATTTCATTCTTTTTTATGGCTGAGTAGTATTCCACTGTGTGTGTGTATATATCTTCTTTACCCATTCATCTATTGATGGACATTTAGGTTGCTTCCATGTCTTGGCTGTTGTAAATAGTGCTTCTACAAACACTGGGGTGCATGTATCTTTTCAAATTAGAGTTTTGTCTGGGTACATGCCCAGGAGTGGGCTACAGGTGGTTTTTTACCACACATTCAAATGCAAGAAGTCTTGGTGCAAATCATGACCCACCTTCCAGCAGTGCAGCACGGACTAACGTGAGACACACGCTGTTCATTCAGTTCTTGAACATCTCTAAGGCTACACAGTTGTCAGCACTCAGAAAGTCTTTCCCAACTTTCTTTTTTTTTATATCTAACCTGTATATTCTTCTTGAGCACGAACAAAGCGCTGGGTGAGCTCATTACATGTTACCTTATTTAATATTCGTGACACGCCTCTAAGTCACATACAGGATGGAGGCAGTAAGAGAAGCAGAAGAGAACAAGAACAAGGCAGGTCACAGGAACAGGCGAAGAGAAGAGAAGACATTCCCTAGTCTCCTGGCTTTGGGGAAGCAATAAGCTGACTTCTTGGTGTGTCCTTGTCACTTTTACAACCAGGGTATGTCGAGTGGCATCAAAATTCAGAACTGTCACATTTGGAAAAAACAAATTCTACTTTTGTTTGGCCAGACTCCCCTGCAGCTAGGATTGGCCATATTAACGTATTTCTGACCAATGCGACGTTCCAGGAAGTCTGCTGAGTTGCAAACATTTGCTATGTGTCAGTGGCTGCTTATATTATACTATTCTGAGGTACACTAAAAGGCAAAGGAACTGGAAGCACTGGTTTCCTCCAAAGGCAGAGTGTCAGGTGGGGTGGGGACAGCAGATACCTTGAAGGTCTGCACCAGGGGCTGCCAGAGCACCCAGACCCCCAGCACATCCCCACACTGTGCACTCACTTTCACCCCCAGCCCAACAGGAGCCTGAGGATTTAGTTGCCAGAGAAACTGAATGAGAGAGAGTCCAGACACGGGCACTTCCAAGGGCAGGGGCAAAGCAGGGAGCAAAGACGGGGATATTGAAGGAATGTCCACCTGCCCCTTCACCAAGTCAGGTCTCCAAACGTTACTGCTCAACTTACATCCCCCTGACAAGAAACATCTGGGCTCCTCTCTGGTAAAATTAATCATCCCAAGAGAAAAGACCCAAGAATAATGATATTTGAGGGCCCTCAATGAAAAGTCTAGTTTTTCCCCAAATGCCTTCCATGGGGCTGACTAGCTTTCACATCCCACCCAATCTCACTCCTACATACAGAGCTTTCAATGAGACAAGCATCACCAGACATTGGGGGAAAGTTCCAAGCAGGACAGACAGAGACCAAAGCAACAAAATGAGGTAGGGGTTAGGGGGAGAAGAAAGAAACCCGGGGGAGATGGAGGCAATGCAGGGAGCAGAAAAAAACAGAAACATAACAAAAACCACTAACTCCTTTCGTTATTATCCTTGGAGAGATAGAAGAAAGTACTGCATCCCAGAAATAAGAACAAGAGACCCCAAGAAGAATTATTATGGCAGTTTGAGCCCTTGGAAATTACAAATGTCACAGCAGAAACTGAAGAGAAAAAATCACTAGTAGAATTGGAATACAGTGTTAAGAGAACCAAGAGACATAAAAAGACTGGGTAAATCCAGAGGAATAAGAATGAGGGTCAAGCCAGGGGTGCCAAGACCCAACAAAGAAAAATTCCAGGAGAGAAACAGAAAAAATGAAGGGCAGAAAACTGGGAAATAAATAATATAAGAAAATGGACATGAGTTTCCAGGTTGTAAGGGGGTATCAAGGGCCCAGGACAAAGAATGAAAACAGACCCACACCAATATCCTGTATCATAAAATTTCAGCTCATTAGGAATAAAAAGAAGACCTTCAAAGGAGGGAGGTAGGAGGGAAAGAAAGGAGGCAGAGACAGAGATCTCCCGTACAAAGGACCAGAAATCCAAATAGCATCAAACTATTCAACAGCAACACAGGAGAGAAGGTCATGGAGTCTCGGCAGAGGCGAGGGGGAGAATCCTTTTCTTGCCTCTTCCAGCTTCTAGAGGCCACTTATATTCCTTGGCTCATGGCCCCTTCCATCTTCAAAGCCTGCAATGACCAGTCCGTCTTTCTTACATCATATCACTCTGCCCGCCCTCCCCTCCTCCCTCTCCAGCTTATGAAGACCCATGAGATTACACTGGACCCACAATCCAATGGAGAGAATCCAGAAGAATCTCCCCATCTCAAGGTCAGCTGATCAGCGACCTTAACTCCATCTGCAACCTGGACTCACCCTAGCCTGTAACAGAAGATATTCCCAGGTTCTGGGGCTTAGGATGTAGGCATCTCTGTCTACCAAAAGGGGCATATTGCAGCTTTGTACAAAATCTGGGTCATTTTATTCAGGGAAAAGGGGAGAGCGGATGTAAGGCAGGCACACGCTAAGGACTACGGAGCAGAAAAGGTAAGAGGAGGCAGGGCCCCCCCACGGCACCACGGAGCCATTGCTCCAGTCCCAGACTGGACCTCGATCACGTTTTAAATTACGAGAGAGAAACACACCCTCGTTTGGTGAAGCTTCCGTAGGGAGACTTTTGTTGAATGAAGCTCAATCGAAAGCTAAGGGAACGGTCACTTTCCAAGGTAAGAAGTCGACAGATAACGTCTGAAACCAAAACAGGGAGCAACGCGAGGACAAGCATGGTGTTGGGAAATGTTAGGAGGGGGAAATGGAAAGAGATTCCCAGCTGAGGAAGAGGAAGGCAGAGCACGGCTGCACTTCTTTAAAAATGTTATCACACTGTTTGACTGATTACGCTTCATTGACCTGGTCCTTAATAAAAATAAGATTTTAATTTTAAAAACGATGAACATGGTTTGGAGCACTATGGCAACAACCCAGAGGTGCAAGGAAAACACCTACCCAGGCGATGTTCCCTGGCTGGGGTGGGTCAGGCTGGAGGAGTCTCCTGGGAGACGGGAAATGGTCCCTGAGGGCAACAACGGGAAGCACAGCCTCTGCTCAACAGGTAAGGAGGTGCAGTGCCCCCCTCGTCCCCATGCAGCTAAAAAGCGCAAGAGGTCAGGACAGGATCCAAAGTTTCCCATCCCAACAACTTGCTGTTTTTAGGAGAAGCACCCAAAGAGCAAACTAAGAGAAGAAGAGTCAGGGGCCGGTCTCCAGGGAGAGGAGAGTGACCACGGCCATTCCTCTCTGCACATCTGCTCCTCTAAGCCTGGCCCTGGGGAACAAAGCCAAGATCTTAATCACCCAGTGTCGCTCTGGCACGCTGAGCCTGTGATACACCTGTCTCCACCATCAGGCAAATGAGTGGGTCTGCAGGCAGGGGCCTGCCCCACCAAACAATGCACCCCTTTGTCCCTGCCCAGAGCTCTTGGGATCTGCGAGGAGGCCAAATCCATCAGCGCCTGTCAGGGCCCTCGACGCACACAATGCGAGTTACGATCCACATTCTCCGGCAAAGCCCCAGGCTTCCAGCAGGCAGCGCGAGCTGACACGCAAAGTGTCAGTCAACCTCCGACAAGCCCGGGGTGGGGACCCGGGTAAGCTGGGGGCGGGGCGGGGGCAGGGCACCAGCTCTCAGTCCCAGAAGCCAAGCAGGGCCAGAGAAGGTGTCCCTGGAATTCTGATGCATCCTTTCTAAAAACCAGCCCCGAGCGAGCTGCATTAAGAAAAATCGTCTTCCCACGTGGGCAGAGGGATCTCCCAGCTACTCGGGCACAGAGGATGGGCACGTGTGCAGGGCACGTCCCCACCCCTGGCTCACGCGGCCAGAAGTTTAAGGTCCCAGAACGCTGCCCGGGAAGGAGGGAGGATGGAAGTTTGAATTCCCGAATGAGACTCCCTACAGATGTGACACCAGCCAGAAAGGTGTAACTCTGTCCTTTGTAGCCAGAGAGGTGGCGGGCTCTATAGAAGTCTGGGGGCTTTGTGTCCTAAGAGAACCCAGAAGTGGCCTCTGCGGATGCTGCCCAGGTTATACGTGTATTTTGCGACAAGCTTTGCGAAGCATCCCTGGCGGCCCTGTTCCGTCCGGCCAGCCCCTCCTTTCCCACTCTCCATCCACGTGACCGCCAGTCACTGTGGCCGGGAATACACAAGCGCTTTCCTTGGGCACACAACTGTTTCTTCACAGAATCCTAGGTTGGCCCCAGCACTCAACACAGAGAGAAGGGACGGGAGAGGAGCGTGTGTCCCTCTGCGGTGGGGTCGTTGACACCACCTGCCCAGGACGTGTGTGCCAGGCGAGTTCAGAGCTACAATTAGCAGCAACTCAGCCACACTGCCCGGACCCCACTCCCCGGGCTTTTACCCCACAGGCTTCTTTACGGGAAGGAAATGAGAAAGTGAATGAGTTTTGAGAAAAGCACAAATTCCTTTAGCAATACAGGATATCCGAGCTGAATCATACTGGGTCATATTTTATTGTTTTTGACCCAAGGCCACTGCTCAGCTTAAAGAGAGGGAGTAAGACATATACAATATTTAAAGTAAATTATATAATGTTCCTCTGTGTGTGTCTAAGAAAAAACCTTTCCTTTTCAAGATACACACGGACCTGTTTATGCATAAAATGACACAATGTCTCAGCTTTTTTTGTTTGTTTGTTTAAAAATAATGAGGAAGGGCTTCCCTGGTGGCGCAGTGGTTGAGAATCCGCCTGCCAACGCAGGGGACACGGGTTCGAGCCCTGGTCCGGGAAGATCCCACATGCCGTGGCGCAACTAAGCCCGTGCGCCACAACTACTGAGACTGCGCTCTAGAGCCTGCGATCCACAACTACTGAGCCCACGCTGCAACTACTGAAGCCCGTGTGCCTAGAGCCCGTGCTCTGCAACAAGAGAAGGCAGCGCAATGAGACGCCTGCGACCACAACGAAGAGTAGCCCCCGCTTGCTCCAACTAGAGACCAAAAGAAGCCAAAAATAAATAAATAAATAAAATAAAAATTATTAAAAAAAAAAACAACCAACCAACACCCATACAAAAATAAATAAATAAATAATGAGGAAGACGGAGGTGAAGGGGGCCAAACTGGCCGAGGGGGAGATGGTTGTCAGAACTGGGTGGTGGATACATGGGGTTCAGGACACCCTTCGGTTTACTTGAGTGTAGGTTCAAAATTCTTCATAATAAAAAGTTGAACAAAAAACAGACTTCAAAGAGAAAACAAAATGAGTAAAGAATAAATCTGCCAGTGTTAAGAACTTACATAGGCGTTGTAAGGCAACTGATCAGACCTGGCCTTGCTTTTACATTGTAGTGGCTAAAAGAGACGTGGTTTTGGTTTTTTTAACCAGACTATAAAGGGGAGGAAGTCCCTGCTCATGTTGAACAATGCACCACTCAGCATTTCTGGTAGGACTCCAGAGCAGCATCTAGTGACACTGACTCCTGAAATATGTCTGCTGTAGTACAGACTTATGTCACAGAGTAGAGCTCGGGCGACTGAAGGCAGTTCCTAAACTCAGGACACACTGTGATCGAAGTTGTAGGGATGGTTTTAAAGAAGCCGTCACACATGAGGATAGACTGGTGGTGGCCAAGGGGGCGGGGGTGGGGAAGGATGGACGGACGGGGAGTTTAGGATTAGCAGATGCAAACTAGTATATAGAGCATGGATAAACAACAAGGTCCTACTGCATAGCACAGGGAAGTATAGTCAATATCCTGGGATAAACCATAATGGAAAAGAATATGAAAAAGAATGTATATATACGTATAACTGAATCACTGTGCTATACATCAGAAATTAAGAAAACATTGTAAATCAAGTATACGTCAATAAAATAAATTTAAGGAAGGAAGGAAGGAAGGAAGGAAGGAAGGAAGGGAGGGAGAAAAATAAAGGAGATGTCATAAAGACTTCCTGAGCAGAAGGGCAGATCGGCTAGCTAGCATGACGGGCAAAAATCACTCTTCGTCACCTAGTCCTCCCAGGTAAAGCATCACAACAGCCTGAAGGACACCGTCATTACTTCTGTAGGAGTTCTGAGAGCGCAGCGGTTCCATTTTTAACTGGTACATTGCTCACGCTAACGGTATCTGCCGAATCTTTTCCTCGGGCTGTTTCTGTTCTTAGCAGATTGAGGTGGCGATTAGAGGGTTAATATCAAAAATCACCAGTTAACGCCTGAATCATAACACCTCGACATCCGAATGCATAGGCGCTAGCTTTCCTTCTCACTGGCAAAATCCTAACCTTCTCAACTTATTTAAGCATCTAACACCCTGAGCTGGCTTGACCCCTCTTCATACTTGCCAACAAAATCTAAATGAGGAATGGTACTGACCCATGCATGAGACACGGGCAACGCAGGAAGTCAGTGACCGAGCAACACAGCATCAGGTGCCGACGGGTCATAACTCCAGGGGCCCAACGGTTGGGACCAGCCTCCCTGACCAGTAAAAGAAGGGAGGAAGTGGATGCTGAGCTGACAGTGGGAGGCACCTGGGTGCGGCAGAGAAGGGCGTGTTTCCGGGGGAGCCCTGTTCCCTACTTGCTTACTGCACTTTTCCAAACCACAAAGCCCTGCTAGGAGCTCCCCTGCCAAGGCTGATGGCGTGCTATCTGCATTGTCACCTCTCGTGCAGATGTGCAGTCAGCGCTGTGAATGCTAAGGGCGCTCCCCTGGGGAATCTTGCCTTTTCCCAAAGCCAGTTTGTCTGGGCGTCCAGGCCTACAGCAGCAGACTTCTCCAGCAGTGGCGATGCTGCCAACTGCATCCCCGTTAACTTCCTTCTCTCCTTTCCTACCTGCCCTTTTCCGCCAGCCCTACCACAACCCTAACCTTAAGATGAGCTTAAACCATGCACCCCTTTGCGTCCTGGCCTTTCACAACAAATATTCAGGATGACAGAGCCCCTTGAGGAAAAGATCTAACCCGGCTCTCCCTTTAACCTTGACGGCTGTGTCATCCAGCCAGAGGTTGTCACTGTGTCTGGTGCCTGGGTCCCCCGAGTGCTAGGAGAAGTGGCCCTCTGCCTGGTGGCGCTGTGAGGAGAAGGACGGGAAACTGGCACCCGAGTTTTTCTGGCTTGGAAAAAGACGATTTTACTTTTCAGCACCTGCCAACCTGACAGGTTTGCCAAGAATTTTACATTTGCCAAGAATTCTACATTAAATAAATACACACCTACAATACCTCCTCTCCCCAGGCGGGCATAACCTACTGGGTAAGGAAACAGCTCTTAGGAAGGAGGACCACATGGGTTCATGAACCTTTCTGGTTTCCACAGCATAATCCAGTCTCACCTCCGCCAGATGACCTGAAGCATCTCCTTTGTGTCCAAGTTTGGGTTCCAAAGCAAGAAAGTTAAGGCTTGATTTTGACCTACAAGACTTTTGTTCTTTTTATCATACAAGTCTATGGTACACATTTTGAATGTAAGGTATATATATAAAAAAACCCTTGGGAACTTCTAGGTCTATACGCTCTTATAGATCTGGTTAGTGGACTCTGTTTTGGGGGTACTGTTATCCTTTCCTTTGGCCTGCAAAGTGTAGCCAATAGCTGAGCCTTAGATAGCCATGGCCATGGAATTCATCATGTTGGGAGCTGATCTGCACAAGCTCCTAAATCTAACTAAAGGCAGTGACCAAAATTAAGACATCTCTGCACTTGGTTTGTGCTAGCTTGCTATACAACAGCAGAGGACTCATACAACGACCCTCTCCTACCGAGCGACCAAAGTCTACGTGGAAGAAATCTGCAGATTCACGAACCGTTTACTTAAGAGCAGTCTTTTTTTCCTTCAACCTGTATTGTAGGCTTGTAGTACACGAACGCTCTTACGTTCCTTATAATTTCACACGTTAAGTTCAATCAGCATTTTCACTGAAAAAGCAGGAAGGGAGCAGGTTCCTGTTCAAGAAAACCTTTGATGAAGTATAAACCTAAGTACTAACCTTACATCAGTTCATTGTTCTTTTCCATGGGACACCTTCCAGGGTGTGGTAGTGACCAACGTAGGCTGCAGACCCCAGTGCATATTGAACTCTATCCCTAAAAGGCAATGGTCCGAGACACCTGTCACACCCCTACCGCACATCTGGAAAGCTGAAAAAAAAACAGCTAAGGGCCTCTCCTCTCTTTGCACGTTCCCCCACCCCACCGTCCCCGCCACCCTCCCAGCTTGTGCTGTATTTTCATTCTTCCCTGGCACATCCTGGGCTTCTTGGAGGTCATGGCTCCCGCATCAGTGGAGGGAGATGCTAGCCTGGCCTTAATCCCCAGGGCTGGGTCCTCACCAGCTCCAAAGAGCCTAGATCCATACCCTTCCCTGCTGGTTGGAGACAGGCCAGTGAGAGACATTAATTTTATGGCTCGTAGCTTGCCAGAGAATGGGGGCTACATCAGAAAAGATCCCACACAATTTCCAGTCTGATCTTCTAACTACGGGAAGGATCATGGGGTGCAGGGATGCTGGGATACAGGTTCCAAGGTTTACCCTGCACAAAGAATCGTATGTGCCTGTCTTTGGGCCACATAATCCCGTTGCCCTTTTAGCTCATCCATCCACCCACGTCTTCCATGTCTTGCAACAGAAGGCAGTAGCAAGTGCTCTAAGGATACTGGGGGGCCCTGAGGCTGTGCAGCCCCAACAGAAGCTGCAGACCTCTCAGTGACAGCTCTTGGGGACAGACGGTGGCCATGTAAGGCCCCTTTGCTGGAGGGAGGGGAACCAGTCCACTCTCCAGGAGGAAGAACTAAACCCGCCTGGAGGAACCTCCTCCTGCTAGGAACACGCTGCAGGGCTGAGCTGTGTTAGAAAGATGGTCAAAACGTGAATCCACTACAGAGGACTAGTGTTTTTGCTGACGCCTCGAACTCCCCTAGGGCTGCAGGCCTCCCCGCCCCCCAGGCAAGCGGAGTAAATTTAAAGCACGCACGGGGACCAGAGGTGCACCTACCTTAAAGCCAGCGAAGCCTGAACTGCAAGGACGCTGGCTCACAGGCGCCCCTCCAAAGCTTTGGGCCTAATTTTGTGTTTTGTACTCGAGTACTGTTTTTCCTCAAATTACACAAACTTCAAATTCACCCAAACCCGGGTCCATCATCGGAGGAGACAAGCTGGGAGTGACCAGCCGCAGTCGGCAGGAGCCCCGGGAAACCAGGGGTCCCTTTGGTGGAGTGGACTGGCCCCGCGGTAGCCCAGCGGCGTCACACGGGAAAATGGTTGCGACCCTCCGCGGGCGGACGACGGAAGGAGGCGGGTCCCGGGGCGCCGGGAACGCAGCGGGCAGCGTGCTGCGAAGCCCCGCCCACCCGCGGGCCCGCCCCGCCCCTTGGGCCCGCCCCCGCCCCAAGCAGGTGAACAGCGCCGCGCCCGGGCACCAGCGGGAGATCCTCTGCGCTGCGCCCCGGGAACGCGCGGCCGGGCTGGGAGCGCACCTGCGGGCAGGCCAGTCGGGCCCAGGACAGTAGCCAGGCGGAGATGACCCGAGAGCTGGGGAACCCGCGCTTCCGGAAGACCCTGCCGCAGGGCCGACCCTGAGTGCTGTAAACACAGAAGATCGGTGTCTTTCGTATGTGTAATCATACCCCAATTTAAAAGGAAAAAAAAGGCGAACAGCCCCTGGGCTCCCATTTAGCCACCTTTCACGGATTCAACCAACTTTCATGGAAGGTGGAGGTGTGCAGGACGTTGCATCAAGAAAGCCCTAAGGAGGGGGGTCGGGAAGTCAATTTGGGCATCTTCCGCGCAAAGCAGAAACGACTCTGCCGCTGCCCAGCACCACCCTGGCGAGTAAGACTCCTGGACCTCCCCGGCCTCGCTGTTCAAGTGCGGTTATAATATAGAAGTCAAGGAGGACTCAAGGAGATGACGAGGGCGGGAAGCACCCTGCCTGGCGCAGCCTAACCAACGGCCTTCCGGTCCCACCGTCAGCACGGCAGGATGAGAATGTCCCCAGAGAAGATCCAGACGCCCATACCTTCCCCCCCTTCCCCACGTCCCATACCAGTCCCCTGGGATGAGTCAAGGTGTCCATCAAAGGCAAAGCCTTGAGGGAATGAGATGTTTCTGCCATCAGACAGTCAGGGATCTGAGAGACGAGAGGCAGTCCTGGTAAGTGGTGCTAGCAGCTTTAAAAAAAAAGACAGTTTCCAAGTGACTGAGAGAGGAAAAACTGCTGAGCCTAGTTTACCAATGGCTCTGCTGATATGCCGGCCCCATCTAGAAATGGACTGCTGTGGTGTTAGAGTTCCACTGAGGGTAGAAGGTGAAAAGAAGAACTCCCAGTGGGGAGAATTCTAAGCACACATTTCTACGTCCGCTTTGCCTGGAAGGAAAGACGATTTGATGCAAGAAGCTACACCAGTTTACGAACTGCGACAAATGGCCTGGCCAAATGGTCAAGCACTGGAAAGAAGCAAGATTAGAGGTCTGGTGACAGAGACGTTTGGGGAGGCAGAGATGGCTGCGCCCCTCAGGAAGGGGCAAGCGTGGAAATAATTGTCCCTCGAGTGAAAGGTCACCCATAGTCTCCACTGCGGAGGAGACTCTCACTAATTAAGTGGCCGAGACTATCTACGAATGACAGTTTCTTTCCCCGGGGACATCGCTGCTTTCTCAACTGATTCAAGAATAAAAGTGGCCATGTTGCCAAAGATGGCACAATGCATGGATTCAACCACTTGGCTGTCCATCATCCGTCAGACCTGGCCAATGGGTGCACATAGGATCGGTGATTGACCCCTGACCCCGGATACTGATGACACTCCAATGGTCCCACACACTGCTTGGCTGCAGACCGATTACTTTGGACCTCTTCCGTTATGGAAGAGGCAGGCTCATATGTCTGGATTTAGAATAGCCTTCCCGTCCGTCCTATCATCGTGGCATCCTATAACATTAGTTCTGACCAAGGGATTCACTTTACAAGCAGAGGAGGCAACAGACAGGTGTCCTTTGAATTTGATCCCACCATCCAGAAGCAATCATCTGTTTTGAACTGTGACACGAATTTTTAAAGATTTGGTTTTATGACTAGCTAGGAGACAATATCTGATGAGGCTGAGATACTGTTGGCTAAGATGGGTGTTTGTTCAGAATGAGTATTCAATGTGGTGTTATTTCTCCCGTAGCCAGACTAGGCGGTTCTGGAAGAAGGCAGAGTGGGGATGGTGCCACCTGCATTTTACCAAATGACACACTCTCTTCAATGTTGGGCTCCACCTGGTTAAGACTGTTTGAATCCAAGAAGGGCGTGTTCCACCACTGGGCGGCTAGCCACTGGGGGAAAGGGGAATTCTGAAGTTTCGGGACAGCTCCGTTATCTAAGCAGGAAGTTTTGTTTGTTTGTTTTTGTTTTTAAGACAAAATCGAAGAATCAAAGTATATGTAGATGTCAAACAGCAAAAGAGTGAGGCTGTCATAAACTTATTTTTTTCTTCTTTTGGCTCTCCACCATCTGAACTCATTCCCCAAACTGGAAAATCCATTATTATGTGAGTCTTAATAAGAGGACAAGACCGGTTAGTTCCTGGGCACAGGATCTAAACTCTGCCAGCTAGATGGTCCTGCCCTGCTCAGAACGCTGAACGTGAAGCCGGGACACAGAGAATCAGGGTCACTTTAGAGCTCCTTCCCATGGTGGTGATGGTAGCAGTTTGAGTAATGGTCCAGTTTCGAGGGACCATGGCGTTCCAAATCAAGCTGTTTTTGAGATGCGATTGGGCCATAGTCCCAGACCTCTAGTTTTCTTGGATCCAACCCATTTTCAAGCCCGATTCTCTATAGATCCTATGAGCTCCCTGATAACCTTCCATTAAATTCTTTGCCTAAGTAAGCTGGAGTCGGATGCGGTGGTCTGCAACCATAAATCTAGCTAGCCCTTCTCGTGTGAACTCCTTCCTTTGCTTCTCCTGGTGTTGGGTAGGGTAGATGCTAGGACTAACTTTAGTTAGCTCTTATATGATCAACCCTGGAAAGAAGCAGCTTTTTGAAAAGGACTGGACGTAGCACAGGTCATCCACAACAATATCCCCTTTATTGGTATTAATCACAGTTATGAGGTCTTGTCCATCAGAAAGAAGTCTGCATTATGTAGAACGACATACAAAGACATAAAAATACCCATATGCCAACCACCAAACCAACGAACCTCCACCAATCAAACCTCTGAATGTGTCTTCAATTGTGATCATCAGTGCTCCGGAGGAACGAACATAGATCTAGCGTAGGGTTATAGGGCGTCCCCAGAACAGAGTATTCACCCTTGGCAGCACTGGGACATGTAAACGCAGGGCAGGCATTGATCACACGGTGTCTGAATACCTGCCTCCTGGGCTGCCTGCCTTGTCAGCAGAGCCCACTCAAGGTCCCAAAGGCTCCTATGACCAGTGAGGACGGCAGGCCTTAGCTATGCTGGAAGCAGACAAGTTATGTCACCCCTGATGGAGAAGCTGTGTGGATAAGGGAGTAGTCTCGTTCAAGTCATTCTTCAGGGTCATTTTAGAATGATGATTTGTCTCAAATCTACTTTAAAAGGGAAATGGTAAAAATACCTCCTCTTTTCCTACCCCTTTTCCTTTCTTATCCTGAGCTCTCTGGCCAAAATCCAACACAGCAGCTTAAGAGCTCTGGGTCAGGTTATAAGTTACCGAATAGTCAACAGAGAAGGACCCAGTGCAGATTCCAAATGTCTTTCGCTCACTTAAATGAGCTTAAGTGGCTCCCTCCATAAGTAAATGAAGGGGTTGAGTTCTAGCAGTTTGCTGGTGTCCCCACATGAAGCCTATAAGCTTATCAAAACACATGTCTAGGGGACTTGGAAACCATGGCAAACCGGTTTGCTCTTGGAATCCAGAGAGAGCAGAGGTCTCTGATCAAAGCTCCACCCTGTCCTCTTTTCAAAGGGCTCACTGTGTGTTCACAGTTGTCCTAATTCCCTTAATTTCAATAGTCTCAATCTTTGCCTTAAAAAAAGAGAAAGACTAGCTGCTTTTCTTCCCTTTGTCTGTGTCTCACCCCATGCAGCCTCCCCCTCGGGGGAGGCAGAAGAAGGTATGTTCCTCCTTGGGCCTTGGGAAGTAGGTTGCTTTGTCCACGATGCTCCTGTTCAAGTCTTGATGGACAGAGGATCAACGGTAAAAGATCGGGAAGGACAGACAAGAGCTGTCCTGGCCACTCTGCTCTGAGTCACTAGGCAAAGATGCTTGGGAGACTTCTCTCTTGGTAGCTTGCTTCTGTAGGTGACCTTGAGGAGTTGCCACTGAGTCCAGTGAGGGAGACCAAAGGTGCAAAAGCAGAGACTTCCCTGATCTGTAGGTCCTTGGTTTTCCCACCGAAGAAAGAGTCCATGTAGTGGCCAAGCAAATATCTGTAGTTCTGTGACTACCGGAAATTCCAAATAAAACCACCATCTCCCTTAAAAGAAAACTAAAAATTGTCATGATCAGAGTCAATCAGCGTAATGAGACAAAAAGGAGAGAAAGGAAAAACGTTTTGATGTGAAGAAAGAGGCTGTGGTCCTGAAGAAGCCAATCCCGGCCGTTTCCTCGTGCTGCCTTTCCTGGGGTCCGAGGCACTTCAGCAACTAGCCCAGACCAACATCCAACGACATCATCACCACAAAACCCAGGATGGAGGCCCAGGACGCCAGTTTCCCGTTACCACTAGGAGGGAAGGAAAGGAAGAAAAGGAAGACTTTGATGCACTGCGGGACAGCGTCCAGGCTGAAAGCATCCTCCACAATGTCCAATTCCAAGAGAAATACGCTAATAATAATATTGACTTGGGATTAACAGATACACTACTATTTATAAAATAAACAAGGACCTACTATATAGCACAGCGAACTATATTCGGTATCTTGTAATAATCTATAACGGAAAAGAATCTGAAAAAGAATATCTATGTATGTGTAACTGAATCACTTTCCTGTACCCGTGAAACTAACACAACATTGTAAATTAACTATACTTCAATAAATAATAAGTATCATTTATTGGGGCTTACTATATATATGCCAGGCAAACTGACTATCTCATGTAATACCAAAGGATAAACACATGAAATCAGTACTATTATTATCCTCATTTTACTGTGGGGAAACTGAGGCATAGAGAAGTAAGTAACTTACTCAAGGTCACCTATCATGGCTCTGCAATCCATGCTTGAATAATAAAAAGCAGCAACGATTTCCTGAAGATATTATGTAATCTGACCTTGAATACTAGCCTCAAAATCATTCTTCTATAAAAACCAAAATGAAACAGAGAGGAACCCTCCATCCCCAACACTTGGCCTGCAGCTAGACAATGAGAACCTGAATGAATAGCTGTGGTCAACATTTAAGAGCTCACTTCTCCCTCATTCCAGCCCCAGAAAAATCTAGAGAGAGAGAATATAAGAAAATAATAGTCTGTTTCATTGGGGGTAGAGGGCAGGGCATGTATGCCACTGCCTAATATGACCTGGTCTGACTCTCCACCCGACTGCCCGTTATTCCTCTTTTAGTTTCAAAGAACACAGTTGGTGGTGGGGAGGGGGTGAGGATGATCTTGGGAAGGGGCTGGAAGGGGTGGGAGTAAAGAACAGAGTAGCAAGTAAAGACAGGGCAGATCTAGAGGTGGGGGCCAGCTGGGCTGGGACAGAGACAAGGACAGATGGGGGAGGGGAAGCTCTCCCACCTGATGTGGGCTTCGGGGATGATGTCATCCATGATCACATAGACCATGGCGCCGGCAGCAAAGGCCAGAGCATAGGGCAGGATGGGCTCCGCCAGCACCACGGCAAAGGCACCAAAGACCCCAGCCAGGGGCTCCACCATGCCGCTGAGCTGCCCGTACCTAAGGAGAGAACAGAGACACGTCCCGCCGCGGGGAGGGTCAAGCAGACACAGGCATGCTCAGACTGCTGACTCAGCTCTAGAAAACCATGCATTGTCTTCCACATCACATCGGCATGGCAGTGCCAAAGCACTTCGCTGGGTTTTGTTTGTTTTTACACCACCTCTGTCTCCTTTCCCAACTCCCTATTACAGAGTTCCAGGAGACAGCCCTCCCAGGTTTATTTCAGAGTTTCAAGTTTTCCACATTGTCCTTTTAAAATAACAACATTACTGAGATATAATTCACATACCAAATGGCACACCCATTTAATGTGTGCAGTTCCATGGTTTCTAGTATATTCACAAGGTTGTGCAACCGTTTCACCACCATCTAATTCCAGAACATTTTCATTATCCCGAGAAAGAAGCCCCACAGCCACTAGCAGCCACTCCCCATTCCTCCCTCCCGCCAGCCCCTGGCAACCACTAATCTGCTTTTTGTCTCCAGGGACTTGCCTACTGTGGACATTTCCTATAAACGGAGTCATACAATAGGGGATCCTTTTTACTGGCTTATTTCACTTAGCATCCTGTTTTCTAGGTGCGTCCACATTGTAAAAACTATCAGTACTTCACTCCTTTGATGACTGCATAATATCCCGCTGTGTGGACACACCACATGCTATATACCCACTCACCGGTTGATGCCTACATTGTCTTCTGAAGGATAGGACACTTGACTGGAGTGGTATGGACATTTCCCAAGGACAGCTGTGCCTGGTATCTTTGGGGGTTCCGGCCACAACGGCACCCCTTCTGAAGGAGCTGTACCCACCTACCTCTGCCGACAAGGTGGACCTACCTGGCCATGTATATAGTGAGGGCCTGGCCCCACTACCCTCCATCTTGGATTAAGGTGAGATTCCTCCTTTCAAAAACTCCCTTTATTTGAGCTAGTGAGAGTGGGTTTCTCTAGGATGAAATCCCATGAGCCCTGATTAAAACAGCAGCCCACATGAGCCCTGAGAATTCAGTGCCAGGAGGTAAGCCAGTACCTGAACCCCACGGCTAAGCCCTACCGCCAAGAGACGCCTGTACAGGCTGGACACCAATAGACAAGGCGCTGGGACATCTTTCCCACTGCTCCTTGCCGTGGGCACTTGGCAAGATATTATTGGCTCCGAGCCTCAGTCCCCTCATCTGTAAAATGGGGGTGAGAGACAACTTCCCCTCCATTCCTCCGCAGATGACAGGATAGGACTGTGAACTCCCACCTCCCCCCACTTCTTCCTGGCCAGGAGCAGATGGTGGGCACGGGGGAGACACTGTTTGCACTACAGCATCCTCCAAGGGGCCACTGCTTCCCGGCTCCGTGCTCACATGCACGGGTCTGCAGACTCTGCAGCTCGTGAGTGTGTCCAGTTAAACAAACACTTTAATCTCAGGGTCTGGACACTGACCACAGATACCCCCCTCCCCTCCCCTCCTTGCCCCTGGAGTCTCTCCTGTATGAGACGGCAGTCACGGCTTCCGGGCTCACAGAACTCACATTTGAAAAAATTTCTAGGGCCATGTTTCTCTGCCCTTCCCCCGAAACCTCTATTCCGTAGTCTCCAGCAATGGAGAAAGAGATGACACAGGATGGAACTAAAATGATTTAAGTATATGCAAGAACTTGTAAGTCACAAGGCCCTATAATATGGAAGGCTTTTTTTTTTTTTTTTGCGGTACGCGGGTCTCTCACTGCTGTGGCCTCTCCCGTTGCGGAGCACAGGCTCCGGATGCGCAGGCTCAGCGGCCATGGCTCACGGGCCCAGCCGCTCCGCGGCATGTGGGATCTTCCCGGACCGGGGCACGAACCCGCGTCCCCTGCATCGGCAGGCGGACTCTCAACCACTGCGCCACCAGGGAAGCCCTGGAAGGCGTTTTTTAGCTGTTGTTATGAGCAGCCCTTGAGTGCTCTCGGCGTACATGCTAGGGCAGTGGCCCCTTCAATAAAGAGGTGTCCTGAGGCTCAGAGTCCTGAGTCGAGGGGCAGAAGAGCCTGCAGCAGCCTTGGCATCACCGCCTGATGAGCCGGCTGGCTGACACTCGGGGCCACGATCCCCTCCTCTGAGACCTGGGGCCTTACCTTACAGGTCACTGAAAACGTAAAATTAGGGAACGGACTTGAAAGCCCTTTGGGGCTGTGAAAACGCGAGGCGTGAGCACCACAGCTTCACCTGCCCAGACGCTGTTCACATAATCCTGGTCTTTGCTGTGACCAGGGCCACGGCGGCAGCTAATGTGACGACTCTTGAGGACAAGCTGCGGTAAGTGAGCCTCCTTAGGGCATACGGGACATGGAGAGTGGACACAAGGTCTGCCTTGCTTCTCCCCACCCGAGACAGAGAAAACCCCACCCAGAGTGGGCGTGTCTATCCCTGGAGGGGTTCTGAAAATAGGAAACGGGCTGAAGGTCAAGAGATGAGTTTCTGGAGGCTTCTCCCAGCTCTGGGGGTGCAGCATTCAACCAGGTTGTTGGTGTTTCCAGAAGCTTCAGATTCACTTCCAGGCCAGAAGAGGTTGCTCTTGCCCGCAGGAGGACTGCTCTGAGCTCCATATCGGACCCGACCCTGGCCTCCGACAGTGGGCGTCTGGAGCACTTACCAGAAGGCTTTCCAGGTGGAGAATCCAGCCCCTCGCAGCGGGAGGCTGACAGCAAGGCCCTCCGGGAAATTCTGGATCCCAATTCCAATGGCTAAATTCCTGAAAGACCAAGAAGGCACGTGAGGGCGGATGTCCAGAACGGGGCGCCCACACGGACGGGGGCCCTGGCCTCTGCCCAATGCCCTCCTATGGTATCAGAGGCCCCAGTGGATCCCTGTGACAGGTGAGGGAAGGGGAAAGCTCAGGGCATGCGTGCAGGTGAACACGAGGAGGAAGGGGACACGGATCCTCCCCGCTTCACGCTGTCCTTGGTCCCTGGAGATGCTCCATGTTTATGGACCTTACAGCACAGCGGGGAGCACACAGCCTGGGTGTTAGGATAACCCAAGTTCTGCCACTTAGCTGCACGACTCTGCACACATCATCCAACTTCTACACCTCAGATCTTTGTATGTAATGTGCAGAGGGTCACGTGGGGATACTAACTTCAACCATGAAGGACTGCTGTCACCCAGGGACCTGATTTCATGCCTATGAAGTCCCTAGCACATATGAGGTGTTCAACACTTTTGGGGTTCCATTCCGTTACGGCATAGAGATGGAGAGATCACATTTTGTCCAGAAGCAACTTCAGAAACGGGACAAGGAAGTACGGATGCAGACTCTGATGGGGACGCAGATCTGGGTCTGGGCTGGGCTTGCCCACGGGCTGGCTGCATGCTGGTCTGGCACTGCCACTGGACTTCCTGGGGCCCCTGGGGAGCTCACGGTGACCCTCTGCCCTCCTGCCTCTGCAGGACACTTAGGGGCTGGGCTCTGTGAATTGGTCACTTGGTCGGAGCCAAGCCTCGAGAGCCTGCCTTGCACACAAACCAGGTATTGGAGTACAAGGGAAGGAGAAACAGAAAGAGACGGGGACAAAAGCGATACATGACCCCCCAGGGAGGTCCCCAGGCGCGCACATAAATTAAGAACCCTCATTCCCCACGCAGCAAACTACCATGACTGAACTGCACGTCCATTGGTAGAGGAAGGAAAGGGAAGATGGGAAGGAAACAGGGTCAGTCTGAAGGCAACAGGAAGGCAGTTTTAGGGTATCTCCCAGGACGAGATTCTACCTTGGCTGGACAGGTCCACGAGGACTCACCTGGTCACTAAGGATCTCAAGGGCATGACATGTGGCTGCCACTTGGCAAGCAACGCTGGAATGTGGCCTGAGGGAGTTGTGGATGGATTAGATAGAAAAGGGAAACTCCACTGTCACTTGGCTTTCCGGTCAATGTGCTCACGTCCGTCTACCTTGCTGCCAACAGGAATCCGCCCATCAGCTCTGGACAGCGGCCAGGGAGTGCTGTCGACCAGCAGCCGGCCCCACCCTGGCCTCCTTGCCCACTCACCTACCCCACGATCCTGGGACAGGGACACACTTCCATTAGGCCACGGGCTCCTGTTCTACCTCCAGCAGAGAATACCTACGATAATCCCCAGTGTTTAATATTTCATCTCCTTTTTGTTTGAGGGCCTGAAACTCAGCCTGTGTTTTCTTTTATTCCCCCGACTCACGCATGCATCCTTCATACGAGACTCATAGCTCCAGACATCTCGAGAGGAGGGAGCCTTCACCTGGGAGCTGCCAGGTCAAGGAGACTCTTAGGAAGATCCTGACCCTTCCAGAATCTTGGACTTACATTTATCTTGCATGGGCTTCCTTTAATCAACTCTCATCCTGTCCCTTCTGGACAACTTCATGATGCTCCCCTGAACACCCACCCACCAGCGCATCAAAGTGACGATGAGCATCTGAAAAATTATTATTAGTCTTTTGATAAAGGAACTGTTCTGGTGGCTTAGGGCTGACAGGGTCATTGAGCGTGGCCCCTCAAAGCCAGGCCAAACTCTTCATAAGATGAAGTGGGCAGACAGGAAGACACCCCACCTGGCACGTCCACAAAGGGCCCCGGCGGTACCGCTCAGTGGGCGCTGACCTTCCCCCGCAAGGTTACTGGCATCCTTGCCTACGTTACCTAAGGCAGCTCTCTCCTTTTACTTCTTAGAGAGGAAGGGGTTCAGACATGCTCTGACCTCATCCCAGGAGCCAGAGGACAGCACACAGGGCCAGTAAGTAAATATTTTAGGCTTTGCGGGCCATCGGGTCTCTGTTGCAACTATTCAACTCTGTCACTGCAGTGGGAGAGCAGCCAATATGTAAAGAAAAGTGCATGGCTGAGTTCCAATAAAACTTTATTTATAAAAGCAGGTCGGAGGCTGGATTAGGCCCACGGGCTGCAGAGTTTGCAGACTCCTGCCCTAATGCCTGAGGGGAACAGAAAGATCCGACAAGACGGAACCACAACCCTGGGCCATGAGCCCCCCGTACTGCCCCGAGGTCCTCGCCGCCTGGCACACAGTAAAGTTTGGGCTTTGCAGTTCGTCTTCTTGTGTTCGACTCCTGGGCCCACGATATGTTGGCGTGCTACCTTCCATTCCCCCTGCCGTGAAATTCAAAGAACAATACAACCCCCGGCATCCCAGGGCTGCCAGGGTCATGCCCTGGGACGGACCCTCTAAAGCCCTTGGTACCCAGGAGCTGGCGTGTCCCGAGAACCTAATCAGAGTCTATTGTGAGGTGGAGGTGAGCGTTATCACTAAGGTTCCAGTGTGAGCTGATGACAGGAGGGGTGACAGAGAATGGGACTGTAGGACAGTCAGGGTCAACAAGAGAACTGACTCAGCTTCAGGAAGCAGGGCTGGGCCAGGGTGGGGCTGAACCCTTTCCTGCTGGGAGGTCTTTCCAAGAACTCACAGGTCCCCTTTCCGAGACAGGCTGAGTACCTGCCGCCCCGAGTCAAGACTCATGCCCTTGCGAAGTCCTGCGTCAGATAGATCTGACTTTGGCCCACCTGTGCTTACATCCCCACCAGCACTCGTTCATTCGTTCTTGTTGACACTCCTGGGAGACATTTACACCCCTTGTAAGGTTGGACAGGCCAGGTGTACCTCCCTGGAGAGCCGCCGTGAACGTGAAGGTCTTTCTGATACCGGGCTCCTGCGTGCTGCTGGACAGTCGGCTCACGGGGCACGGAAACTCCCAGGAGCCCATGATTGCCCTGGGCGGGCATCCTTCCCCTGGTCACCTCCGGGGTCCATCCCCGCTGAGACCCAGGAAGTGCCCAGAGATGGATCCTCCCCTTGGCACAGAAGGGACGTGAGCTGCTGGGAGGGCTTACGAGGCACTCTGATGAGCTTGGACTTGACTGTCCTGCTGCCTTTCTGAGCATGGACATCCTCAGTGGATGACGAGCCTAGAGGGTCGCCCCTGGGTGACCCTTGAGATTTTGTCCAAGGCAGAAGTACCTCTGCCAGGTGAGGGCTGGGAGTGAACCTTGGCCCACACCTTCTCCACGGCAGCCCAGATCTGCCCCGATTTCACAGGAGACAACGAGAGTAGGAGAAGTTAGACAGGGTCCAGAGAGAAATCTGGCTTGTGATTTTTAGGCAAAAGCTCCTGTTCTGCTCCTTTGCTTTTTAAATAGGCAGGTGTGCAAGGCGGTGAGGCCTGCTGGCCAGCTAGGCTTCCTCCCTTTCTGAGTCCCTAACCATCACTCCCCAGCCAGTCTAAAGGGCAGGGTAAAAGGGTCAAGAGTGTCCTTTCTTGCCTCAGAAGGCCCGAGAACAAACACCTCTGTTGTCGGGGGGGTGGGGGAGGATGAGAGCCGGCCTCGGTGGGTGGGGCTGGGGGCTGGTTTGGGGATCAGAGTCAAGAGTCTCGCCTCTTCTCACCTGCTGGGTCCCGGGTCTAGGAATCCAAACCCAGCTTTGGGTCACTTTGTCCAGCCTTACTCAAGTTACAGGACCCTGACAAGCATGCTCCCACCAGCCCTGGGCAGGAATACAGCCTCTTCTAGAGGCTTCTGCTGTCACTTTCATAGCCGAAGCTGACCCTGAGCTCCTATTCCAGGAGTGGGAAGCCTTTGAAATATATTTCTGGTGATGGAGTGAACCTTAAGGGCGAATCCTTGCCAATGTTTCACTAGCCCCTGCCCTACCTTCTTGGACCGACCCTCACAGCGGCGTCTTTCTCCTCCAAACCTTTTCACTATCTCTTCACTGCCCCCCCAAATGGTTGAGTGGATACAACCAGCTCCTTGACCTTTTGCAAAGGTCCAAGGTTTCTTTCAACGAGGAAGGTCAAGGTGTCTGTCCAGGTCTTCCGTCCCTCCTCTGACAGCACTGTGCAGCTGATTCACTGTCCAAAGCCATCGCCTGTCCCCTGTGTCCACAGGCAGGCACGCGACTCACCCCAGACCTAACCGGGGAGGGAGCTGCCGCCCCGTGTCGCCAGTGAGTCGGAGGTGGGGTCCCCCGTTCAAAGTCCTTGGCATGACTTGGGACTGATGGCAGCCATCCGCTGGGCGGGCTCTGGAACCTCCTTGCATCCCGCCCGGGAGCCGCCATCCTGATAAGCAACACAGAAACCCCATTCTTCTCCGCCTGGTGAGCCACGTCCCCTGGGCCCTGCCCCCGCGCTGGCACGGGGCTGCCAGCCCAGCCAGGTACCACACCCTCGGGATCCTGCCAGCCAGCCTTTCTCAGCAGGGCGTCGCCTCACTGGGCGACCGTGGAATCTCTCCTGAGTGCACCTGGGCTCCTCCAGCCCACAGCAAGGGCTGGACTGCAGCTTCTCTGCTCTTCCCGCCTTCGTATATGTCCCTTTTGCACACACACACCGGTGCACCACGTTCCCTTGGCCTCCGTGTGCTCTGCGTCTGTGGGGGTGACCCCATGGAAGGGCTCAGTCCCCGCCACACCCTCTATTCTGCTCTTCCACTTGCATCAGCTCAGGAACTCGGACGAAACCCCCTGGGTATTCTGATGAACTGTGGTGTCCGGCAGCGGGTCTGCAGGTTTTAGGAACGTGATGACCGCGCTGAGGACCACTGGCCTAAGATGTTATCAAAGGGGTTGAGGATGAGGGCGGTGGCCACACCCACCTCCAACTCAGGAGCCCCTGCCCTGCTACCTGACACCCACCAAAGGAGCATCCCAGGGCCGGGCCCTGCTGGGAGCCGAGGACACCAGCGGCCACTTGTGACTGAGTCAGGTGGCCTGCAGACTAGGTCGGGGCGCTGGAGGGGATCCTGGGAAACCGCAGGAGCATCAAAGTGGAGGGTGACTGGGGACACAGGACATACCAACACAAGTGATAGGGGGTAACAGCCCGAGTGTCCAGGTGCGAAGCAGCAGCAGTGAGGCCGGGCTCAGGGTGGCAGGGCTGGTCCCTCAGAAGCCCGAGCTCAGAGCTGACTCAGGAGCGGGGGGGCCTAGACTGGCTGCCAGGGGTGGGCGCGCAGCCTCCACGGGCGCTGGGCGTGCAGGACGCTCCAGGCGCGCTCACTCCCTCCTGCAGCCCCACTGTGCTCCCCCCGTGGCCTCCACGCCTACGGACACCCTGCCCCTGCCGGCATCCCCAGGGCATGGGGCTTGCTGGGCTCCCCCGTCCATCATTTACACTTGGGAAGGGAAAGCCTGAATGAGAGGCTTCTTTTCCAGGATGGGCTAGGAAGATTCCAAACAGGATTCAGAAGCAACACGAACAAAGACGCAGATGTAGAGGATGGACTCGAGGACACGGGGAGGGGGAAGGGGAAGCTGGGACGAAGTGAGAGAGTGGCATGGACGTATATACCCTATATACACTACCAAATGTACAGTAGGTAGCTATTGGGAAGCAGCCACATAGCACGGGGAGATCAGCTCGGTGCTTTGTGACCACCTAGAGGGGTGGGATAGGGAGGGTGGGAGGGAGGGAGACGCAAGAGGGAGGGGATATGGGGACATATGTATACATACAGCTGATTCACTGTGTTATACAGCAGAAACTAACACACCATTGTAAAGCAATTATACTCCAATAAAACCGTTAAAAAAAAAAAAAAAAAGCAACAGGAAAAGCCCAAACCCTGGCCCTTCGGAAGACGCGAGGCCCCTGCCTCCTGGGTTTTGTTCTTTTGGGCAGGGGAGCAAAGACACCGTGACCAGTCCAGACCTCAGCAAGTCAGTGGCAGGGAGAGGGAAGTGGGGACGAAGGGTTCTTTAAGAAAGAAACCACAGGCTGTCCCTGACAGGGTCCCTGCCCTTTGGTGACAAGTCAAGCTCCACGGTGGCCTGCTCCCCGGGACTTAAGGGAGCAACAAGGGAGGGAATCCTGTGAGAAGGGCCGGGAAAGGCCAGGAAAGGCTTGTCTGTGGGAGAATGGGGCCAGGGCGGGGGGTGGGTGGGGAGAGCAAGTGGAGGGGAAAGAGGGGAAGGAGGAGGGAGGGTTAAGGGCAGGGGTCATGGGGCAGTGGCGGGGGGGATGGCTCCTGGGGGCTGGGCTGCACGTGCAGGGGCTCTGGGTAGGTGAGCCCAGGGTCTGTCCAGAAGGGTTACCTCTGCAGAGGAGCTGGATTTGGCTTGGACTGTTCACACTTCTCTTTTCCTCTCCCTTAAGAACCTGAATTTCTAGGAGGGGCAGACCCAGTCCAGCTGTTTTTAAAGTTCATTTCCTAGGAGTTTTGTTTTTTTTTTTAACATGCCAAGATGTAAGAGAGAATGGCAGGAAGGAAGAAGACAAAACCTCACTCTCCTCTGACCCGGGGGAGGGGTGAGCTCCCCCGGCCACAGCGAAAGCAAATGTGTGGAAGTCAGGACTCCCCGACTGCAGTCTGAGTTTTGTGATGGTAACTGGGGTGCCCAACTGCCCCGGTTTCCTGGGACACTGGACGTTCGGCGCTGAAACGGGGGATGTCCGGGGCCAACTGGGATGAGGTCGGTCATCCTTGGAAGCACCCAGAAGCCTGCTGGGTGGCCGAGGCAAACTTGGGTGAGAATTTTAATTTGCCGCAGAGGACGTGCACACAATCTCGGAAGCTGAGCAGATGATGTTATGTTGTTGTCATCGTTTTTCACTATCCAACGCTTCTGATGGTCTAACGCCCGTTCCAACTGCTCCTGGACTCCTCAGATACATCTCCCTCCAGCCCTCACCAGCCCCAAGAGCGTCAGGTCGGTCCATAATGAGTGTGGCCCTCTGTCTCCAGCCCAGCCCCGAGCTGGCCGGGCATGGCGGGGGCAGGAGAGGTTGGCCTCCCTGCAGTGACAAGCAGCGGGCACTCTGCTCTCCGTCTGGGGTAGGGACACAAGGGGACCGGTCAGCCTGCTTGGGGCTAGAAGGCAGCTGGAAACCCCGGGGCTGGGGGGACCTGGAGGGGGCAGGGAAGGCACGGGGCTCACCCCCAGGTACTGCCTCTCTGCAGACAGAGTGGGCTGGGCCCATGGGGGGGTGCCAAGGAGGCGCAGGCGGGGCGGTGGGTGCTCACGCCCCAGTCTGGATGCAAGGGCGCAAGCCAGAGCCCCAGGGTGCCCCTCCACTGCCTCTCGTATTCCTTGCTCTCCCAGCCCGTGGGGGCAGATGGCCAGGGCCTCTGAGTTGCAATGCTGGTCCTCCGGGCTGCCAGCTTGGGCGGGGTGGTGCTACCCACCCTCATCTTCAGATACTAGTCTTCCCAAGAGGTGGGCGACAGGAAGGAAGGCCGTCCCAGTGGGCAGGTGCTTCCGCTTTTTCTAAGAGGCCTGACCCCCTTTCCCTCCAGGGGCTGCCTTCCCAGCTCCTGCCCCACCTCAGAGTTAAAAGTCACCCAGGCTGCGGGGCCTTCCGAGTTCCCTTGTTCAACACCTTCTTTGTTAGTAGAGAACAAAAGCACAGAGAAGTTCACGGTCTTTGCAGGCAGCGTCACTTGCCTGCATCCCCAGGTGCGCCGTTGAGACCCGGCACAGCCCGTCTGCTTTTACTTTGTAAATCGGGCATAAACTGCCCCATTGTCAGGGCTCGTCTGCGGATGGGGGATGGTCTCTGTGAAACGCCGCCGGGCAGAGCTCACAGCCCAGAGTGGACGCTCCTTAAATGGCAGCTTGCGTGAAAACTGCCCGAGGCTCCTGAATGAGCCGGACACTCAGGCCCCTAGGTCCCCGCAGCCTGGTGGCCTTTCCGACCTCAGGCGAATTTCTCCTCCAACTCATGCTTCCCACCCTTCCAGATTCTGTGACCTCCGGGTCAGAACCAAGGCTGGCAATAGCAGCTGGCGGCCAGGGGGGACCCTCTTCTCAGGAGTGACCCCAGAATCCAGCACTGAGCCCCAGCCATGTGTGAGAGCTCACGCGGCACACGAAGATGTTGGGAAGGGCCCCCATCTTCAAGGGGTTACAACCTAATAGCGGGTGAAGAAACCCGCCTACAAATGACTACAGGACGGCACAGAGCTTGCCAAAGGCCATAGGAGAAGCACAGAGCCTACAGGGAGGAAGGTGATCCGGGAATCCTTCCTGGAGAAGGTGGCACTCAAGATGGACTTTGAAGGGTGGGGAGCCTTTCAATAGCTAGAGAGAGATGGGGAGATGCTTCTGCTACAGGAAGAAGCGACGATGGAAGCAGCAGTGTGAGATGCTAGGGCAGGGCAGTCCAGGGCTGCCCTTGTCTCCCCGTCCCCGATTTAAAGCCAACGCACAAAAACAAGAGCAGAAAATGCTTTGGAGTCAAAGCCCGTCTCTCCTTGGCATCATCTTCTAAGAATCTTTCCTGGGCACAGCTGAGTCTGCCGGCTTTTCGGGACACGTGCTAAATGCCCCAGCTCCACCCCAGGGGTCTCTGCGAGGCCAGGTATGAGGTTGCAACCCAGGAGTCCACACCCATCTTTGGAGACCGACCCCTGTGCTGAATGAGACCCTTGAAGGGGGTTCCCTTGAAATCCATGCCTTAGCCGTCTCCACTCAAGCCTTTCACTTAAGAATGTCTCCAGGGGACTTCCCTGGCGGCCCAGCAGTTAAGAACCCGCGCTTCCACTGTAGGGGGCATGGGCTCGATCCCTGGTCGGGGAACTAAGATGCCGCACAGCCAGAAAAAAAAAAAAAAAAAAAAAAAATGAATGTATGTCTCGGGCCTTGAGCTCGGGGAAAGCTTTCAGAGAGGGTCGGCAACAGCACAAAGCCTGTGCTGGGAGCAGCACAGATCCCACTGCAACAACCTGCGGCGGAAACCAGCTTCTCTTCTCTTTTGTTACTGCGCCCGTCAGAGGGAGACAAGGTCCTCCGGCTGGAATAAGAGTGATGATAATCATGGCTGCCGTTTACGGAGTGTGACTAAGTTTCAGGCGTGGTTGGAAGCACTTTACATGTAGCAACACGCCTCACCCCTCGCCACCACCTCCTAAGTGTTTCCTACCATCATTATCCCCATTTTACAGATGGGGAAAGTGATGCACAAGGTTCAGCGACTTGTCTCCAGGGCTACCCAGCTGGGAAGTGACAGAGGGTCCTCTTAACCGCTATTCTATAAGCCTCGGGTCCTCTGGGCCTCACACGGACCCATCAAAGCATCGTGGACACAGACTGGCTCAAAGCCCCAGCAGAGAACCAGGTGCTGCCTCATGCCTGCTGGACCAGTGAGCTGAGGCTCTGGCCCACTCTGGTAGACAGGAGAGAAGGCCAGGTGGGGCAGTTAACAAGTGGCCTCCAGGGTTAATGGGGTCAGAACATCCCATCTACAGCAGGCTTCTTGACATTGCCACTGTTGACATTTTGGACCAGTTCATTCTTTGTTGTGAGGGCCTGTCTTGTGCATTGTAGGATGTCTAGCCTCTACTCACTAGATGCCAGTAGCATCCTGCTAGCGGGGACAACCAAAAACATCTCCAGACATTGCAAAATGTCCCCTGGTGAAGAACAACTGACCCAGAGTAAGCAAGAGTTTAGGTGAGATATTTGCTTCTGCAGCAAATATCTGAACACCAGAAACTGCTCAGACTGAACAAGAAAAACATCTGATCTTGTGCATCTTATTTGAGAATTTCTAGGCTCAGTGGAGTCGAGTCTTCTAGGGAGCTTAGCTCAAGCAAGACAGATTCCTGGGATTCAAGGTAAAAACAACAGCTGAGAACCACCAGGCCTCTGCTCCCTTGTCCCAAAGGCAGTAGCTTCAGAAACTCCATGTTGCACAATTCGGGGAGCACACTGTGTTCTCGGTGAGTGGCACCCCCTGGAGTTGTGCAGTGGGACATTCCTGCTGGAACCCCAAGCACAGCTTGTGCTCGGCGTAGGGGTTAGTTCTGGGGTTGGAGGTGAGGCGTCCTGGGGAGGTGGTAGAGAGAGTCCTGGTTTTCTCTGAAAATTGGCAAGTGAGCGTCGTTGCAACCCGCAGCCTGGCTCTCCAGGCTACGTCCTCTGGCCGGCTGAGTGTGAAAGGAGCTTGGCGTATTCCTGACAAGACCTGCTTCACCTCGGCTTTCAGATCCTCCCATGAGCCATGAGCGTGTGTGTTCTTGCGTGGCAGGCCCTTACATACTGTTTTGATTGTTATCATCCTGCCATGAAAGGCCTGATTGTTCAGGCTCTGCGGTGACATCACCGGCTTCCCACTCGACCAGCTTGCTGAGGTGTTTGACGAGCGTGTAGGTGGGAAGGGGCTGGGTGCTCCCCGCAGGGCTGCCCGGCCCTACCTGCTCAGTGGAGCTGGCTTAGCACGCAAGGGATCTTCCCCCACCCCTTCTTTCTGTTCTGGGAGGCTTACTGCCACGGGCTGGAAAGATGAGATGACCCATGGGTTCCCTTCAAGTCCGCCGCCCTCCCCAACGTGGGCGGGGAGCAGCCCCAGGAAGTCAAGCCACAAGGCAGGGTGGTGTCTGCGGGTGACTCAGGCCACCTCTGTGCACTTCTCCTTGTCAGAAAGCAGAGAAGCCTACGGACAGCTAGGGGATCTCTAGGTCCCCGAGGGATGCCCTGGGGACCTTGACCTGCTAAGTATCCCAGCAAGTAAGTCAAGCCTATGCACAGGTCAGGTGTGAGGCTGCCTTACGCGATGTGAAAAGCACCCAGGGGTACATACCCAAGAGCAATATGCTTATATATTCACTCAAAGCCATGCACTAGGAGGTTCACAGCAGAGCCCTATCCATAATGGCCCCAAACTGGACATGAAGTAAAGGCCCGTCCAAGACAGAATCAATCAATACATGGTGTTCCGTTCCCACGATGGAATACGGTGTACAGCAGTGAGAATAAACAGTCTCCGGCGCCATGCTACAGGACGAAGCATCCTGGAGACAGAATTTTGACTGAAGGAAGCTAGACACAAAACAGCAAAATGCTCCGTGATTCTATTTACAGAAAGTCTCTAAACAGGCAAAACTAAGCTGTGCTTTCTCATCCGTGAATTGATACGAGGTGCCGGTGGCCGAGAGCAATGATTTTTTTGGTTAATTCTCCCTAATATACTTGGAATTTTATTTTATTATTATTATTTTTCAGCCATCTGCTCCAGGAGAGAACCAAGAAAAGTCCATTTGTATACAAATCACTAATCCTGCTAGAAAATAAACCCAGCGTGGTAGACTTATCAGAAATAATTAAACTTTTTTTATAGTAAGGTCAAGAAATATCACTCTTGGGACTTCCGTGGTGTTGCAGTGGTTAAGAATCCACCCGCCAATGCAGGGGACACAGGTTGGAGCCCTGGTCCGGGAAGATCCTACATGCTGCGGAGCAACTAAGCCCGTGCGCCACAACTACTGAGCCCACGTGCCACAACGACTGAAGCTCGCACGCCTAGAGGCCGTGCTCCGCAACAAGAGAAGCCCCCGCACTGCAACGAAGACACAATGCGGCCAAACAAAAGGAATAAATAAATGAATAAATTTTTTAAAAATCTATTAAAAGAAAGAAATATCACTCTTATTTTAAAAACAATGCATTTGAGCAAAATATAGGGACTCTAGAATAAAGGCAGGAATTCAAGTCCTGGGTGGGGGTCAGACTTTTGGGAAGAGCATAACCTCCTTTTAATAAAGGTGTCTTATTGAGGCTGAATGTACGTGCAGAGAAGAGCACACATTATAAGTGGCCGGCTGGATGTCTTTTCAGAAACTTGCTGAATTTCATGAAACCCACACCCAGATCAAGAAACGGGACAGTACCAACACCCAAGAGCCCCTGAGCCCTGGGCTTCCCGCTCCGCGCTGGCCTGGCCCCAAGAGGAGTCATGACCCTCACCTCTAACCCGCAAAGCTCAGTGCTGCCTGCTTTTGAACTTCACATCAAGAGTTTAGGCGGCCGTATAAGACCCCAGTCGACGGTTATCTGGGGCTTTGGACACAAGGGCTTTGCACTCTCATCTCCCGTGAACTTGGCACGTCGGTAGTCTCCTTAGGCCGTAGGCTTGGACCTCTGTACAGGCGCACCTCGTTTTCTGGTGCTTCACAGACATTGCGCTTTTTTTTACAGATTAAAGGTTTGTGGTGACCCTGCACCGAGCAAGTCTATCGCGTCGTTTTCCCAACAGCATTTGCTCACTTTGCGTCTCATTTTGGCAATTCTCGCCAATGTTTCAAACTGTTTCATGGTTACTGCATTTGGCATGGTGATCTGTATGTAACATCTTGGATGCTACCACTGTAATTTTTTGTTTTATATTTTTTTAATTCAAGTATGTACATTGTTTTCTTAGATATCATGTTATCACGCAACTAACAGACTGGCAGCGGAGTGTAAACATCACTTTGACACGCACTGGGAACCCCCCAAAATTCATGTGACTCGCTTTGTGGCAGGGGTCTGGTGTCTCTGAGGTGTGCCTGTATAGGGTATTTCCTCAGGATACCTAAGTTCATCCCTCTGCTTTCTTATTCACTGAACGCTGCGGTCAAGTCCAGATCAACATTTTAGGGGAGGGCTTGGGACTAAAACATTTCTTTCTCCAGCACACGAAATACCATTGCAAACCACTAAAACATTTTCCAGCATTTTGGCACTGTCTTCTAAAGGGAGTTTTAAAGTGCCTTTATAAGCATTTATTATTACTTTCACTTAGGAGGTTTAAGTTCATTCTCCATTTTGTACACGTAGGAATCAAGGCCTGGAAAGGGTGAGTGATAAACCTGAGAACACAGCCTGGGTCACTGCAGGTGGGGAAACGGTGCTGGACTCCAAGCCCTTTCCCACACCTCCTCTCTCAGCGAGTAACAGGAAACGTGGCCAGTGAGCCAGGTGGGACCCCCCCCACCATCTCCTCCCTGGTTTACAGGGACAGGCTCCTAACTGGGCTCCTTGCTTCTCCCCTTGCCCCTGGAGCCTATTCTCTGCTACGTCTGCTGCGTCCGCTTATGATGCTTCTTTGCTCAGAACACTGCCCCGGCTGCACATTTAACTCAGAGGCAGAGCCCAGGTCCTTCCCATGGCCTTGGTGACCCACGTGCTCCCGCCCTCCGTTCCTCCCTGGCCTCTTCGGGTACACTCTTCCCCTGGTTCCTTCTACTCCAGCTTCTGGCCTCCATTCCCTTCCTCAAATGTGCTTGGCTACTCCCACCTCGGGGGACGCTTCTACTGGAAGCGTCTACCGTCTCAGATGTTTGTGCCTCACCGCTTCACCTTTTTTAAGACTGAGCCGGGGGCTTCCCTGGTGGCGCAGTGGTTAAGAATCCGCCTGCCAACGCACGGGACACGGGTTCAAGCCCTGGTCCGGGAAGATCCCACATGCCGCGGAGCAACTAAGCCAGTGTGCCACAACTACTGAGCCCGCGAGCCACAACTACTGAAGCCCGTGTGCCCGTGCTCCGCAACGAGAGAAGCCATTGCAACGAGAAGCCCGCGCACCTCAGTGAACAGTAGCCCCCGCTCGCCGCAACTAGAGAAGGCCTGAGCGCAGCAACGAAGACCCAACGCGGCCAAAAAAAAAAAAAAACAAGACTGAGCCGTATGACTTTTCCAAGGCTGGGTCATAACAGACACTACAGCTTCTGTCTGTCTCTCTGGACCATTAGCTCTGGGGGAAGCCAGCTACCATGTTGTGAGGACCCTCAAGCAACCCATGGGACAAGGAGCTGAGGCCTCCTGCCAGTAGCCGTGCAGGGGCACCACCTTGGGGAAGCGGATCCTCCAGCCCCCGTCCAGCCTTCAGACGACTGCAGCCCTGGCTGGCCTCTTGACTGCAACCTCAAGGGAGACCCTGAGCAGGGACCACTCAGCAGAGCCGCTCCCGAATTCCTAACCCACACACACAAAAAGTGAGATAATGTTTACTGGGTTGAGCCAATGATCTTTGAGCTACTTTGTTATACGGTAACAGATAACTAAGACAGCCACCTTCTCAGTGAAATCCACCCTCACCCCCTTCTCTAAAACGTAAACCACCCAGCACTGCCATGCCCCCTTAACTCTAGTCTATTTTTCTTTTCGTTCTTTTTCGGTCAGCAACTCTTACCTTCTAATCTACTGTATAATGTACTCATTTTTTATGTTGACTGTTCTTCTGTCACCCTCCCATCTGACCTGGCATCAGAACAAGCTAGGAACCTTTGTCTGTTCCCCGTTGTGTCCTGAGCACCTAGAAGAGTGCCAGATGTGCACAGCGATGAAACAGACCTACGTACAGACACACGCCCGTGAATTCTAGCAAAGGCTGAGGTCTTGTCAGCTCCCAGATGCAGGCAGTCAGTCAGCAGTGAGCATGTCACGACTCCCTGGACCTTGGTGTCTTCAGCTGTACAGGAAGGAGGTCACACTGGGCGACCCACAAGCCCTTTTCCAGACCCTAAGCTTTGTGGCTCCCACACGACAATGGCCTTGTGGGTTGTCCAGAGTCCAGGGGCTGCAGAGACAGGCCCCCGCCTTGGCCAGAGCTCATCTTCCTGTCTGTGCACATCTGGAACGCCAAACACCCAAGACCATCGCATTGTGCACATCTGGACGGCATAAACTGATCACGCCAAGAGGAAACTCCGAAACGGCTGCTCAGCGAAAACTGCAGCACAGGCCACACGAGAGGGGCTGAAAGGCTTCTTTCTTTTGCAGGCGCAGAACAGTCTTCTGGGCACGATCTCAGAAGCTGAATGCTCCGCGGCTGAATGACATATGCTCTCAATAGCCTTCCATGGCAGTCGCTGTCACACTGCCTTCTCTGCCTGGCTCCCGGCCAACGCAAAACTCAAAGAACCGGGCCATTTCCCGCCCCCTACTCCCCTGTGCAGACCGAACTATACCTTCAGTTATCCTCGGGGCCTGTGCACCAAGTTCAAAGCTGAACGCCACCTGCTCCTCCGCCGGCCCCTCCTCCTCCAGGGAAAGTAACTGAACCGCAAGCTTAATGCAAACTGAACAAGGAGCTTTGAGCTCTGGTGGGAAATCACCGGCTGTTTGCATGTAGTTAGAACGTGCTTGACCCTCCATCCCTCCATCCTTCCGTGGCCGGGAAGAGATTACTCTCCGTTAACATGTAGTCAGTCTGACAACCAGCCTGGGCTCCCAGGACAAAGAGGGATGATACTCCTTTGCAAATGAAAGGAGTTTCAGGGGCTCGGAACTCCCTGCTAGCTCTTCAGCAGCGCAGGGAGGGGAAAAGCAGGCAGGGAAACGTGGGGTTCTATACAGCTGCAACTTCACAGCTGGTGACGTCAACGGCCTGATGGCCAGGACAACCTGGGACACAGGAAGACTCAGGTTTGCAACAGGGAGCCTTTGGGTCAATGTCCTGCGAACAAGGGGGACGAATGCAGAAGACCTTGGGGTTGGGGTGTCGTCATCCTTCAGCATCCTTCTTTAGACTTCTCTTAGAAGTACAGGAACAGAGCTTCCCTGATAGCGCAGTGGTTGAGAGTCCGCCTGCCGATGCAGGGGACACGGGTTCGTGTCCCGGTCCGGGAGGATCCCACGTGCCGCGGAGCGGCTGGGCCCGTGAGCCATGGCCGCTGAGCCTGTGCGTCCGGAGCCTGTGCTCCGCAGCGGGAGAGGCCGCAGCAGTGAGAGGCCTGCGTACCGCATAAAAAAAAAAAAAAAAAAAAAAAAGTACAGGAACACAGGAAGTTACAGCCCTGAAGCCCAGCCCTGAACCCTTGCCCTCAAACAACAGCAGAACCTCAAGACTCAGAACATCGACGTCGGTGATACCACTTTCTACTCTGAACCCTACCAGCACTGTGCCCGCAGCCCCCTGCCCCTGGGTGCAGACTGGACCTGAGGAAAACCAGGTGAGATGCTGGAAAGAAATCTGAAGAAAGAGAAATCTTTTGCGTCCTTGTGCTGTGTATTTCTGGGGTGCTTTCTAGCTAGCTGGAGACTCAGAGCTTCGCCACTGGGAAACGTCTCTGTTTTCTTGGCTTCTCAGCACGGATAATCGTCATCTGGAAGGTTCCGTGCCTGCTGCTTTGCACGTGCTACTGATGACACCAAGAAGGTGGACGAAGCAGCCACCCCGAATCAGAGCCACTTCCTTTAGAAATGGCTGGTGGTGACTGCAGAGGGGCCTGGCTAACAGCAACCACAGCCAGGGCACCACTGTGACTCACTAAGTACTGTTCAGGCATCCTCTGGGTTTACCCTGGCAATGCCTCGATGAAGGAAGTGCTATCAACCCATTTTATAGATGAAGAAACTGAGGCTTAGAGAGCTAAATATCTCTCCCAGGTTCACCAGCCCATAGTTGCACAGCTAACATTCCAGTTCAGGTTTGCTGATTCCAGAGCTCAAAGGCTTCACCCACGTGTCCTATGCAGCCCACCGCACTCTGCACACAGGGCAGAGCGACAGTGGGTCTTCCAGTTTACGGCGGAGGCGGTGGGGGGGTAGCCTGTGATTATGAGCAATATTTCGTATCATGAAGCCATCTATTACCAATGTTCCACTGCAGGGTGGGACCTGGCACAAACATTGAAAAAGATCCCTGTTCGTTTAACATATGAATGCTGTTTAATGATCTTAAAAAGACATTCCCGGTATTTTCAAAGGAATGGCTGGCTTCTGACACATGTCTGGTGTCCTTTTCTCTCTGGACCAAGTCAGTAACTGCAAAGAATTCCTTGGCTATTATATGTAGATCTTAATGGTTCAGTGGGGGGGGAAGTGCGCGCGCGCGTGTGTGTGTAGTGTGTATGAGAGTGTGTTCATCCATCTATAGAAAGAACAACAGTTCCACACACAAACACACAAACGTAAAAAAGAGCCCCTCCCCGCCCACCACGTACATGCAAAACGTGCCAGTCATCAACAGGCCACCATGCTCCCTTCTGTAGCTACGGCAGACATGTTCAAGCACCCAAATGCCTCCTGTGTCTTCCAGGCTCCCCTGTGACCAGACACCCCAGGAACATCTTCAATGCCGACAGGCTGGGCACATGCCTACGAGGCCGAGGAAACTGGCAGAGAACCCAGGTCTCCAGCCATTGCTCTCTGAGTGCTATCAGTGGGTGACGACCCCAGCAGGGGCCCCATGTCTCCTGGGATCCTAGAGCCGGGCCTCCCCAGGCCTCATCACTCCCGCCAACCTTAACAGTGTTCGTCACGCCCGCGACTCTTGCACAATTACTTGCTTTAAGTCTTTTCTTCAAATTTATTTTCAAGTAAAATTGTAAGACTGCTGCAAGTGGAAGAAACCATTATTTGCCCGGCACAGAGAGTAACTGTAAAGGTACACATGTTGAAAGCAAATCAGAAATGGTGGGTCGAATGGAAGCAGCCTAAGTGCCCATCGACAGGTGACTGGATACAGAAGATGCGGCACATATATCCAATGGAATACTACTCAGCCATAAAAAGAAACGGAATTGAGTTATTTGTAGTGAGGTGGATGGACCTAGAGTCTGTCATACAGAGTGAAGTAAGTCAGAAAGAGAAAAACAAATACCGTATGCTAACACATATATATGCAATCTTAAAAAAAAAATGGTTATGAAGAACCTAGGGGCAGGACAGGAATAAAGACGCAGATGTAGAGAATGGACTTGAGGACAGGGGGAGGGGGAAGGGGAAGCTGGAACGAAGTGAGAGAGTGGCACGGACATATATACACTACCAAACGTAAAACAGATAGCTAGTGGGAAGCAGCCGCATAGCACAGGGAGATCAGCTCAGTGCTTTGTGACCACCTAGAGGGGTGGGATAGGGAGGGTGGGAGGGAGACGCAAGAGGGAGGGGATATGGGGATATATGTATACATATAGCTGATTCACTTTGTTATACAGCAGACACTAACACACCATTGTAAAGCAATTATACTCCAATAAAGATATTAAAAAAAAAAAGAAATGGTGGGTCGATGTGGATGTGATGGAAACCTAGACACTGGTGGGTGGTCCAGGGAGGGACCCCAGCCCCTTGCCACCTTCTAAAGTAAAATCTCCGATAAGTGTCTTCAACAGAAATTCCGGATAACTGGGGGTGGGGTGGGGTAGGGAGAAGGTTCCCAGTGCACATGGTGTCTGTAGCCTGGATGATCACATTGTTCCAATATGGTGCCTGGGAGGCAGATGAAATTAGTCAACACGCTGAGAATTCTGCAAATGGAGCCTGGCACACAGTAAGTGCTCAATAAATGCTCACTGCATTTCATCATCTACAGTGTGCAGAGAAGAGGTAACAGAGCAGGCCTGAGACTGCTCTCCTCCTTAGAAAGGCCTGTTTGCAAGGCTGGCACTTGGCTGGCATCTCAGAACTTGAATGGTAAACTCTTCCCTCCGCTGATAGAAAACTCTCCCTAAATGATAGGAGCGTTCACTGCACCTAAGCTGTTTGTGCAAATACTATTGTTTATGCGGAGCACCTGCTCTCCTTCCAGGAGCCTGGTGGTAGGCAGAGGGCACTGCGTGACCAGCCCCCAATAGAATCTTTGGGCTCTGAGCCTCTAATGAGCTTCCCAGAGGACAATAACTTGCACGTATGGTCATAATTCACGGAATTAAGCGCATCCTGGGTGACTCTATAGGGAAGGGACTTGGGGACGCTTGTGCCTGGCTTCCTCCAGACCTTGCCCCGTGTGCCTTTCCGCTTTGCTGACTCTGCTGTGTATCCTTTCACTCTAATACATCTTAGCTGTGAGCGCGACTATGTGTTGAGTGCTGTGAGTCCTTGTAGTGAATCGCCACATCTGAGGGTGGGCTTGGGGACCCCCAGCACAAGAAGCAGCCGCAGTGGCTGGACCTAAGGGAAGCTGCTCACAGAAGCCGTCCCAGCCCAGGGTCGTGGGTGGAAGGCAGCCAGGGTTCCTGACTCCGTGGATTGGAAGTGGGGTCTCAGGAGGAGGGAGGGCCAGGGGGCAGGAAGGGGGTTGGTGCATAAACCCGAGGGCCAGAGGTCATAGTGGGACCACAGGAACCGGCAACAGAGGCCAAATGGAGACGGTGCCCAGTGCCAGGTGGGCCCTGTCCCATCATGGTGGACGTTGCAAGGAGAAAGGGCAGCATCCGACCAGATGCCTCTCCCCTCGGCCAAGTGATGGGGGACACTGGGAACTCGGATCTCCTCTAGGGAAAAGGAGGAAAGGGAGCGGGAATCTCCAGCTGACTGTGTTTATATCCTGACCTGAGCAAGTTTAAAAGTAGAAGTGACAGGGCTGTCTTTAAAAGGCATGTGTTTACCAGTCAGGGCAAATGAGGGCTCAGCGCAGGGATCCCGGGGTGTGGGGTTGGTGGTCCTTACACCTAAGCGTGCATCAGAATCACCTGGAGGGTCTGTTAAAACAGGTTGCTGGGCCCACGCCTGGAGCATCCCGGAGACTGGGGTGGGCTCCGAGAATTTACTTTTTTAATGAGTTCCCAGGTGACACCCATGCTGCCAGGAGATGCACACTTTGAGAACCACTGATACAGAGACACACAGTTACATGTCCCACGTCCGAATTGTCTCTGAGAGAGGGGAACCTGAGGAACAGGTCTCTGCAGCTTAGGAGAAGGAAGAATTACCTGCCCCCAAACTGTATAAGCAACGCTAGGCAATGAGAGCTTCAGGAGTCTACCCCACGGGCAGCCGCTGGGCCCACGTGGCGCGGCTGGGCTCATCAAGTAAGGCTGTCTGGGCAGAGCTCTGGGGAAGGGGAACTGTGGCTGGTTCCAGAGCCTTCCAAAAAGCTGCACACGGCGACCCTGTCTCAGGGACCCTTCACCAGGCGTAGATGTGCACGGGATGCCCCAGCCAATGTCAGAGTCCAGGCAGGACCCTCTTCACGGTGGGCAGGTCCTGGCCCTGCTGCGGGATCCTCCCACCACATGAGCACGAGTTCTCTGCTCCAGAAAAGGCGGCAGGCATCTGGGAAAGCGACTTTTCCCCGCTATTTCCGTAGACCAAGGAGGTGGCCTGGCCTCACGGGGAACACTGGTCACGTCTGGACACATTTCTGGTTGTCACATCTGGAGACAGGTGACTGATACTGAATGTGGAGAAGCCGGCGATGCTGGCACACATCCTACGACACCCACCCCTGTTGCAGAGGAGTATCTGCTCCAAAATATCAGTGGCGTTGAGCGGTTGAGAAAGCCCACCCGAAACCCTGCACAGCACCCAGCGGGCTCTCATACAGATGCACAGCATCAGTGGAGAGCGGTGATGTTGGGAAAATGAAGCTAGAAGGGCCCTGCTCGGTTCCCAGAGTCTAGCTGTGCTGAGAGGGTCTCCAGAACGCAGTGTAGCACAGGGCCAAGCACTGCAGCATGTGAGGGGCGGAAGGAAGGGAGGAGGCCCACAGAAGGTCTTTCCTCTGCCACCAAGGCCACGGCCGTGGCCACATCACCACCTCCAGGCCCAGCGAGGCCCACCACATTCTCAGTTTAGCCTGAGTCCCTAGCTTAATCCAGCTGCTTCTCCCCTGATGCGTCTCAGAAAGAGTCAGTCACATTCATCAACTAACAGCCCATGAACAGAAGAGGAGAGGCCAAATTTCAATGGCATTCAGGGAATAAAAACATTTATACCTTTTTGGCGCTCCCAGCACATTTTCCGATAAAGCTGTGTTACATATGACAGGTTGGGTGCCCGCTGAGCTCACAAAAGCCCACGTAACTCCTGCGTGAGCGGTTTCTAAGGATTTAAATACGTTATGGGTTACATAAAGCTTGTGGGAGAGTTCAGGACCTGAATCACCACCGATAACCTGTTTGTTTGTTTGTTTTTCCTATCGGAAAATGCCTTCCCTCTGAACAGTGGGAAGGAAACAAGAGGGCACTAAGGAAATGAGTATGAAACGGAAAGAGGGAGACTGGAGGAATGGCCCCTGGGCCGTGAAACTCCCGAGGAGTGAATTCCTGCGCCACTGGTGTGACGAGAATGAAGTGATTTGGCAGTGGATTGATCCGTGGGTAACTGCTATTCTCTCTCAGACGCAACGCTGGGGATGCAAGAAAGAACAGAGCTTGCCAACACGGAAGGGGCAGTAACTCCCAGGGGATCCTGTTCTGCAGGGAAGGGCAGGAGCTATTGAAACAAGAAGCACGGCCACGCTAGACCTCGGGTTCTTGAAGATTCCTTAAGGGAAGCTGGCCAGGCACGAAGACGAAGACCATGCGAGGCAACGGCCGGTCTGCGCGAGCCCGGTGGCCGGAAGCTGCCAGAGATGTTGGTGGTGATTGGAGGAGGGAGCAAGGGGACGATAGCCTGATGCGAGGCCAGCTTGGAGGACACAGTAAGGATTTCTTTTCTTAATTGTAGTAAACTTCACGTAGCATGAAATTTACCATCTCAACATTTTTAAGTGTACAGTTCAGTGGCATTTCGTACATTCACGATATGGTGCAACCATCACCACTCTCTAGTTCCAGAACATTTCATTGCCCCAAAAGGAACCCAGTACCCACTGGCCACCATTTTCCATCCCCTTCTCCCCCCAGCCCCTGGCAACCACAAATCTGCTTTCTGTCTCTGTGGGTTTTCCAACTCTGGACTGCATATAAATGGAATCACACAAGATGTGGCCTTTTGTGGGTGGCTTCTTTCACTTGTCACAATGTTTTCAAAGTTCATCTGTATTAAATTCTGTGCCGCTGCTTCATTCCTGTTTATGGCTGAGTCAACATTTTATTGTGTGGATCGACCACATTTTGTTCACCCATTCATCCATGGCTGGACACGTGGATGGCTTCTAACCTTTGGGCCATTGTGAACAGTGCTGCTGTGAACATGGGTGTACACGTTTTTGTTGGAACACCTGTCTCAGTCATTTGGGGTAGAAAACAGGAGCGGAATTGCTGAGCCGGATGTTAGGGATTTGGTGCTTGTCTGAGGGGCAGCTGGAGACTCTGAAGTAACAGCCACATGATCAGAACGGTGCTTTTGAGCCTTCGCTATGCTGGCATGGGTAGAGGGTCGGTGGAGGCAGGAGTGGCCGGCGGGGGGATGGTAGTTCAGGTGAGAGAGGTCAGACGAGAGTGGCAGGGGCAGGAGAGAAGTGATAGGTCCCATCCTCTTCATTCTGCCATCCCCTCCTGCTCTTCCCATCATAGCTTTGGACATCTAGCCTCAGGTGAGAAAGAACCATTTTCCCCTGAAACTACCAGTGGGTCAATAGCGGAGCCTAGTGCAGGCAAGACAGGTGTGTCAAGCTGATTTTGAACTTCTTCCCAGCTGGACTCTGAGAAACTCACTGGCCCCCCAAAAGCTTTACATCATCTTTTTATCTTTTGGCCAAGCCGCGTGGCTTGCGGCATCTCATTTCCCCAAACAGGGGTTGAACCCGGGTCACGGCAGTGTAAGTGCCAAAATCCTAACCACTAGCCCACCAGGGAACTCCCTACGTGGTCTGTTTTGAAGCTAAGAGTCCCCATTACTATGTCTGGAGGAATCTTCGTGTCCAGACCATTGCCTGTAACCTGGCCATGCAGCTCAACTCCCCACCTCCAGTTCCGAGGTGATTTCCACCCTAAGGGATGCTGTTTATTGAAATGGAGTCTCTGCTATCTCCGTATCAACCCTCTTATTTATATAACTGCTTGACTTACGAGTCAATCTCCAGCGCAGGATGAAAGTTCAAATCTGAATAAGTTAAGACCTATAGCATTACCTTGAGGCACCACTTCTTTAAAACAAAAACAAAATGTCAGCGACACAAAACAAAATGAAAACAGTCCACTGGCACCTCGTCCCTCTGCAGGGGACCAGCCTCTAGGAGAGGACCTCTTGCCCAGAGGCTTTACAAGGAGCTATTTCCATTCCTGTTCTACAGTTGAGGGCGGTCCAGGAAGGTGCGGGCACTAGACCCTCGGACTGAAAATATGTCACGTGGGCAAGTATCTTCTGAAGAAGGCTCTGCTTCCTGCAAAATCTTCTGGGTGCCTCCAACATGCTACTTCCCCACAAGCAACTGTGGTTAGCAGAAGACCTATTCAAGACCTTCCCATGTAGCTAGCTCTCAACAGGTCCTGGGTGGAAGGAAGGAGGGATGAGCAACTGAATGGAGAGAACAGACACTCCCATAGAACAGAGAAGAAAGACAGCCAATGCCATGATGCTTTGGACTTGCTACTGCATTTCCTAGAGGCTGATTTGGATGACAAAGAGGACAGAATTGGGTCAGCAGGGGATTTCACACCCCACACCTGACCTATAACAGCTCCTGCTGAGAGGCAAAGGGGCGACCTGGTAGAAAACTCCATGTAACCACAGAGCTGGAAAACCAAAGCCAGACATGGTAGTGGAGGATGGGTTCCCCAGAGAGTCCAGAGGCCCTGTGATGCCATCGCCTGCATTTCCCTGGAGATGACTGAGCCCAGGCTTCCTCTCGGAGGTCTGGCAGCTTGGGGCCCAGCTTGTGGGCTGGAGGCCGTGCCCAGGCTCGTGGGACAGGCAGACAATTTACGAGCGAGGTGACACATCATAAAAGTGAGCAGTAAATGCTAAGAAGCCGACAGCCAGGACAGATGGCCTTTCCCTCTGACCAGGGAGGCCAACAGAGCCACTACCCTGGGTTGGGGCAGGCCGGACAGCCAGCCCTGACAACAGTGACCAAGAATAACTCATGGGACTTTCCTCCAGACCCTACAAAGCTACTGTAAACCTGGACGTCTGCAGCCTGGGGCCCCTGTGGCTTGAATTTGTCAGCACACGGGTTGTCCCAGGCCCCTGAGAGTTTTGGTGAAACATCAAGCTCATGGGTGACAGCTGTGTCACCCCATAGCCTCTGACTCCAGCTGATCCGATTCAGGATGGGCCAAGCAAGGGATAGAAACAGTACTGAGCAGGAAAATGATCTTCTATGAAACTTCGCTGAACAGACATTCATCTAGTTGACAGAAATGCCCAGAGCGCATCCTAAGTGCCAATGCTCTCATGAAGACCGGGGGCAGACGGGTGGAGAATTTCAGAACAGGACCTAACTTAGAAAGGGTGGTTAGAGATGGACTCTTGGAAAAGGCGAAAGTGAGACTGTGATCTGAAGATTGAGGGTGAGCATCAGGGGAAAAGGACGTTCTGTGCGGAGGAGAGAGCTGGAATAAAGGTGCGCGAGATCTTCGTGTGCTCAAGAAATGGGAAGAAGTCCTGTGTGGCTGGAGCCTACCGAGTGAGGGGGAGACTGAACTTGACCTTTATTCCAAATGCTATGAGCCCTAAGAGAATTCATGTCAGGAACATGGCACAGGTTAGTTTTCATGATGGGTTTGAACCAGGCCCCTCGTGCTTTCTGCGTGGCCTCTGTTGTCACACCCTTACAGGTGCAAGATAGCCAGCTGGGATTAGGGGATGATTTGGGAACACGGGCAAGTTTCTGCTTTCGAAACAGCCAGATTTCCAGCCTCTGAATGAGATCTATCCGTGCTGGACCCCTTGACCCCCACCTGCAGGACCAATCTTGGTTGAACACGCGATACCCTTAGGAGTTCCCAGTCCAATAAGGTGAGATTCAACATCCCCTCTTCGCTGTTCTGCAAACTGGGTATCTGTCTTTTTCCGACGCTTGAACAAGTCCCTGCAACTCAGCTCTGTCGCTGGCAGGCTTCCTGCCTGCTGCTGAGTTTTTCCAGGACTGAAGCCTCCTCTCACTAGTTGCCTGCCCCTGCTCCAAGAGCCCACGTCCCGCCTGGACCATCGTCCCCTGTCTAGAGCCCTGCTGTGTGGCGACAAAACTTCCCAAAGCCGACCGCGACGTGCCCGCGCTTTCAAATAGCGCTCGATCCTGAATCCCGCCACCGTCATGCCCCACCTGCCTCCAGGACCCCACGTTATGCGCTACCCTCGGCTGGTTCTTGTTGGTAAAGGCGGCTGCCCACCACCCCTCCCCACCGCCGCCTGGAGCCCTTCCCTGCAGACCCTGGATCTGCCTGGCTGGTGGCGCCTTCTCTCAGCATCTGGAGCTGGGTGCTTCCGTCCAGGGAGGAGAGGTTGTGTCCCAGGGCCACGCCTCCGCCCATCTCTTCTCCAACTGCTGCTGTGAATGCCCAGCTGTGGCCCGAGATATAACCACCCAGGGTGCCCACCTGAGATGTCCCACAGGCAGGAATCAGGGATGCGTTCTAGTTTATGAGGGGAGATTGCGAGCAGACTGACAACCAGCAGCTTTCCCTATAGTTGCAGCAGAGTAGGTTTAAATCCGAGTGTCATCAAATGAGGGACAGGACGGGGCCTCTGCAGGTCACTTGGTCCCTCTCTCTGCCACGTGCCATTAAAGGTGGAGAGTGTTGGGACTTCCCTGGCGGTCCAGCGGCTAAGACTCTGCGCTCCCAACGCAGGGGGCCCGGGTTCGATCCCTGGTCAGGGAACTAGATCCCGTGTGCCGCAACTAAGAGTTCACACGCCACAACTAAAGATCCCGCATGCCGCAACTAAGACCCGGGCAGCCAAATAAATAAAATAGATAAATAAAATATTTTAAAAAAAAGATGTAGAGTATTGGTGCTCCCTGGCAAAACAGTCATCCCATGGCCTTGTGGCCAGGCAAGAAGTCTTGCTAAAAGAGTAAACAGGCTCTCAAGAGGCTTCTAGGATAGCTACTTTCCAAATTCATCAGGCTGGGAAATGCTTTTCCTCCAGCGAAGTTTTGGACAGAAGCACAATACTGAAAACAGATGAGAACAGAGCCTGGCTCCCCACTCCCACCACAGAAACTCTAGAGACAGTTGGAAAACCATCGTGGAAAATTCAGAGATCCTAAGCAGTGGAGCCGTAGAACCCTGGGAGGATGAGGCATAGAAAAGGGAAGGTCCCTAAATGCTAACAGGGATGCAATGACAAAATCCTAACAGCCTTTTGCTGTTAATAAAATAGTAAACATATTCAGATTTATACAAATATATAAAATATGTTTTAATGATAGCTACCTTTCACTGAGCAAGCGCATGTCCAGGCTGAGCTAAATGCTCTATATGTTCTGCGGTTGAACCTCCAGAATCTTTGTCAAGTAGGTGGAATTATCCTAATTTTATACAAGCAGAAACTGAGGAGACAGGAGGCTAAGTGACATCCCCAAGGCCTCCCCCACCCTCCCGAAGAGTCACCATTTAAACCCCAGATGTGTCCTACTTATAACCGCTGGCATCGGAGGGCAACTCTCTCTGAAGGACTGCATGACTCCAGTCCAACGGCCCAAGCTGATTACAAACCAGGAAGAACCCAACAGCTCTAGAGGCCACTTGACCTGACTGTCAAATGCTCTGGGCGGATTTACTTGAACTTAAGGAAAGACAAATGTGCTTTGACACCCCAGATCTCTCCCGGGCCTGCTGGGGCCCGTTTCCGCCCTCTTGAATGAGGAAGCTGTGCTTTGCAGGCACCCGGCAGAATGAGAATAGGCCCTCAGATGCCTGAATGAAGGGGAAGGAAGGACAAAGTATCGCCATTGTTGGAGATGGAAGCCGGTGCCAGGCGACAAGAGGGCCCCGGGGCCAAGCATTACTGCAGCAAGGGGATGATGTTAATATTTTCTGGGCAAACGATGCCACTTTTCTAACTGCAGACCGTGCAGCCATGACCTCACTGTGGACAAACAGCTCGACCCAGGCCAGGCCAATTGTTGGCTGCCAGGCCATTGCACGTGTGTCCAGGGCTGGGCTGTCCTCCCCCTGGGACAAACGTCCCCGCTGAGGGCTGTGATACAGGAGTGGGGAGATGCATTAGCTGCCCCCCGGGTGTCCCCTAGAGGCTCCCCGAGTTTAACAGGGCTTCAGCTGGCAACGGGAGGAGGTTGTTAGGACAGGAGCTGTTCACAAGTACATGTCCTGGAGGCCTCAAGTGGCCAAGCTACTTTCCACAGGGCAAGGGATGGTTTCAGGAAGACCACAGGTGACCGTAGGACCCCAGGGGGAGGGATTGGTGTCAACTGTCCTGTGTACATCCCTAGAACCAAGCTGCTGGCTCTGACGTACAGGGGTCCAGGCAGAGGTGGGAAGGACAGGATTCCCCTTGGTGGGCAGGCTCTCTGGGTGCTCAGGAAATGATGCTGTGGCAATACCATCCCCGACCTTGCCCCACACGTGAAGATGTCAAGTTCATCCACTCACCCTTTAGGCTCTGGGCACCCCTCTACCCCCAGACACCCAGTGTTCCGTCTGCCACCAAGGCTGCTCTCTGGTGCCCAGGGCCCCTCTTGGAGCAGGCATCTGGGGTGGGCAAGCCGGCACCCCACATTCAGCCACCTGTGCTAGGGAGTCCTCCTGGACTTTTTTTTTCTTTTAATTGAAGTATAGTTGATTTACAGTGTTGTGTTAGTTTCAGGTGTACAGCAAAGTGATTCAGTTATCCATATATATATCTTTCAGATTCTTTTCCCTTAGACGTTATTACAAAATATTGAGTCTAGTTCCCTGTGCTATCCAGTAGGTCCTTGTTGGTTATCTATTTAATATATAGGACTGTGTATATGTTAATCTCAAACTCCTAATTTATCCCTGCCCCTCCTGATCTCTGGAGTCAAAATCCTGCACGGGGACAACCTTGTAGGTGACCAGCCAGATCCTTGGTTTCATGCTAAAGCCATACACGCGTGATTCCAAATGCAACTGAAAAGATAAAATCTCACCTCCTCTCACTTTCCCAAGACAGATATATGGGGGAGGATTTGCCTTTCCCAAGAAATTAGCCAGCTGTTACAAGTGATCGTTTGAAAACTTTCAGCTGGGCCCTTGTGCAGCCAGTGAGGAACACGGAAGGCCCGATGGAGCACCATTTAGAAAAAGGGGGAGGTTGTGCACTGAATGCCCGTATGACCCAGCAATTCCACTCCTGGGTAGATACCCCAAAGAATTGGAAACAGGCACTCAAAGAAACAGTTGTAGTACATTCATAGCAACACTATTCACGATCGCCAAAAGGTGGAAACGACCCAAATATCCATCAGCTGATGAGTGGATAAACAGAACGTGATACGCATATAATAGAATATTATTCAGCCATAAAGATGAATGAAGTACCGATAAAGGCTGCGATGCAGATGAACCTCCAAAACATCATGCTCAGTGAGAGAAGACAGACACAGAAGGGCACAGAGCGTGTGACTGCATTTAACATGCAACGTTCAGAACAGGCAAATCCACAGAGACGGAAAGTAGACTAGTGGTTGCCTGGGGCTGGGGGCAGGGAGAATGGGGAGTGAGCGCTTAATGAGGACGGAGTTTCTTTTTGGGTGATGAAAGGTTTTGGAACTCGATAGAGGCAGTGGTTGTGCACCACTGTGAGTGTGCTGAACGCCACGGCATCTTGGAGAACTATTCACAAGTGGACACTAGATGAATAAAGCGTGTGATCGCACTAGACTCACACGTGAGTCACGTCCAGGTCTAGGTGCCTCTCATGCCTGAATGTTATCTCTAAAACCCTGATGGACCTTTGCATACATGTGCATTTCCGGACCAGACATTTCTCTTCCGGCTTTGTCACTGTCAAAGTTTGGTCAAGTGGGCTAAGTAGGCGGGGTGACGTCTGGCGTTGAGGAATCAGGAGACAGGGGACAGGCCTCTCCCCCTGAACCCAGGAGCCTTGACCTGACCCAGGGAATAGCAATCCGTCCCCCTGCCGACCGCGACTGCATGGCTATCTATCTGTGCTGAGCGTGTAAGACGGCTCAGATCCCAGGGCAGTCAGGTGGAGTGGGGTGAGGAGAGAGGGGAACATCTACACAGATGCACCCCATGTCCACGAGACCCTGTGCTCCCCGGTGAGCTGGCGGCCAAGGGAGAGGGAGAAGCAGAGAGAAAGGCACTGAAAGGTCACGGCTGCATTCTTCGGCAGCATTCTGTCAGCTCTCTCCCTCTCCTCTGGGGCTCTGACCTCGCCAGGGTCCGCTTTCTCACGTGAGACCTGTCTGCCAATAAGCGACACACAACTGGAGTGCACCCAGCACGGCGGGAGTGTTCAATTCTGCCAGCATCCCGCTGGTTTTATCAGATGTCAAGAACCTTCAGAGAAACCAAACATCTGGATCAATTTTCAATTCGCGAGAGCCCTCAGACGAAAATGTAAGAAAAGGGCTTCCCTGGTGGCGCAGTGGTTGAGAGTCCGCCTGCCAATGCAGGGGACACGGGTTCGAGCCCTGGTCCGGGAAGATCCCACATGCCGCGGAGCAATGAAGCCCGTGCACCATGACTACTGAGCCTGCACTCTAGAGCCCATGAGCCACAACTACTGAAGCCCGTGCACCTGGAGCCCGTGCTCCGCAACAAGAGAAGCCACCGCAGTGAGAAGCCCGCGCACCGCAACGAAGAGTAGCCCCCACCCGCTGCAACTAGAGAAAGCCCGCGCATAGCAATGAAGACCCAACGCGGCCAAAAATAAATAAATAAAACAAGTAAATTTATTAAAAAAAAAAAGAGACTGGAAACTACTGATTGCCTCTGATGAATTTATGAACAAAGGGGTGTCACTTCACTTCTAAAACAAAAAAAGAAAATGGAAGAAAAGAAGGGAAGTACTAATGTCGGAATCCAAATCCCCCCTCACCCCCCCACCAATTTAGGCTGAGCCTCCCCGTCAGGGACATCCTCCAGCCACCCCCTCTCCGATTGTCCTCTGGGCCCCCAAAGGGTGTGTGAGCTCACAGGCTCTCAAAGGGCCCCTTCTCCGGAGCTGGCCGTCCAGCAAGCCCACGGCCTGGGGAAGCTCCTCCCTCGCTCCCTCCCATCTTTAATCAAAACAGACCTGGAGACTGCAGAGCAGCCCGAAAAGAGCGCTCGATCCAGAACCTGCCTACATGCCGGGTGGGTCCTGGCCTGGAGAGAGCTTGTAAACGTTACTAAAATACTTGATTTAAAAATTAATCAATAAACTGTCCGCTCCTTGGGTGGTTCCGGAGTGGCAAGCGTCCTGCTTTCCAGAAGGGTGGCAGGTACCGCATTACCTTGGGAAAACCGCTTCATACTCAGCAACACTGGGTCCACCAGCCAACCGAGACCCCGAGCAAAGGGGACCTCAGTCTCCCCGGCCCCCGGCCCACCTCTGCCGACCGCGGCTGTCCAGCCATCTTCCCAGAGCACGGAACTGGTCACACCGTCCCTCCGTTTGGAAACCCTCCACACCACCTACATCGGGGTCGACAAACGATGGCCACCGGCCGCGGCTAACCTGTCCCGTTTCGGTCACTAGAGTTTTATTGGCGCCCGGCCAGAGCCCGCCCATTTGTACCACTGCTTACGGCCGCTTGGGGGCCACACGGGCAGAGCCGAGCACAGCCGGTGCAAAGCCTCAACGTTCACTGCTTGGCTCTTTCGAGACGCAGATGGTCACCTTGCCGTGCCCTCCTTTCTGCCCTGACGCTCGAGGGGACGGTCTCAGTCTGCGTGCCGTGCTCAGGGAGTTTGGGGGGAAGAAGAGGGTGAGGAGAGAGAGGAGGTGGGGCCCCCCGCCTGCAGCCGCGACTGGCGGCCACTGCCTCGGGGAAACAGAGCCCCGCAGGAGCAGGAAGGCAGCTCCGGGACGTTCCCGGAGCCCTGGTATCCTTTGCGGCTTCCTAGTCTGGCTCCTGTTTCACAGGCGTCAAAGGAACTGTGTCCTGATGTCTCTCAGGGTTCACGGTCCCCGTGACCTCTGGGGCTGGCCACCCTGCCGTCTCTAGGAAGCCTCCATGGCGCCCCCCCTCTGCAGCCCCCAGCACTGGGGGGCCTCTGGTCTCGTAAGGAGCTGGCTCGGGAACGCCTCGAAAGGCAGCGGTTCCGTTGGGCTGCAGACCCTGAACCAGTTGGAGCTCGGCTCCCCCCAACTGGTGAGCCGCCCCGGACCCACTTGCTGTGGGGTCGCGGCTGGCACTCCGTGAGGGGAGGTGGGGTGTCCCCTACCCCCGAGCTGCTTGGTCCTTTCTGTCACCTCCAGTGGTTGAGATCAGGTGGCAGGAAGGAGGGTCTGTCCACTACAATCTGAAATAGCGTTTTCCCTTTAACCAGCCCTGGGCCACCTGAGAAGAGACATGGGGCTGGGGTCAGCCGGACGACCGTCACTGGCCGCCCGCAGACAGACTCTGCCATCCTTGCTCTGTGGCCTGGAGGTGGGGGGCCCCCGGTGGGCATCCACTCCGAATTCTCCTCCTGGGGCAGGCGGGTCCCTCTCTCTCAGACACAGCCTGGCGAGTGGTGTGTGCAGGGCCGCCCTCCCCGTGGTTGAGCGCAGACCTTCCCTGGGTCCTGCCTTCGTTTTCTCCTCTCTTTAAGAGAAATCTGCCCCTTTTCTTGGCCTGGTACAGAATTCCTTGCTTCTCCTTGGCAATCAAGGGAATGGCCTAAACAGAGGTCAGAGGTCAGGAATGGCCTACACAGAGGTCAGAGGTCAGGAATGGCAAGAAGGGCAGAAACGGGCCCCTTCGCACCCTCCTCCTGCAGGCCTCCCTGAGCTCCTGTCCACAGAGAACCCACCTCCACCACCAGTCCCGGCCATGCTCAGCCTCCCTGCCGCTTTGAGTTTTCTTCTCAGCGCGCGTGTCCGCCTCTGGACAGATTCGCGCTTGTGAGCTCACCATCAGCCCCGCCCACTCGAAGAAGGCAAACTCCATGGGAGCACGATGCTGCCTGGGGTCCGCTGGCTGCATCCTGGGCCCAGTGGGCACCCGGCAAGCTACCCCTGCTGCACACGTCTTTACTCCAGGAGACCTCGCACGAAGCAGGTCCCCGAAAGAGACGTGTGTCCCGGAACCTGTGAGCGTGACTTTACTTGGGAAAGGGGTCTTTGTGGATGTAATCAAGGCTCTGGAGGTGAGATCATCTGGGCTTTTCCGGAAGAGCCCTAAATCCAACGGCAAGTGTCCTTATAACTGACAAACAGAGGAGACACCCAGAAAGAAGGCGGGAAGGAGGGCCGTGTGAAGACGGAGGCTGAGCTGGAATTAGGCTGCTGAGAGCCAGGGGTCCCCTGGAGCCCCCGAAGCTGGAGAAGACAAGGAAGGATTCTCCCCAGGAGGCTTCAGAGGGAGGACGGCCCTGCCCTCGTTCTCGACTTCCGGCCTCCAGAACCGTGAGAGGATCCATCTCTGTTGTTTTGAGCCTCTCGGTTTGCGGTAATTTGTTAGGGCAGCCGCAGGGATTAATGCGGAGGGAGGAGCGTCTGTAACACCTGGGTGCCAGGTGGGGCGAAACAGACCCATGTGTGAGGCAGAGTCTGCGAGGGGACAAATAATAATTAAGTAAGGAGAAAAGCATATCTAATTACAGCTTGCAAAGGGCAAACAGTTTGGCTGGTGGGATGGAGAAGAAACGAGGGTGAGGGCAGAGGGGGAGGCGGGGCGTTGCGGCCCAGGTCTCAGGGGTGGGAGGGGGTGGCAGAGCTGAGGTCTGCACCTGGGTCCTCACCTGGTCCTGACGCCGGCCTCTGCCTCAGGTAGCTTCTTCCTTTCATCTACCCCCATCCTCCACCCCAGCAGCGGGTCATCTTCCTAAAGCACAGCCAATAATAGTCACCATTTCAAAGGTGCCTCTCAGGACAGCTGCAGGATGTGAGGTGGCAGGTACGAATTCTCATTCTGCAGATCAGAGACCAGAGGCTGGGGGCTTAAGGGACACTTGCACGTTCAAACTGAGATCAGACTCCAAAGCCTGTTCCTCTTTCCCCTGGGCTGCGTGGACCCCTCACCGTCCCCGTCTTATTCCAGAGCCTCCAGGGATCGTCCACCGCCTCACATGAAACACCCATACTCTTGGGGGAGGATAAATGAGGGGGCTGGGATTAACAGATACACACGACTATATATAAATAACCAACAAGGACCTACTGTACGGCACAGGGAACTATACTCAATATTTTGTAATAACCTATAAGGGAAAAGAATCTGAAAAAATATATGTAAGTGGATCACCATGCTGTAAACCTGAAACTAACACGATATTGTAAATCAACTATACTTCAGTTTAAAGAAAACCCCAAACCCTTATACCCCTCAATGGAACACTCAGTGCCCCCAACTCTCATTTCCACATAAATCTTCTTCTAATTTCCTGCCATGCGCCCTCGGGAACCTTCCAATCTACCTATAGAGACCTACTCCCTCTTTTTAGCGCCTCCATGAACCTATATTTATTATACGTAAATATCGTTATAGATAATATTTGTGTTATATTATCACTGCCCACATTTTGTGAGCCCTGCTATGGGTTCTGCACCAGACGTTTTACATATATTATCAACTTATTACTACAGCAGCCTCGTGAGAAACGTTTCAGCGTCCGCCTTTTGTACACAGAACTCAGGACCCCGGCCCCAGGTGACGTCTGTCTGAGCCCAGTGCCTTCTGCTACACCGTGCACATAGCATTCTTATTTCTTTCTGCTAATAACATCAACTTTTACACGGCCTTTTACGGTTTTGCAAAGTACTTTTGTGTATGTCATTTGACTGCAAAAACTTCCACTCCCACACGAAGGCATCTCTCTTCAGTTTGCCCTCAATAAGGACCAGAACACGGCTAGGTTGGAAGCAGGGGGCCACGCACCCAACTTCCCCTAGTTTCCGTCAGTGCCCACTGCCACCAAACCAGCTCAAAGAAGCCCAAAATCCAAGTGTCCAGAACAATGAACTCGCTGTACTGCAGGGCAAATCCCTGGATCGGATCACCACGGCTGAGCGGTCCCTCTACGAAACACTGAGGCACGGCTGGGGACGTGTCCCCGGCGGGGACCACACCCCTGAGAGCAGACCCCGCCACTCCATGATCCCAGGGGCTCAAGAGACACTCTTCTGTCTGATCTGATCTCTACGTGTCCGTCGGGATGCGCTCAGAAAGGAGAAAATGCAGGTCACGGTGCGCTGCCAGGGCCCCCTGGCCGCAACCCTGGGGCCCAGCAATTTATTACCAGACAGGGGCCACACAAGCTCCGTTATCACAGTTGCAGCCTTGTCCGGTAACAATGTTGCCTTTCAAATAGTTTTCTGCCTGGGACAGTGGATTTATAAACTGAACTGGTGACTAGAAGCAGAAGCCCAGGCTGCAAAGACTAAACGCCTTGTTCTAAGTGGGCCTGGTTTAGTATTACCCTGATAAGATCAACACAGATAATGACCTGCTGGAGGTGGGGTGCTTTTATATATATGTCTCCGTGTCTGCATTTACTTGGGCACCGGCTGGCCTTTGGGGTCTGCCTCTCAGTCCAAAGGGAGAAGAGAAAGCCATTTTCTGGATCTCTTTCCAGTAAGGAAGTTGGGTCGAATTAATTATAAGACGTTAGGTTTGTCTCTCGCTAAACAGCTCAGAAATATACTGATTTGGTTACTTTCCAAAAGGGTGGCCCTAAAATGGTCATGCTGTTTTCAGGGCGGTGAAGCTGGGCCGCTGCTGCTAACAATTGTTGAAGCTGGGTGACGCACGTGCGGGGTTAATGAAAGCAGGCTCCTACCTTTGTGTACGTTTACAAATTTCCATAAGAAAAGCAAAAGTCATATATAAGAGGCAATTCTGGCTGAATAATTACTGAAGCTGGGTGACGGGCACATGGGGATTTATTATTAAAGTATTCCCCTCCCTGTATGTTTGTTTAAAATGTTCCGTGGTGAAAAGAAAAAGGGTAAAAAAAGCACTTTTTGCTGAAAGGCAATGGCTTGAAACCCCCTCTCCTCTCATTCAATCATTCAGCAGATGTTTGTTTGTGCCACATACTGTCCGAGGTGATGGGAAAACAGTGTGTGGACAGGACGGGGTCCCTGGCCCCGGGGAGCTGACATTATCCCCGAAGTTCAAATATTCCTCCAGTGTGAACTTCTGGCTGGGCTTCCTCCAGGGGACCCTCTGGGGGTGGGTCTTTGTCGGGGGGTGGGGAGGGGGGGTTGAAATCATTCTAGACTTTGCTGGGGATTGGGGGAGGGGCTGGCCGCTGGGGAATCTGTCCAGTCTGTTATTCCTAGGAATCTGGGCGCAGGATGGAGGGACAGGGGCTTTAGGAGGTCCCCGCAACGTGCGCTGGGACCTGTTTATTAATGTCATTCATTAATAACAGCCACCCCCACTGTCCCTGAGAGGTATTTCCAGAGAGGCTCCAACCCACTGGTCGCCTTGGGGGCCTGCTGTGAACACTCCGGACAAACCGCTGTCTATCCCGTTCTGAAAGGTCTCCGGGGACCAGGAGACAGAGGCTGGCAACAGCTGCCGGTGCTGTGAATGTTGTCAACTAGGGACCAGGGGACAAAAGCCTTCTGTGCTGTTAACTGCGCGGCACGTGATTCCTCTTAATTGGCGGCGGGCGGGCAGCTGAAATCCTGGAATCGCCAGCTGTAGGGTTTGCCGCGTATGTTCATCCTTCAGGAGGCTGTTTTCAGAATCTGGGTTGAGATGGAGTCCCACGCCTAAAAATCAGTCCAGGGGACGCCCCCAAGGGGGAGTCTGCCCGCTCTGCAGCCGCACCTGCGCTAGCTCAGCCAGGGCCAGACAGAAGACGAACGACAGGGCTTCTGGAAAAACGGGAGCTCTTTGGAAGAGGAAGGTCAAGAACGTGAAAACCTGGCTTTGAGGTCAGCATGTCCCCGTGCTCCTTCGGGGGCGAGACGCCATCACGCCACTGGCTTCTTTGCCAGGAGACGGGCAAGGTTTGCATCCGCTTCTCTCTCTTTTTTTTTGCAAAGCTCCTATTGTTGCACCTGTGCTTGTTCTGATGAGTTTGTCTGAAACGAGGAATTGGATTCGGATTTTCTGGACGGTTTCCCGTCAGGCGGAGAGGTGCTTTTCAGATTCAGAACCCTCAAGGCATTCCCAGGGAATCTTTGGGGAGTGAGTGCCGCCGCTGAGGAACCAGACGGTTTGAAGGGAACCTAAAATGCCAGGGGGACATTTGACTGTTTCTAGACATGGCATCAAACATCTAGAGGTATTTACCCGTTTCGAAGCATCTCCTGGACACGCTACCACAGAAATGGGGGCCGGGGGCTGACAGGGAGGGAGGAGCTCGGATGGCACAACCCCTGCCCTCGGGTTCTTGGACCCTAGCAGAAGAGACATACGACGAGTCCAAGGTGAGCTGACGGGGGGCCCAAGAGAGGGAGAGAGGGAGTCCCCACCCTCGCCCACAGCAGACCTTGCGGCCCAAAGCACCGAGTCAAGCACGGCTTTTATGACACGGTGGCGGCCCCTTGAACGGTCCACCCCGGGGGCAGAGTTTGGAGATCTGGGCAGCGCTGGCCGTGTCCTGCGGTTCTCATCCAGATGTCTGGCACGATTGCAGCCTGAGCCACAACGCCTCCCAGGAGGTTCGAGACCTGGAATTTCGCCTGGAGAGAGGGAGGCGAAGAGGAAGCCGACCAAGCCTCTGACATTGGTTCTATGGGGAGCAGCTGTTCCTTCCCACCGAGGAGGGTGTACAGGACGGTCTTCAGGGGCAGCTCAGTGGGAAGAGCTCGGGGCCAGCGAGAGCCCTGTCAGAAGAAGCCGAGTAACGCCATTTACTGAACAGAGACATCTGTCAGCGTGAACGGATCACCAGTTTACCCCAGATGCACCAATCCACGACCTACGCATTTCCACTGATTTGCAAGTGGTTTAACTCTGTTCTTCTGAGTCCGAGTTTAGGGACCTACTGTTTTCTTTTTCTTGAAGAAGCACCTGGTACGTAGTAAGCTTTCAAAGATTTGAAGGACGTATTGGGTTGGCCAAAAAAGTTCGTTCAGGTTTTCCCGTAAGATGTTACAAGACTGTCTATGGCAGTGGTTCTCAAGTGTGGCGATTTGCCCTCCCACCTCCCCTTCCCCACCCAGGAGACACCGGGCAATGCCTGGAGACATCTTGGGTCGTCACAGTTGTGGGGAGGGGTCCCACCGGCACGTAGTGGGTAGAGGCCAGGGATGCTGCTAAACATCTTACAAGGGACAGGACAGCCCCCGTGACAAGGACAATCCGTCTGAAATCTCAATGATGCCGGGTTCTGGCAATCGCTTTTGCACAAAAGCAGGAAGGATGCCTGGGAGAGGATGTGAATTCTTTTTTCCAAGGAATTTTAAGAATGGATTCCAGCTGTCCTTGTGGGTTTGGGAGTCTGGGGTGAACAAAGAAGACTGAAATGGGCAACTTGATCTCTTGAGCTCCGTCACCAGGCCCCAGAGCTGTGGACCGCCTTCTCTTTGTTCTTCTGCCTCTTCCTCCCACTCAGGTTCATTTCATAGGCTTTTCCTGAAATGTTAGGGGCTTTCCATCAGGAGGGGACCCTTTCCAAACCATAAGGCAGTAAAAAGTCCCGCCCGTGGGACCGATGTTCCTGTTGTGTATGCGCTTCGGCATGGAGACAGACGACAACGTAAACCCTGTGTATCAAAATCAATCCCTCTAGACTCAAGTTCCAACCTGCAGAAACTCTATGGCCAAGTCATGAGGTGCAGAGCTGATGGCCTTTTAATTACAGCAGCTCTGCGGGCGAAAGAGGGGGCAGAACTATGACAGTAGGAACACAAGCTGGCAAAGGAACGCCTTTAAAGGGGTATCTTCCAGCCCGGGTGAAGGAAACAACGGCAGGGGCCCCGCCCACGGTTGAGACCCTCGGGCTGTCTCTGCCCCACGGGGCTCCAAGCGTGTCACCCACATTCTTTGTCTCGACACCGGGCGTGTGAAGCACACACAGTAAGATTTTCTTGTTCTGAACCACTGTTCTGATGCGCTGAAGTAGTTCTTCTAAGGCCAAACTGAGGAGCAGGTGTATTCAGTCTTTAAATCCTTTTCAGAAAGTGGGAACATCCCTTTTCAAACCAAGATGGACTCAAGGTTTTTAGGGACCAAGACCTTGAATGAATGCAGGAGAAGTTTAGCTACCTTCCACCTCAGCGTCTCTTTGGGAGAGACTCAGAAATTAATTTGTTGGTTTGATGATCCCTAAAGCTATTATTATTATTATTATTTTTTTTATTTTGGCGGTACGCGGGCCTCTCACTGTTGCGGCCTCTCCCGTTGCGGAGCACAGGCTCCGGATGCGCAGGCTCAGCGGCCATGGCTCACGGGCCCAGCCGCTCCGCGGCATGTGGGATCTTCCCAGACCGGGGCACGAACCCATGTCCCCTGCATCGGCAGGCGGACTCTCAACCACTGCGCCACCAGGGAAGCCCTAAAGCTATTATTTTTACTATGAAGTATATGCTACATGCGTGATGCTGTTCTGAGCAACTGATGCGTATTGACATTGACACGAGGGAGATAGTCTCATCACCCCCAGTTTACAGATGACGAAACCACGGCACAGAGATGTCGAGTAACTTATTCAAGGCCACGCAGCTCATCAATGGCAGAGCCCAGACTTGGGCCCAGGAAGGCTGGTTTCAGAGTTCATGTTTGTAACGCTGTGCTAAGCTACGTCTCTGGAGAATAACTCCCCAGTTCTTTAGACTACAGAAGTAAAGGAGACAGCTGAATTCACAGGTCCTGAGAAATAACAGTAAAAAGAAGTGTTTTGCAAACTTTGAGTTTGCAAAGTGCTGGGCAGTTTACCAAGTACTGTCCTTCAATATGATCTCCAGTGGGTCCTGCAAGGCCCTGAATCTGATGGTTGCCTCTATGCGTGCAATGATGCTATCAGCTAAAAGAGCCAAAGCACCATCTCTGTGTGTGTGTTACATCCAAGAAGGACCGAGAGTGTGAAGGCCCCCTCTCATACCTCAGAGTGACCAGGAAGTTCTCTCGGGGGACCCCCACCCCCCCACTCTCAGTCCATGGGGCTCAGCGGAGGCTCCATGCCGAGCCCCAGAAAGCAAACTGAGATGCTACTCCGTCAACGGTTTTAGTTCCATCCTTCCAGTCCCAGTAATTGGTTCAAGGGGGAGCACGTGATATAAGTTGGTCTAATCAGACCCCAAGAGAGCTACTGAGAGGAGACGAACTGTCTCTGTCGGACCTGAACCTGGGAGGACACAGGACTGGAGATGTTATTAGCAGGAAGCCATCTTGCCACCAGGTAGAACCTGAGAATCAAGCCAACACGGAAGAAGACAGAGCTGAGGGAGAGAAAAGTGAGCAGAGGCCTGAGGTTACAGTCTGTGGCCCTGGATCAAACGGTTCCTGAAGTCAAATCCCTGAAGTCTTCATGTCGGTGAGCCAGTAAATTCTCTTTTCAGCTTAAGACAGTATGCATTATGCTTCTGTTTCTTACAAATGATGTAAATGAAAACTAAAAATATCTTATTAAAACAGTTGCAAAAGGACACTATACTGGTTGGCAACAGAGTGAGGAAAAGGTTAGTCACTGAGATCCTGCCCTCTCTCCCCATACCTCTACCTAAAAGGAGAATGGAACGGTAGGAGAGCATGGGAAAGAAATGGGGTTGGCTTTATATGAACTATTTTGATAGGAGCAGGAGATTATCTGTGAATGTCATGAGTTAATTCATGGACTTGGTTCCTCTGTGAGTTATTCATCAACCCTCCCATCTATAGCCACATGTTACCCTTGACACCAGCTGGCCAGGGCTGGATGGATAAGGGTGCATGGATTGGCCCATCTCCTATACCTGAAGGTCAACATAAAGGGTCTGGCACCCTAGCAGATGGAGGGCTACCTAGCTCAGTGGCAAAGGCTGGGCTAGAAGCATCTTCCCAAACACACTCACTATAGCAAAAAGCTTTCGCTTGGACCAGTTACTTCTCTATGAATTCTGGATCGAAGACATGCAAACAGAGTAAAGCAAGTGTCACCCGCTCCCAGTGATTCTATTCTCCATATATTTTTCTCTGGTTTCACAGCCCCCAGGAAACCCTCAGCAATTTTCTATGCCTGGCTCCCAGCTCTGCACCGTCTGTGGAAGTCCAATTTGAGTGTGAGGGACCAAGTTGGTAGATGGGGCCCCCGGGGTTTGTGAGCTGCTGGGACTGGCAAACAGCTGCCTGCCGGCACCCTGGGTTTCAGACGTGGGGTCGCATCGTGTTTGTTTTCTGGCTGATTGAATTACTCATGCCTCATTTGTCCACTTCCCTGAAACAATCTTTTCTGGATGCATTTAGAAACCTGAGTCTCTGTGGTCTGTCTGGACTGGTTTCTATTTGTGGAGGAGAGTTCACTTGTCTAGGGCAGAGAAAAATGGGTTCTGTAGAAGTCACGGTATCCCTGGTTTCCCGTCACATATATTCCTGCTGTTCTCTCCAGCAATCAGTGTTCCCCATGGAATGCTTTCATTCCCACTGGAAGCTCCCGATGGAACAGGGGCGGGGATGGGGGGAAGCTGGGAAATCTTGCCAAATCTGCAATGTTCCTAAATGATTCTCAATTCTCAGAGAACAAGAAACACATTGCAAGCTTCAAGGGCAGGGGCAGAACAAATAATTACTGAGTCTGTTGGTAAAGGGACCCAGAGAAGACAACTGAATTCAGCTTGTTCACTCCTGCCTGTCAGACAGAATTTAATACCATCCTGTTTCTGTTTTTCTTCTACCCCCAACCCAAGTTACAGCTTGCTTAATTTCTGTTTACACTGTAAGCCTCGTGGTGATGGAGGGGAAGAGAGGTCTGGTCTGAGTGGGGGAAAGGACACACTTTCCCAGAAGAGTGCCCCGTGGACCAGTGCTTCTTATAACCCTAAAGGATCCTCAGCCTGAGCAGCCCAGCCCCGTTAACTCGGAATCACTGCAGGGGAGAATCTAGACAGCAGTGTTTTCATGTCCCCCAGGTGATTCCAATGTGCAGCCAGGTTTAGAACCACTGCCCGAGAGCTGCGCTATCCAATGTGGCAGCCGCTGCTGAGCGTTGCAAATATAGTACATCCAAATTGAGATGTGCTGTGCATGCAAAGTCCTCACCAGATTCCCAAGAGTCAGCATGAAACAGACAACGTAAACTACATCATTAACAATGTTGTTATGTCGATTACAATTAAAACAATGTGGGCCTGTCCTGAGTGAGAATGGGTGTCTGTGTGTAGGCAGGACCACGTGGGTAATGCCGTGGGGTAGACCCGAAATCCATACGGAAGCCCTCCAGGAAGAGAAAGACAGAAGAAACACTCGCATGACTTCAAGCAACTCTTAAGACATCATCATTTTCATTTATAAGGAGCACAAGTCCCCAGTCATCCCCCTGAGCACACCCACACCCACACGGGCACATAAGCTTGTGGTGGTACATGGCCCTGAAGTCCTGGTTCGTTTTCTCTCCACCAAAGAGAACACGATCAGGAAGGCAAATTCTGTGGTGTGGAACTAGAGTTTCCAAGAAAAAGTCACAGTTTGGACTTGAAACCTCTTTTTAATCCATTCTTCTCAAGCACGGCCAAAAACTATCCTCAAAATATAACCAGTTTAAGTGATAACATTTTTTATCAGCAAGAGGGAGGTCACTAGAACTTAAAGATAGACGCATAATCAGTGATAATCTCCGAAGAACGGTAAAGAACTACACAGTCATAATCTTGCACCAGACATGGTGATCAGTTTGCTTGCCAAATCCAGTACACCAGTCTGCTCCATCCCGTTTCCCTGCGTTCCTGCCTGAATTCTGGACTTTGGCAGAGAATTCCTTAAGCAGCCCCAGAGATTCCCGTGCGTGAGGGCTCATTGTACGCACCAGCTTGACTAGTCCGCGGGGTGCCATGCATGATGTCCGGTCAAACATCGCTCCAGGCGTTTTCGCAGGAGTGTTTTTACATGAGATTAATATCTTTTCTTTTGGCTGCGTTGTGCGCTTTGTGGGATCTTAGTTCCCTGACCAGGGATTGAACCCGGGCCCTGGCGGTGACACCACCACGTCCTAGCCACTGGACTGCCAGGGAGTTTCCAAGATTAGTTAAAGCAGATTGCTCTCCACAACGTGGGTGGGCCTCATCGCATCAGTTGGAAGACTGATTAGAAGAAAAAGACTGACCCTTCCCAGAATAAGAAAAAAAATCTCCATCAGACTGCCTCTGGACTAGAACTGCACCCCACTGGCTCTTCTGAGTCTCAAGTCTGCCAGCCCATAGGGGCAACTTTCAACTTGCCAGCCTCCTTAAGTGCATGAGATAATTCCGTATAATAAATCTCTTTCTATATATATATATACACACATCCTACTGGGCTCTGTTTCTCTGCAGAACCGTGAATAATCCACCATGCCATTCCTAAAGTCTCAGCTGCAGTCTGTTGCCTCATCTCCTAACACTGGGGATGGTCTCAGGGAGGAGTGGCTCAGTGTCTCGTCCGTGATGCCTGGGCCCACAGCAGCTGAAGCACCCACATCCCCCTGACTAAAGCCATAGCAGCCCTGGGGGAGGGGGGGGAGGGGATAGGTAATACAATTCAGAAGCATGAGGAAGGTGGACTTGGACCAAACAAGCAGGAGATGAAGGAATCATGAGATCAACTGCTTATGCTTTCTCCTACCACCCCCTTTTGCACCTTCCAACACACAGTTCTGAGACTCAGCAGTCCCATTCAGTCTCTCTGAAGATGTTCTTCATGACCCAGGACTGAGAAGAGAGAATTACTTTTTTGAGAAGCTACAACCATCTCAATGATATGCCTTCGATCTCCGTTTTGCCTTTCCTGTGCCATTCACTTCTTTTCCCCCTCACTCTTGCTCCTCTGGGAGTGTACCTCCTAATAAACTGTACAATGTCATCTTTGCCTTAGGCTCTGGTTTCTAAGAAACCCAGGCTCAGATAGTCATCCTTTTTCTTCTTCAATTCATTTGCTTGACCAGGAAAGAGCTAAGCTCTTTTTTGTTGGGAGTGCCCACACATTGGACCAGGAGTGGATACCTAGCCCAAGGTGAATAGAGGCTGGTCCTGGACCTGTTGTTTGAGGGTCCCTCCCTGAACAAAGATGAGATGAACCAAATATCTTCCCCTTCTCAGTTAATTAAAATTTAACAGAGAAAGGTATACTCAATGGACAGCGGTTGTTGGGCAAAGATATCATGGACTGACTGACTGCCTTATTGAGCCGTGCATTAGATGCAAAGTATGTACGTAAGTATGTGCACGTGAGCGTATGAGAGAGATTTTCTAGACCTTAATTCAGTTGTTCACTAGGCTGCTCGTTTTCTTGCTCCTAATCTCCTGTAGCCTTTCAATGAATGTCCCTTTTCACTAGAGCTAGTTTCTGATCAATCTGAATTTAATCCCTTTATAAGGAACCTGCTTGTCCTACCTGGACAGTTTTGTGACATTTTATTTACCTTTGTAATTCAAAAACTTTCCCGGGATATGTCTAATTGTGAGTTTCTTTTCATTAAATTGACCTGAAATGTGGTCAGTTCTCTTCCACTGCATCCTCAGACTTTTTTCCCCCTCCAGGTCCCTAAAATTTGTCATTACAGCTTCGATTGTTGTTCCTATTCTAATTGATCTGGTTGCCCCTTTGGGAACACGTGGAAATCTCAGAGGGGTCTATTCCACCAAACACACCTATTACTTGCCCTCTGTCTCATTTTAATCTATGTTTAATCTATCCTTTTCCGCTTCTCATTTTTTAAATAGAAAGTCATCTAAAAGGTAACAGGGAAAGAACATTTGATGTATTATTAGAACCAGCTAAAATCTTGGATATGGCCCTACCAGAAAGCAGTGCTTGTGATTCTGAGGTTTGAGTTTCTGGTCTGCTTTGAAAGGTTTCCAGTGCTTTGCTGGGTGATATGAGGAACCTTCCAGATAGCTTACAGGTAATCCTCCCCTGGAAAGCTGTAGCACTTCCCTGTTGCTCCATCTATAAAGACCCTTGGTCAAAGGATATGCTTTCGTGCATTAAATTAAACCACAGAGGGAAACAAATTGAATTTTTACCTTGAAAGTCAATGCCATGGGTCACAGTTGAGATATGATCAGCAGCAGGATGGGACAGGCCAGGGAAGGCCAGGACTGACAATATGGACAGACTAGACATTGTAGGAGTAAGGCGGAGAGGTGAGGTCAGTGGGTATCAGGACAGCGTGTAAGAAGAGTTAACCCCAGGTGGGGAAACAAAAGTCAAGATCCCATCGATAAGGAGAAATGGGAGAAGGCAGTACCAATGAGGAGGAACAGGCTAGCAGCTCCAAATTCATGCAGACAAGACAGTTTAAAGAGTCCATGTGAAGGTAAAGGTAGAGGAGAAGCAGCAGGTTCAGGCACACAGCACATGCTCTCTGAGCCTGGGGCAGTGAGGCTCAGCGCCCGCGGAGTGCATGAAGGATGAGGACTTCTGCATCCACAGACCAGGTAAAGGATGAGGACTTCTGCATCCACAGACCAGGGAGGCAACGGGGTCAGAATCCGGGCTGAAGGAATTCATAGCCAGAACCTAAAACCCAGGTCAGAAACTGAGTATCAAGGTGGGAGCCAAGCACAGGGGAGGGTTCTGACAACGCGTCTCACTTCGATATTGTACACGCATCGTGTACAGCAGGAACTACTCCTGCATTCTTTGACCAGAATGTAGATGGGAGAGCTTTGAGGGTAAGTGACAGGCCAACCAACTAGCCCAGGGGAGGTATGGGTCATGAGCCATACTGTCCCTAGTACTGATTAGCAATCGCTAGGTCAGCATCTCCCTTGGAATCCCAATCTGTGTGAGAGGCACTAACATCTAGCTGTACAAATCCCAAAACATGAGGAGGTTTTCTAATCATTCTCATCCCTTACATCTAATTGGACTCCAAGCATTACCCTGATGCTAAAACCAGACAAAGACAACACTAGAAGATAAAACTAGAGAGCAATATTTCCTATGAATATAGACGCAAAATTCCTCAACCAAACCAAATATTGCAATGTATAAAAAGAAGCTATACATCATAACCAAGGGAGATTTATCCCTGGAATGCAAGGTTGGTTTAACATCTGAAAATCAATGCAATATTCCACATCAACAGGATTTTAAAAATGAAAGCCAAATAATTATCTCAATAGATGCAGAAAAAGCACTTGACAAAATCCAACACCATTTCATGATAAAAACCCTCAACAAGCTAGGAATGGAAGGGACCTTTCTTGACCTGACATAGAGTAGTTATGAACAACCCACAGCTAACATCATGCATCATACTTAATGGTGACAGACTGAAACCTTTCTTCTTAAGAACATGAGTAAGACAAGGATGTCCACTCTTACCGCTTCTGTTCAACATTATACTGGAGGTTCTAGCCAGAAATTAGATTAAAAAAAAATAATTGAGGTATCTAGGCTGGAAAGGAAGAAGTAAAACTACCCCTATTTAAAGATAACATGAGCTTATACTTAGAAAATCCAAAGCGATCCACACACACAAAAAATTACAAGAGCTATAAATGAGTTCTGCAAGGCTCAGGATACAAGATAAATATACCCCTCCAATCCACTGTATTTCTATACACTAACAAAAAGCAATCTGAGAATGAAATTAAGAAGACAATTACATTTATAATAGCATCGATAAGAATGCTTAGGAATAAATTTAACCATGGAGGTGAAAAACTTGTACACTGAAAACTATAAAACATTACTGAAAGGAAGAAAAGACCAAAACAAATGAAAAGACATCCAATATTCATGGATTGAGTGCCTTAATATTAAAATGACAACATGCCCCAAATTGATCTTCAGATTTAATGCAAAGTCTATCAAAATCTCAGCTTTTTGGCAGAAATTGATGGGTCGATCTTAAAATTCGTATGGAAACATAAGGGACCCAGAATTGCTAATATAATCTTGACAGTGAAGGACAGAGTTGGAGGATTAACACTTCCTGAATTATTAAAAATTTATTACAAAGTTACATACTCAAGATTGTGTGGTACTAGCATAAGGATAGAAATATAGACCAAGGGAATAGAGTTGAGAGTTCAGGAAAAAAACCCTCCCATTTACAGTCAATTGATTTTTAACAAGGATGCCAGGTCAATTCATAAGGAAAAGAAGACTGTTTTCAATAAATGGTGCTGGACAATTGGATATCTACGTGCAAAGGAATGACGTTGGACCCCTGTCTCACACCATATACAAAAGTTAATTCTAATGAATTAAATATTTAAACAAAACTGCCAAAACTATGAAACTCTTAGAAGAAAACAGGAGGGAATCTTTGCAACCCTGGATCAAGCAATGGTTTCTTAGATATGATACCAAAATCACAAACAACAAAAGAAAAGAGATAAATTGTACTTCATTAAAATTTTTAAAATTTGTCTTCAAAGGACACCATCAAGAAAGTGAAAAAACAATCCACGGAATGGGAGAACGAATTCTCAAATCGTATGTCTGATAAAGGACTTGTAAAATCAGATATATAAAGAATTCTTGCCACTCAAAAATAAAGTCACATAATCCAATTTAAAAATCAGGCAAAGGACTTTAATAGACATTTCTCTAAAGAAGATATATAAATGGCCAACAAACGCTTGAAAATAAGCTGAACATCATTAGCCATCAGTGAAACTTATATCAAAACCACAATGACACACCACTTAACACCTGCTAGGATAGCTATAATCAAGTCAGATAATAACAAGAGTTGATGAGAATGTGAAAAGTCAGAATCCTCATTCACTGCCGGTGGGAATGTAAAAACTGTGCAACTACTCTGGAAAACAGTTCAGCAGTTCCTCAAATGGTTAAACACACATTTACCATATGACCCAGCAATTCCACTCCTACGTATACACCCAAGAGAATTGAAATTAACGTCCACATAAAAGCCTGTACACAAATGTTCACTGAAACATTTTTCACAATAGCCAAAAATGTCCATGAACTGATAAATGGATAAACAAAATGTGGTATATTTTGCTTATCAATGGAATATTATTTGGCCATAAAAAGGAGTAAAGTACTGGTACATATATAATTACATAGATTAACTTTATTTTTTTATTATTTATTTTTTTAATTTATTTTTGGTTGTGTTGTATCTTTGTTGCTGCGCATGGGCTTTCTCTAGTTGTGGCGAGCGGAGGCTACTCTTCATTGCAGTGTGCGGGCTTCTCATTGCGGTAGCTTCTCTCATTGTGGAGCATGGGCTCTAGGCACGCAGGCTTCAGTAGTTGCAGCATGCGGGCTCAGTAGTTGTGGCTCATGGGCTCTAGAGCACAGGCTCAGTAGTTGTGGCGCACTGGCTCAGTTGCTCCGTGGCATGTGGGATCTTCCCGGACCAGGGATCGAACCCGTGTCCCCTGCATTGGCAGGTGGATTCTCAACCACTGCGCCACCAGGGAAGCCCCCATAGATTAACTTTAAAAACATTATATTAAGTGGAAGACACCAGTTACAGAGGACCACATGTTATAAAGTTCCATATATACCTAAATGTCTGTCTATCTATCTATCTACAGCGAAAGGGGCCAAAATAGGAGAATCTATAGATAGAAAGTAGATTAGGGGCTTAAGGGGTCAAAAAGACATGGGGAGAGGCAACTGCTAAAGGGTACAGAGTTCCTTTTTCCTTTTGAGGGTGATAAAAATGTTCTAAAATTGACTGTGGCGATGGCTGCCCAACTCTGTAAATAAACTAAAAACCACACTAATCTGTGTACTTTACAATGGGTGAGTTATACAGTATGTGAATTATATCTCAATAAAGCTGTTACCAAAATATGTTATTAGGTATATTTATAATGGTTATAACAAATGTTAATTTTTCAAGCATCGTCTGGTACACACCGAGGAACATGTCATGCCAGGTTCCTTTTTAGTCTTTAGGTGGGGACTCGGGTAAACCCCCAGAGTGTATTAAGGCAGCAGAAGACCCAGGTTATGGACCGTCATGTGGCGTTACCGAGATGTCCACATGTTATACGGCACACAGGTCGCAGTGATGACGTCATGGTTATCTCTAGTGACATAAACTGCTTGTGTATCACCAAGAAGCAGATGCCGTAAGGACCTAGAGTCAAAAGAGAGACACACTCCCCCAGCTACCAGCCAGCCCTTGGTGGGGTGGGGGGGGTCTCCACATGCTGCAGCCACAGCCACCTGCACCCTCAACCCAGCTGCTGGGGGTGTTAACAGCTCCTGAGGGTCGAGTGCCGGCTGCCCAGAAGAGACTGACCTTCTCGGCTGTGTACTCCTCAAGGCAACCCCATTTTACAGATGAGGAAACTGAGGCTAAAGAAGAAAGCTTGAGTTTGAACACTGCCTGTGTTTAGACCCCGGAGAACAGTAACCCTTTGTAATCACGGGGCTGCTCCCTGAACCTGGCTGGAAGCTGGGGCCACCAGGAGCCCGCAAACTGTGCACCTCCTGCCCCTGCCCCAGGTTCAGACCTGGGTCCTCGGGGCTGCCCACCTGCCTGGCTGAAGAGGGAATGTGGATGCAGGAGGCCAACCGTGAGAGGTTCACTTGGTCAAACAACAATTGATGGAAAAGTCTGGAATCACAGACCTTTATATGTCCATATTCAACATCACCTCACCTGGCATCACCGCAGCTCCCTGACGCTCACTTTTTCTCCCCCAATTTCTTTCTGCTCTCCTTCATGCAGGGCTGAGTGACCGGGGCAGCCACTCAGGGGCCTGGGCACCAGGAAGGTCAGGGTCGGACACACACTCCCCAGGTACCCGGCCATGATCAAGTCGGGCCCTGGGAGCCTATGAGGGTCTGCACTCCTCCAGAAAGCACCCCTGCCTTAAATAGCAGATAAAAAGCACCATGACGACGTTCCTCAAGAATCTAAAAATCAAATTCCCACGTGATACAGCAATTCCACCTCTGGGCACACACACAAAAGAATTGAAAGTAGGATCTCAAAGAGATATTTGTGCACTCGTGTTCACAGCAGCATTATGTACAACAGCTAAGCTAAGAGGTGGAAGCAACCCAAGTGTCTATCGACAGAGGAATGGATAAACAAAATGTGGTCCATATATACAACGGAATATTACTCAGCCTTCAAAAGGAAGGAAATTCTAGCACATGCTACAACACAGGTGAACCTTGAGGGCATTGTGCTCAGTGAAATAAGCCCGTCATAAAAAGACAAATATGAAATGATTCCCTTTCTGAGGTCCCTATAGAGTAAGTAGTCAAATTCCTAGGGACAGAAAGTAGAGTGGTGGTTGCCTGGGGCTGGGGGAGGGGGATGGGGGATTGTTGTTTATGGGGACAGAGTTTTGATTTTTTAAGATGAGAAGAGTTCTTCGGGCTTCCCTGGTGGTGCAGTGGTTAAGAATCCACCTGCCAATGCAGGGGACACAGGTTCGAGCCCTGGTCCGGGAGGATCCCACATGTCGCGGAGCAACTAAGCCCGTGCACCACCACTACTGAGCCTGCACCCTAGAGCCCTCGAGCCACAACTACTGAGCCCACGTGCCACAACTACTGAAGCCCACGCACCTAGAGCCCTTGCTCCACAACAAGAGAAGCCACCGCGATGAGAAGCTCGCGCACCGCAACAGAGAGTAGCCCCCACTCGCCGCAACTAGAGAAAGCCCGCACGCAGCAACAAAGACCCAACGCAGCCAAAACAAAAAAAAAAAGATGAAAAGAGTTCTGGAGATGAAGAATACGATGGTTGCACAATAATGGGAACGTGCTTAATGACACAATCATACACTTGAAAATGGTTCATTTTATGCTATGTATAGTCTGCCACAATTACAAATTTTAAAAATAAAATGAAACAAAACACCATGACAGGTTGAGAGAGACATCACAGAACAAAGGAAATAGCTTTTTTCCTGCTTTTTGAACAAGAGAGCCTGGATTTTCATTTTGCGTGAGGTCCTGCCAATTATGTGGTCGTTTGCCCTCCTGTAATAAAAAGTTTGTTCCGTTGTCATTCACCTGCAGTGAAATGCTGGCCTTAAGAGGATGCATCCTCTGAAGCGGTGCCTCTCTCCCCTGACTTAGGAAAGCCGCGGCTTTGGGAAGCGTAACCCCCTTCGCAAGGGACAGTGGGAACGGTGGGGGGGGGTCCCCTAAGCCTTCCTTCTCCGCTTTCCTTCTAGAACCGTGGTTCTCATGCCATGGGGTGCAACCCAGCACAGGGGACCCTGTTGAAAACGCTGATTTGCCCTCCCATACCCCACCCTGAGATGGTCACGGGCGAAAGCTGGCCCGGAGGGGGCTGAGGTCAACGTGCCAAACAGAAGGCTCGGGCCGCAGCAGTTCCAGGTGCCAGGCTGGGTCAAGGGACATTTTGGCCAGTGGTCTTGAGCAGGCAGCAATGGTCTGACATTACGGAACGATGTGGCCTTGGGCAAGTCATTGTCCTTCTGTTTCTCTCCTGCATGAAATGAGGCTCTCCGAGGCCTCCGGCAGAGCCAATGCCAAGTCAGAAGGTCATCACGCATTTGTAACATGGCCTCCGTGACAATTTTCATCGCCTCCCCCTTCCCTGCACTGAAAGCTAAGTCAGGCCCTCAGTCTCCTGCAAAACCTCACCCCACCCCCTGTGCAGGTCCAGGGCCACCTCCGACTCCCCTACCTGCAGGCAGGCAGGCATGACATCATGCAAACAGGGAGCTGGGTGGAGGCCCCCAGCCCTCGGTTCTGGACAGAACTAAAAACCCGACGACCTATCTGACGGACTTACACCAAAGAAAGGAAATTTGTCTTTTAAGAACAAGTGAGAAGCCGATGACTGAAGTCCCAAAGAATTTTGTGGTTGGACCTTTTTTTCTGTTGTTTGTTTTCTGGCACAATCTGTCTCTGTTTCTGAGCCGAGGGCCGTGTTCCCCGTGACAAAGGCCTCTTTCTTATGACAGTTTAATAGCCCCAGTGCAGGGGACAGCCCAGACTCCCGCGGGCCGGCGTCTGAAGGCGGCCTCTCAGGAAAGGAGAAAGCTACTGCTTTCCCCCGGTTGGGTTCAAATTGAACCGAGAGAGGCCTAAGGAAACAAAACACAACACAAAACAAAACAAAACCTGAGCCTCCTTTTGAAATAGGAAATGAAGACCAGCAAAGGGGTGGGGAAAACAAAATGCATCGGGATACAGAAGAGGATGGATTCAAGAGTCACGCTCAGAGCTTTCCGTCCACCACGGGAGGAGGTGAAGAAAGCCCAGTGGGGCTCGGAAGACGTGGATGGAGACGGGGGAGACCCTATCTACCGGTTCCCTGTGGCCACTGTAACCAAGGACCACAGATTGGGTGGCGTAAGACAACAGAGGTTTATTCTCACGGTCCTGGAGGCTAGATGCTCAAGAGCAAGGTGTCAGCAGGGCCACGCTCCCTCTGAAATCTCTAGGGAAGGACCCTTCCTTAGCTCTTCCAGCTTCGGGTGGCGGCTGGTAGCATTTCTTGGCTCCTGGCTGTGTCACTCTGATCTCTGGTTCCATCACCACATGGCCGTCTCCCCTCGGGGTGTCTCTGCGTTGTCACCCAGCATCCTCCGCTGTGTGTGACTTTTCTCCTTGTGGAATAAGGACACCAGTCGTATTGGACTTAGGGTCCGCCCTAATCCACTGTGACCTGATCTTAACTCTCTGCATCTGCAAAGACCCTCCTGCTAACTAAGGTTACATTCCCGGTACTGGGGGTTAGGACTCAACATTCTTTTCTGGGGGATGCCATTCTACTACAACACTGTCGTTCTAAAAACCCGCCCCCCCCCAACCTCCCCTTGTCCTGGAGCCTGTAGGCAGGTAACTCTTGCTGGGGAGCTCTAGCCTCCCAGTGACCCAGCCCACCCGTCCGTCCACTTTCCAGGAGGTGAGGCTGGAAGTTGGTCCTGACCTAGCGGCCGCCCGGGGCATCCTGGTGCTGTCTCTTTGCACTGCTCTCTGCTCTCTCCCTCTCCCCTTAGCCCTTGCTGCCTGGAGGCACCTGGCAAGGGTGACGGTTCCCAACTGCGGCAACAAATGCCAGGACTGATGTGCCACACGACCTTGAACATGTATGTTTGCTGCCACACGACCTTGAACATGTATGTTTGCTGCCAGTGAGGCTGGCTGGAAACCTGCCCCTCCCTGAAGAGATTTCACATCTGCTGCTGTTTCCCAACTCGTCCAATGAGACACGATTTTAAAGCCACACTGGACAGTGGAATCAGAACTCCTAGAGCCGACGCTTGGGAAATTACACACTTTTTACAACGGCGCTGACCTCCTTTCCCACACCACTTTGGGGGGCAGTTTTCAAGCCTCTGTGGTCACAGGAGGCAGGAGGATGTCAGGGTTAAGGGCACAGGCTGCAGGGCCAGGCTGCCTGGGCTCAAATCCTGCCTCTGCCCTCACTCCCTTGTGCCTTTGGGCACATCCTGCATGCGTAAAATGGGCACAGTGATTTCTCCCTCACAGGGGGCTTTAAGGATTAGTGAATTCCCCAGGAGTCAAGGAGCACAGGATCTGCACGTGGAAAGCACTCAGTAAATGTTAGCTTTCGTGACTGTCCCATGATTGCCAGAGGCAAGGGTGGGGTGAGAGAGCCAGCAGGGGCAGAGGTGTTAATTCACAGGCTTCCCAAAACATGCCACCTGCCGTAAGCATGACCTCAGGGAAAGTTCCCGGGCTCTGTGTCCTCCCCTCTTTACTGGGATGGCAGTAAAGACTGAGCAGTGCATGTAAACAGCCCCTAAAGGCAGCCACTAGTGCCCCGTGGTGAACCCACCAATGCGCCCAAGCTGCCTCTCTTGGCTGGCCCGGCAAACTGCAGCGCAGTCAACACCAGCAGCCCAGCTGAACGCTGCCCACGGCTCTGTAAAGCACAGTTGCTCTCGGCCTCTCGCCGCTTGTAACAAGCTGTCCAGGAGGGTGGACCGGGCAGCGATGGGACTAGAGGAGGGAAAAGTCCGTGTCACCTCCAGCGCCTGGGAAAGCCACAGAGAAACGACGCTGCTGTTCTCAAAGAGCCTTGCGGGGTCCGAGCCTGCCCTGAAGCCTGCTTCACGCTCAACAGAGGGCACGTTGTGTAGAGATCGGTCCCCTGTGCCAAGACGGCCAACCCTGTCGCCAGGGACTTGGGTGGAGGTGGCCGGGGGCCATGGAGGGGGAGGGGGCCCGGCATAAACGGCTCCTTGTGCTGCAGATGGAGAGGGGCTGCCTCTGGGCAGACACAGGAGGGCACTCAGGGCCTCCCTCCTTGTTCGGGGCATGTAACTTGTGTGGTGACGCGGCGGGGCCTGAGAGTGAGTCCAGGGAACTGGGCGTGGGGGGCGGGGCAAGAGGGAAGCAGCAGCTCGTGCTGTCTGGAGGGGGCTGCCCACTAGAAAACCATCTGCAGAATTCAGGCGGGCCGTCGAGGCCGGGTGCAGAGCAGCCCACTCCCAGCCTGGTCCTGGGTCCCCTGCAGGGTGGAGAAGAGGCTCCAGGTGAGGGTGCGGGATGGACAAATAGCTACATCCACTGAGCAAGCCCAGAGCAAGAGACACCCAGCACGCCAACCCCGTGCTGAGACACGACAGCAAAGTCAGCCTGGGAGGGCCAAGGCGGGGGGGCGGGGACAGAGGGGAGGGTACTAAGGTCTAGTGTCGGGCATGCAGCCCACGACACGGGAGAGCAGACGCAACACCTAGAGACCACGGAGGCCTGGACCCGGACCTCTGGCCTGCGTGCCGGGTCCACACAGACTGTGGAAGCCGCTTCTGAACTCGTTCTCTTTTGGGGGCCGGGGAGAGGTGAGGGGGGACAGGGAGCTCTTGTCCTGGAGCCCGGGCTGGGACAGGGGTGGGCTGGGCATCTCTCTGGAGTGTAGTGTCTGAAACAGGCAGGCCAGGAAGCAAACATCACAGCCGCATCGTGTACAGCCTTCCTACATGCCGGCCCTGTGCCGGGGCTTTGCGCGTATAAACTCAGTTAATTCTCAGAACGACCCGTTGAGGTAGAAACGATTATTATTCTTATTTTGCAGATTAGGAAACAGAGGAACAGGAGGAAAAAAAAAACAAAGCAACGCATCAAAGTCGCACAGCCGGTAAGTGGCAGAGCCGGGGCGTGCAGCCAGGCTGCCTAACTCCGGAATCCAGCCTGCTCCATACTCCCCACCCCCAACCACACACCTACTCAAGAGGGTCTGCAGCAAAGGAAGCTCAGCGGGAAGCGAGACCTGCCTGCCCACTCCCCGCGGGCTCTGTCCCTCAGCCTCTCATGGTGGCCAAAGCACCTCACAGGCCACCAGATGCTCCAGGAAAGGGCTAGGTCCTCAGCCAGAGACCCAGGAACATACCTGGCCCTTCGCCTTACCAGCTCTGAGGCTGTGGACAGAGCACCTCTTGGTGACTCAACTTTCCTGTCCGTAAAATGGGGCAACTCACGGGTCCTTCCCCCACGAGCCTTCTCATGGAAAAGCCAACAAGAGAACGAAGGGCGAGGACAGCACAGAAGGGAGCACACAGCAAGGACCACCTATGGTTGTAACACTCGGCATTCCTGTGGTTTAAGGCCCGAGAGGAAGGGGATCGGCCTGGGAAGGGCTCCTGCTATGATGATGTTTGGCGAATGGAACTTTCAAGGTTAAAATAAACTCTTGGCCCAATCTGGATCCTTTTGTTTTGGCATAGAAGGTCATTTGTTAAACTCCCTTCCTCAAAGAGTTAAATTTAGAGTTACCATACGACCCAGCAATTCCACTGCTTGGTACGTACCCAAGAGAAATGCAAACCTACATCCACACAAAAACCTGTATGCCAGTATTCACCGCAACACTATTTGTAATAGCCAAAATGCTGAAACAACCCAAACCTCCGTCAACTAATGTGGTACGGCCATATGACAGAATATTCTTCAGCCATGAAAAGGCGTTACAACACGGTTGAACCCGGAAAACATTATGCTAAGTGGAAGAAGCCAGACATAAAAGACCACGCATGGTTTGATTCCATTTACATGAAATGCGCTGAACAGGCAAAGCCATAGAGACATAGAAAGTAGACTCGTTCGTGGTTGCCAGGGCCTACGAGGAGGAGGGAGGGGACTGACTGCTCATGGGTGTGGGGCTTCTTTTGGGGGTGACGAGAATGTTCCGGAAGCAGAGAGTGGTGACGGCTGCACAGCTCTGTGGCTGTGCCCTGGGAGAAGCGGGTGGATAGAAGGGGAGGATGCAGGAGGGGGGGATTAAGTCGCTCCCAAGTAGGATGCGGTGCTCAGCTCTTTACCGTCCCGTCTGGAAGCCGCCGGGGTTGACTCTGAGTTTGCTCACAGCTGGGTGACACGCGCCTGCATTCCAGGGCTCCGGGCTCAACGGTGCCATTCGGAGCCAGGTACGAGGCTCCATTCCTGCTGTAGCATCCACCCTGCATGAACGGCGGGGATGGGGAAAGAGAAGGCAGCCTGGAAGCCACCCCTGTGGGCATCCGGCCTTCTGCCCGGAGTCCAAATGGGGTGGGGCTGCATGGATGGTGACAAGGTCGGAGTCGCGAGCTGCCCTCACACAGGCACTGCTCTGCCGCCTCATTCCCCAGAGGGCCACGTCCAATCCTGCAGCCCTAGCCAACAGCCCCGAGTCCCACGGGCGCCCCAGCTCAGAGCTGGGAGAGGGTGCTTCGCGCCTACCGCTTCCGGCTGCCGCCCCTGCCCTCTGGGAACGCGGCTGCGCCACATCACGGGGCCTGGGGAGCGCGGGTCCCGGTCCCCTTCCCCACACCCATCCCCCCAGGGCATCCCCGGGGCCTCCCTGACTGGGTCCTCAGGGCTCCCCGCGTGCGCGCGGGTGCAGCTGCCGGCAGGGGGCGCTCTACACCCTCCCCACGTGTGAGCACCTGCTTTCTTCGCGGCCCTGGGAGCAGAGGACAAGGGTCTGGAGTCGCCTGTGTTCCTTGACTTCTCTCAGCTCACACCGCAAACCCCGTTTTGGGCAAATGAGCATATTTCATGGGTATCCGTGTCAAGACTTACACCCTGATATTACCCTGTCCTATAGCCCCCAGTTCCACACAGCAGCGGGAAAAAAATTAATCAATTAAATGGAGTTTCGTCTCTTCCAGGATCAGATTCTTTCCCAAGCTAAATTGCTCTCTTTTTTGGATAAAACTAGTAATTCAGGAATCAGGAATCAAGATCCCTCCCGAGGCTGTAACTTCCTCTCTCCCCTGCCCCCCTCCCCCACGAGACGGCTTCTGTGTACACGGAAAGATGACAGGGAAGAAAAACACAAAAGAAAATAATAAAAAAGATATCATCCTGGTTTAGAGAAACTGGATTTTCAACATAGATTAAAAGACAGTAGCGGTAAAAAAAAAAAAAAAGACAGTAGTAGAATAAATTGGAGAGTCAAGGTCATCTTTTTGCATTAGCCGATGGGACTTAACGGACTAATTTGTATTGAGAACATAATTACATATTATTATTTCACAAGGTTTTCATGAATTTGAATGGAGCAAGAAAGAGAGAGAGAAGTAAGTTCCTGTCTGGGGTCAGAAAGGACTTTGTTCTATCCTGAGTTTACGAACTAATTTTTGGTGATTAGTACAATTTCTAAGAGAGTGTGAGTGGCAGTGAGAGCAGCTTTCTCTCAACGCCATTACTTTGCAAAATATAAAAGGAGGCATTTCTACATCAGTCTTCACATGCCTGGGGGACACTTTTATTGTCCCACAAAGCCTGGTGGTGGTAGAAACACAGATGCAACCCACCTCTCTCATGTGACACACGTGGAAACTGAAACGTCGGTAGTAAGAGCCAAAGACGCGGGCAGATGGCCAGGTGCGTGTTACCCAGAGTCAAGCTATGACGCCCCACTACCGCACGGTGGCACTGTCTGCCAACCACGGCCTGCCCTCCACCACTGCCAAATGCTCTTAATAATTCAAGGTAAGGCGAGCAGCTGTGTGGGAGGACCAGGAAGAAGAAGTTGCGGGAAGGAGCTGTCAGTAGATGACTCTAGAATTCCAGGCAAGGTGGTTTCACGGGTTCAAGAGAAGGGCTTGTTTGCATACACTAAAATAGATCTGCTCAAGTGCCACCTGCTATTGCAAATAAGCAACAGTGCAAGAACTGACTTCCAGTTCTGCTGACGTGGTGGAAGGGAGGGGTGGTGGGGAGAACAGCACGGGTGTGGCTGGCTGAGTCAGAGTGCGTCCTCACGCTGGGGTTCCACGTCTCAGGCTAGAGACCACTCTCCCGGGAGCCTAGGCTGGGCTTTGGCTCCTGCCTCCCCGCCGAATGGTGAGACCCAGTTCAGCGGGCAGGAGGGGGTCAAGATGGGCAGCCTTGAGGAAGAGACGGTCTCGTCTGGGAACTTGGTCCTGCCACAGGGAGGCCTGGGGACACTGGGAGAGCAGCCTGCTCCTTAAGAGATGCTTGGGCGAACTCTAATGAGAAAGCGCATCTTTTGTTTCCCTAAATCCCCTCCCTCCCCCTGCAACGTTTTTCCCTGAATAAACTTGAGCGGAAGTAGGTGGACGACTTGCACAGGTGGATGCACACACACGGGGCTACGCCCAGAGACGTACCCATCGACTGCTCGTCCTTGTTGCGAAACAAATGGCTGCCTGGCTGACTAGCAGCTGCTGTCTCAAACGAGCGTTGCTATTTCAACAGGCATAACTGGTTTAGAAGCCAGGCAGAAAGATACACCCGACTTTTGCTTTACTCTTTGATCCGAGAGGCAAACACACCCCTTAAAATTTATTTTGATGCCTGCATGTGTAACTCAAAGAGTTATGTTAGGTCCGAATGCAGGCTAAGCTACCAGGCATCCTTTACTAAGTGTCTGGGTGTTGATTAGCAGTGGCTGGTTGGGGCGCTCAGCAGAAAAAAAAAAAAAAAATCCAGCCTGTGCTCTGTGGCTTCTGCGTGGTGCGCCGCGAGGTGTGCGTCCAGCGTCCTCTGCCCGAGCCTGCTCCGGGATGCCTGCGGTGCCTGTCGGTCAGGGTGTGCTCTTGGACTACAGACGCCTCTCCACTTGTGCTTAAGTCAGAGCTTAAGTAGGAAGCAACGCGTGAAGCGAAACGTTGAAGCATAAATCACCTCGCTCTCCCTGCCGGTTTGAATTATGCCTGCGACTGAGTTAAGTGAGAGCGGAGGGCATGCTTCCTCTCCGGAGCACGCGTGCGCTGGATGTAATGACACTTCAGAAGGGAAAAACCGCTGAAGCAGCCAACTCCCCAAGGACAGGAGGTCTGAAGAATTTCTTTGCGGTGAAACCCAAAGAAATTGCTGTGGGACCAGATCAGAAAGAAGCAAGCTGTGTTTCCCTTGAACTACAGGCTGCCCTTGGCTGGCTGAGACTCGTCATGCTTCAGGGGATGCTGAATTCTGAAGGGATCCCCCGACGATGTAGGCTATCTAGCGCAGGAGGAAGGTGGACCAGGTGGAAGAGGGCCGGGGGCAGGGGCACTCCATATACCTGATGAAGTAACAGCATCAGAACACTAGATGGCAGCAGCCGTACACAAATTATATGCTGGGGACCTACCTGTCCTCTTTCCCGGTGTCAGAGCCTTTGACGGGGAACTTGGGCATGGCTGTGTTCCAATAAAATTGCATTCACAGAAGCGTGTGTGGGCCTGATTTGTCCCACACGCCATCATTTGCCGACCCCTCCGCTAAATGATCAGAGAACTCTCTCTGGCTCAGCTAGCTTGGTCCACACGTCCCAGGCATTTGCCAGCTAACTCTTTTCTTTTCCCGAATCCATGCAGACACCCATCCCTCCTTCCCTCTCAGCCCCTTTCAGCTACCTATGTGATTACTTATGTCTCCCGAATTTGAATTCTCCCTCCCACACGACAACGGAATCGGTTGACAAATGTTGCCAGTTTGTTCTGCGCTTAAAATGCTTTCTTCCCACCAATCTCTCTTCATTCCCACCATCATCAACTCATCCCTTATCTTCTTCGCAGCTGCTATAACACGTAGCAGTGGTGTCAATCGCGTCTGTTCAACTGCTGGGTTCTTCGCACGGATCTGTCCACCTCTTCCCCCCAAAAGTATTCCGTTGAGCCAGATTAATGTTTAAGTCTCCTCTTGGGCTTCAACATTGCCGGGCACCGGAACCCACCAAGGCTGTCAGCCTCTTGCTGAAGAACGCACTTTTCCTTTGGCCTCCAGTCTTACTTCCATAAGGCGCCACACGAATCCCATCTCGGTGACATCACGCACCCGCCAGCTCGCAGCACTAACTGACCTCATCACCTCCGCCTCTCCAGCTGGACAGCCGCCACGCTCCTGGTCTAAGGCCACCCGTTCTATGAAGCGCCCCTGAGATGCGGGAAGACCTTGCCCTTCGTCCACTGGTTTCTTAGGTCACTTGGTACGCATCCCTCCCTGTGCTTATCTTATGGCACCTGAGGGTTTCACCGCCCAGTAACCAATTATTTTAGCTATCTCTTTTGCTATTGATTTTCAATTACACTGCACTGAGGTCAGGGTGTGGTCTGAATGGCATTGATCTGGGGGTGATCTGACTTTCTCTGTGGCATAGTACTGTAATCAGTTTTGGGAAACATACACACGTGTGCTTGGAAAGAATGTTTACGTTTTCCTAATTGCTGGGTTGGGGGTCTACATGTGTCCACGATGTACATTTGGTAACGCTTTATGGGTGTCAGACAGGGGCGTGGTGCTCCCCACCATGACTGCAGTTTTGTCGGCTGTGCCCCGCGATGCTGACAATTTTCCTGAGCATTTTGAGGCTGACGTTGCTAGAGGCGTACAGATGCGGGATCGTTCTGTCATCCCGGTACGTCGTTTCTCTTTTCATTAAGTACTGACCTTTATTCTTTCTGTGGCTGTCTGCCTTAAAGTCAGCTTGGTCTGATACTGAAATGGTAATACCTGCTTTTTTTTTTTTTTTTTTTTTGCGGTACGCGGGCCTCTCACCGCTGTGGCCTCTCCCATTGCAGAGCACAGGCTCCGGACACACAGGCTCAGCGGCCATGGCTCACGGGCCCAGCCGCTCCACGGCATGTGGGATCCTCCCGGACCGGGCACGAACCCGCGTCCCCTGCATCGGCAGGCGGACTCCCACCTGCCTTCTTTGGATCAGCACTCACCTTGTGTCTCTTTTCATTCCTCTATCTGCCACCTTTGCATGTTGTGCTTTAGGTGTGCCGCTTGTGAATTACATAGAATTGGAATTCTAAAAAGCAAAACCTCGCTCTTTCAAAAGATGTATTTAATCGTCTGATGACTGTTTTTGTACCCCGCCCCTCAGTATTAGCCTGTTTTCTCCTTTTTTTTCTCCCTCCCTCCCTCCTTTCCCTCCCACGAAACCCCCCTGGTCTGCAGCATGAGCTAAGGGCGGAGAAGGCTTACGAGCCTTGCCTGGGGGCTGTTCTGACTTTTACCATTGAAGATTAAGATCAGAGGAATTTGAAAGGAAGAACCCAAATCACAAACTATATACAGATTTGTAAGTGGGGAAGACAGGCTGAAGGAGAGGGTCTGCATGAGGTCACCCTCTTTCCCTCTCTGTGGCCTGCATGGACATGCTCTCCCCCCACCCCTACTCCTGATACCCCAGACACAGTGGCGATGGGGGCACAGCTCTAAGGGCTCTGCCCACCGGCTGTGACGGGGGTGGGTGGAGTGTAGGGGCATAAAAACCCCCAAGGATGCTTGTTTATCAGAGGGTTTTATGAAGCTGAAAATACCCAGTCCAGTGCCCCGGCCCGATCCCAGCTGGAGAGTCCCGTGGAGGGTTTATATAACTCAGAGAGGATCTGTCTGGTCTAGGAAAGGGGGGAGTTGGGTTGGAAAGGCTTTCGCTCTGCTTTCTTCAGAAACATAAAGATTAGCAGAAAGTGCAGGTGACAGAATAGAGGGACATCGGAGTTGACATCTTGAGGCTGCAGGAGACATGGTGCCAACAGACAGGAAGCCTGGCCCGTGAGCGCAGTGCGTGGGGCTGAGCTGTCACTTGCCGGCACAGACATTTCTGGAGCACGTGCAGCTCCCCGAGCTCTGGGAGGACCTGGCCCTTGGATGCTTCAGGGGTCAGCCCCACGGGGCATGACAAATCACAATCAGCCCTGGATCTTGGTGACATTTCTTACATTCTAAAGGCTTCTCCCCATCCATGGCTCCTGTGATTTTCGCCATAGGCATCTTGTTACTGATGACCCTGGAGTCAGGGCGAGGAAGTGACTTGGGAGTCCGCCAGGCAGGAAGAAGAATTGAGAACACAGAAGATCTCAACCTAGAACTGCGCCAGCCTGCACGTGTGTTTGGGGCTTCATGGAGCAGACACGTCCCTCAACACGAAGCATTAGAATTCAGTGACTACAGCGACACACTGGGGCCCCAGAGCAGCTGAGGGAATCGAGAAAAGGAGGTGATGGGGTGTAAAGAGGCCCCACGCAAGGCTGGGAACGAGGGAAGAGGGGAGAAAGGGATTCCGTGAGGAATTAGTTCCTGGCAGCCGTGATCCGTAGACACAGGGCAGATCGTTAAAGGGACGGTGCCATTGCCTTAGGCGGGTAAAAGGTAGAGTTTGAGATTATACCCGTCAGAAGGCAGTGGATTGAGAAAGGTGTGGTTCGATACAGAAACCAGTGGCCCCTGGACCATCTCTTTGGCCCGAATTATGTTTTCAAAATAACTGTGACTTCCAGCACCTTTTAGACAGCGTGCGTGCTGTCTGTTCGAAGTTCACCTCTGTCCTCGCCACTCCCAACTGTCTCCACCTGCCTGTCTGCACTTATCTGCTACCTCTTAGTTCTCTACAGGCATCTGAGTTTGCTGCCCTTGGACAGAAGGCTCCACCCACCCTCCTTCAGCCTGGAGGCTGTAGTATTCGTGGTTTTGTGGGCACAGGTGGACCAGGTAGCTTATCTCTATGACGACTCTTTATGGTCCCAAGGCTGTAGCCTCATCTAGGCCCTGTAATTCAACAGAGGGAGAGGAAAGGAAGAATCTACAGGCCTGCTGATTGTCTAGGGAAGACGAGGGGAAATAGGAAGCCGAGGATGACAGTGAGTTTGGCTTGGTCGACCGGGTACCAGGTGATGATGGGGTTTTGCATGACAGCAGATGGGGACAATAAGTTCAACTTTGGAGATGCTGGGTGCGGGGATCCTGTGGAACACCCAAGCGGAGACATATGGATGGTGGCCAGACCCGTAAGAATAAGTTCGGGAGAAAAATCTAGGCAGAAGATCAACCTGGGCATCACCAGCAAACGGACGGAAAATAAAGCCATAGGCATGGGGCAGAATCCCCAGAAAGAGTGCACTAAGTGAGAAGAAAGGGTGCCCTAGAGATGGAGCGCTGGGGGACATCAACATTTCAGGACGGGCCGTAGGACACGAACCTGCAGAAGAGCCTGTGAAGAAGCAGATGGAAGGGGGAGGAAACAGGAGAGGCCAGTGGCCAGAAAGAGAAAGCGAGGGCTTCTAAAGGAGAGGGCGGTGAGAAGCGTCAGCTGCTGCCTTCGAGGTGCAGCTGGCCCTCCGGGTCCTGCCATCCCCCCACGGCTGAGTTCGCGGATCCGTGGATACCGAGGGCTGACTGTGGTACTCGAGCATTCGAGGATTTTGGTATCCGCCGGCGGGTCCTGGAACCAGTCCCCCCAGGACACTGTCTTTATCATGTACTTATACATTTAAAGCGTTTGGAGAACAGCATGGGATTATATCCATGGTTGGTTTTCAAAATGGTTACCCATCAGACAGCTCATTGGAAAAACGTGGTGTAGACCTGCTTCTTGAAAGAGTACCTCTCTCAGGTATGAGCTGCCCTGACCTCCTCCTCGCCTCCGCCAGTCAGACCTGGGGGGCTGGGGCTGCTGCACAGTTACGTGCAGACAGCTCACCCGAGGCAACAGGCACTTCCGGGTACCACCGGGTGCAGTGCAACGCTCTAAGGCACTAGGCGTCCGCTTACCTGGCGCTCTCAAAGGTAGCAGATGCCGTCTTTTCTACAGCCCCAAATCCAACTCCAACAGCAAGACCCTCTGAAACAGACATAAAAAAAGTACGATGGGTTAGGAATCATTTTTCTATAATACATGCACGTAGAATCGAAGCTTGCTCAGAAGCCAAAGCCAGCAGACTCCTGCGGGCTGGATGGCCCGACTCGCTTGGTGGGGGAACCCCTGGGACACCATGGAACCAGTTACACACTTCATCACATTGGCAAATCCCCTGGTCTTCTTTGCATACTTTATAGTTACTCAACAGGCTTATACTTAATCAGCTGTTAAGAGCAAGCAGTTTCTTCACGTCTTCAGTAAGAAATCAGAACAACAGTATTTTGATGTGACACAACACAGGTTAAAAGCAGATCTTGCTAAGGGTAATCTCTGAAATGGGTGCACCGCTGTATTTGCAAATGCAAGTAAAAGAGCTCCATAAAAAAATGAGTCTTACATTTTGGGGGCTTCCCTGGTGGCCCAGTGGTTAAGAATCCACCTGCCAATGCAGGGGACACAGGTTCGAGCCCTGGTCCGGGAAGATCCCACATGCCGGGGAGCAACAAAGCCTGTGCACCACAACTACTGAGGCTGCACTCTAGAGCCCGCGAGCCACAACTACTGAGCTCATGTGCCACAACTACTGAAGCCCGCGTGCCTAGAGCCCGTGCTCCTCAACAAGAGAAGCCACCGCAACGAGAAGCCCACGCACCGCAACGAAGAGTAGCCCCCGCGCGCCGCAATGAAGACCCAATGCAGACAAAAATAAATAAATTTATTTTAGAAAAATGGATCTTACATTTTTAAATGTCATTGGATTTTTCCATTATGTGTTGATTTTGCAACTAGAAACTAGAAGTTTTTGAGTCCCAGAGTTCATTTGAATTTGACTGTTTTAATCCTTTTTATTAATTAAAAAATGCTTGCCATTTTTTAAATTAAAATTAAAATGCTTGCCATTTTTTAATTAATAAAACCAAAAAAAAGGTTCATCCCCATCACTACGTCACATAAGATTGCACGAGGCTGCCAGTAACAGATAATCCACAGAACAGTAGCTTCAACCAAGGGTCAGCAGACTATAGCCCAGGGGCCACATCCAGCCCACTGCCTGTTTCTGTATGGCCTGCAACCTAAAAATGATTTTTTAAATTAATTTATTTTATTTATTTATTTTTGGCTGCACTGGGTCTTCATTGCTCTGCACGGGCTTTCTCTAGTTGCGGCGAGCAGGGGATACTCTTCGTTGCGGTGCGCGGGCTTCTCATCGCGGTGGCTTCTCTTGTTGCAGAGCACAGGGTCTAGGCATGTGGGCTCAGTAGTTGTGGTGCACAGGCTTAGCTGCTCTGCGGCATGTGGGATCTTCCCGGGCCAGGGAAGTTATAAGAATGATTCTTAACCACTGTGCCCCCAGGGAAGTTATAAGAATGATTTTTACATTTTTAAATAGTCAAAAAAAAATCAAGGAAAGAATATTTCGTGACACATGAAAATTATATGAATTTCAAAATTTACTGCCCATAAATAAAGTTTTATTGGCACACAGCCATGGTTGTTTGTTGATGGACTGTCTGTGACTCTTTTGTTTGACTCTCTATGTCAGCAGAGAGTAATGAGAGACCAAATGGTCTGAAAACCTAAAATATTTACTATGTGGCCCTTTAAAGAAAGAGTTTGATGACCCCGGACCTAAACACATAGGGTTTTATTAGCTCGTGCAACGAGAAGTCCAAGGTTGATATGGTGGCCCAATGACGTCATCACAGACATTGACGATCCATCCTCAAATGGCAGGGACTCCTACAGTCTGCTCTGAGATGGTGTGACCACAGTGTAGCTTGAAGCTTGGGGACGGACAGATGATCTTCCAAGCCCTGTCCAGTAGGAGTGAGCTTGCCAAGTTCACCAACGCCCTGATCAAATGTGGAAGAGCCGTGCTGGTCTGCATATATCTGATAGAGAGGTAAGAAGGGCTATGAAAAAGAAAGAAGGGAGGGAGGGAGGGAGGAAAGGAAGGAACTGCCCCAGTGGCCTGGGATCAATGGCATAGAAGCACAATGTTAAGACCCCTTTCTGACATCTATGGGGGAGTGCAACCCCAATCCAAATAGGAAAGAGAATAACCAATATTGGTCAGAATCAAGACCAAGGGCTTGGAGCCTGGAGGAACTTCTGTTATGAAGAGGGAAGAGGTCAAAATCTACCGAGTGAGGGCTTCCCTGGTGGCGCAGTGGTTGGGAGTCCACCTGCCGATGCAGGGGACGCGGGTTCGTGCCCCGGTCCGGGAAGATCCCACATGCCGCGGAGCGGCTGCGCCCGTGAGCCATGGCCGCTGAGCCTGCGCATCCGGAGCCTGTGCTCCGCAGCGGGAGAGGCCACAACAGGGAGGGCCCCGCGCACCGCAAAAAAAAAAAAAAAAAAAAAAAGCTAGTCAGAGACTGACCAGGGGTTTCCTGACATCAGAGGGGCAAATCCCTCCCTTTGAAAAACCTTGCTTTTCTAAACCATAAGCAACAGCTGGTGGCTCTTTTGTTAAAGATTTTGCTCTAATCAGTCATTCTAATGTTAATGATAGTGCGGCCCTGAGGACAGGACTTAACACTAACTGGCAAACTAACCCTTTCCAGTTATTTAGCACGCAGCCAGCAGCAGCTGGTTTACTAATATGCTCACAACGGCTCATTAGGTTACCCAACTAATGCAGGAGAGAAAGGGCTCCCCCACAGTGACACAGCATCAAGGGGCAGAACCAGGCTTGACCCTCAGTCCCCACCCCCCGCCCCCCACCACCCCCGGTGGCTGACATGGGCTGTGGTTTTCTCCCAGGTGTGGGCGGCAAGGGCTGGCATCTGAATATCTCTATCCTAAAAGAAGTTGCGCCTCTGCCCAGCCCTGTACCTTGGCCACGCCCACAGCGGGTACCACGCCCTTCCCACCCCCACCCCCCGCCAAACGCACACCACATGGTGCCTTAGGAGGTGGTCAACTCCGTCTCCCCCTGGATTTAGAGTAAAGGGAATGTAATTGTTACCGTCTCTGAAGGTGGAGGGATTACCTGAGAGCGAAACTAATGCGAAACCAAGACAAACGACCCAGGCGGCAAGAACATAATATTAAGGGAATGAAGGCAGACACTGGAGATCAACAGATGGCAGAAGGAACCCGGGGGTGAAAGAGAGCAGAGAAAAAAATGCGACCGGCGTCCACACCCCCAGGTCTTTCAGCAAAAGTGCACATTAGGGAGGTAATGAGGACAAGAATCTAAAGTGGCTGCAATACTGTTAGGAAGCTGGACCTCTTTTCACATCTCCAGCCATTAACTCAGATGCAGACCGAAGGAAAACAAACTTCCAAACCTGGGCTTATAAGCCCCCGGGATGCAGCGTGAGGCAGAGTCCTAAGGGCAAACCTGAGAATAAGCTCTAAAGCTGATTCCTCCAACCCCACACCCCGGCTCCAATCTTCTCGGGGGTTGGAAGGTGGGTGCGGCTGCCTCTCTCCATCCCCCATCCCTCCTGAATCTCCGTCTCTCATCCTCTGGGTGCGGTGGGGATGGGGGCGCATGGGCTTTTTGTTGAGACGGTCCTGGGCTCAAATCCTGGTATATTATTTAAGGTTCTTGTAAAAAGGAAAGAAGGATAATGCTCTGCTTACAGGATGGTGTGTACACAGCAGGGATTCTCACTACTGACATTTTGTTGTGAGAGGTTGGCCTGTACAGCCCAAGATGTTGAACAGCATCCCTGGCATCTACCCACTAGATGCCAGTAACACCTCCTCCCCGCAACTGTCCCCTCCCATCAAGGGGTACTTTTCACAAAAATCTTCAATTATTCTAGAACGCTCTTCGAGTTTACGTAGGTGGTCGGAAAGTGAACTGTTAAAAACTAGTGTCTTAGTCCATCCAGGCTGCTGTAACAAAATACTGTAAACTGGCTTCTGGATGGCTCAGAAACAACAGAAATGTATTTCTCACGGTTCTGGAGGCTACAAGTCCAAGATCAAGATGCTGACAGACTGGGTGTCTAGTGAGAAACTACTTCTTGGTTCTCAGATGGTGCTTTCTCTGTGTGTCCTCACATGCTGGAAGGGGCAAGGGAGCTTTCTCGGGCCTCTTTTTTAAGGGCACTAATCCCCTTCCTGAGGGCTCCACCCTCATGACCTAAACGCTTCCCAAAGGCTCGACCTCCTCATACCATCACTTTGGGGTTAGAATTTCAACATAACGAATTTGGGGGCCCAGATGCAAAACATTCAGGCTATAGCAAATAGTATTTTCTTTTTTTTCAATTGAGGGCTTAGAAGCCCTTAGTTTAAAGCACATGGGGTGGAGCTCACAGGTCTTCTGTAAGAGACTCTCCAGCCTCCCAAAACAGTGACGCCTATGTGATTGCGGCCTTGCCTGACATTCATGGGCATCGGGTTCCATGGGCGGATGGGAAGGAACACCTGTGTGGGGTAGAGAGAAAGGGGGTTATCTTGGTTCAGCTGAAATCCCTGCTGGGGTGGAAATAGGGCAATCTGAGCTGCTGTGGGGACATCCTGCTTCCTCCTGCCTGGCTATGCTCCTCTGCGTGTGGGTCCAGCTGTCAGATGATCTCAGCAAGAGTGGGGCTTCTGCAATGGAACTCAGTGGTCTGACGAGGGCTGAAGCCTGTGGTGTCTCATTTCTCTTGTTCTGGGTAACAACAGCAACGCAGGAAATGAGCAGCGATGTTATGACTTTTTTCCCTATTTAACTGTTGCTTTTTATTTTTTGGAACTATAAAACAGCAATTTCCTATGATCCAACCTAATGAGTTCTGGAAATCTTTTTTTAATATTAAATTTAAGACAGCAGCTAACATCTCGTGGGGGTTTAATAAATATTCAACACAGCCACCAACAATGACGACAACAAACCTCAAAGCTGGAGAGGTGGGGAATTCTCTGGCAGTCCAGTGATTAGGACTCAGAGCTTTCGCTGCCACGGTCCGGGTTCGATCCCTAGTCGGGGAACTAAGATCCCACAGGCCGTGCGGCCAAAAAAAAAAGGTGGAGAAATGATGCGAAACAGGATGGCTTACTCGTTCCCTTCTCCACTGAGTACAAAACAAGAGAAAAACAAGTCAAATTGCAGCCAGAGGGATTTAGGCAAGGGAAAAGGGGAGGGAAGAGGGTTTTGAAACATACGATTAGCTCGTTGAAGGGAGGTTGAGAATATCCCTCCCCTGGGTGGAGAATTGGTCTCTGAAGGTGGTGGCTACTCCCCAGTCAGGGACGGCTGTGATGGGGAGAGAAGGGTGAGGTGAGAATGGAGGGGGTAGCCTCATAATGTCCCTTCTAGCCCTTTAACATTACGTGTGGGACCAGTTCTAGGAGAAAGTCTGAACATCGACTTATTCGTTCCCAGGTCACTCACTGAAAATAGAGAAAAAACCATCTTAGCGTATCTGCTGCTGGACGGGACCATGGTGGCCATGGGGGTGGCCTCAGCAGCCTCCAAGGGTGCCGGGCGAGCTCAGCTTAGATTCCTCCTCTGCTCCTGCCCATCTGGGCACTGTCACTAAGCTGGGAGATGGGTACCAGGCCAGGTGAGGGGGCAGTGTCACATCACATGACAGTAGGGGTCCCCTGGCCATCAAGGGTCAACGTGTCTGGCTTACACACACCAGTGGGGCAGTCCTGCTGCCTCGTTCCCACTCTGATCCCACAGCTTGGCTAAGCCTTCTGGGGAGGCTGGCCCCCAATATGCTCACCCCCCTGCCTGGCCTGTCTCTGGACACAGACTTCTAGCGGGAAGGAAACCCAGGAAGGTGGCAACTCTGATCATATTACACATTAATTAAACAAAATGTTGGTAGAGCCCAGCCAGGTATTGCCACAAAATTCCTATAGGGCCTTTCGAACAGGCCCTCTAGAGAATGGAAGTTATCAACTTAGTGTTATTTTTTTGGAAAAAGTAGTTCGACGCACTCTTCTACCACGGATTACGAACCCTGCTATTCATAGCGGATGAAGTTAAGTGTTGGGAAAGGTGAAAAATGGCGGTGTTCCAGAAGAGTTGAATTGAACTCCAATTCTTAGCAATATCAATAAAGTCACGTCTTGGAGTATATTAAGAGACGTCCATAGTTGAAGATACTCTAACGTGAGTCCCGCTCTAATTAAAATAACTTCCTAATTGATGTTTGCAAGTGCGTGGGTTTGGGGTGTTTTTTGGTTCTGTCCATATTCTACCGTCTGCAGTTAGGCTCCACTTACACAACGATGGACCCAGAAAACCATGCTCCTCCAGTCACTCCAGCCAAAAGCTACTCCCATGGCTTCATTCCCACTTCAGAGTGTCACCGGAAGGAAGCTGTAGTGGGAATTAAGCCAGATACCCCTCCTTGCTGAAATGTCTGGAGCTGACAGCGAGCACGTGCACAAGCACAGCAGATAACCTGGCCTGCCACCCGATTTGTGCAAAGGATGCTCCGCCCCACAAAGGACCGGGATGCCTGGGCAGGGCAAAGGCAGGTGCACCGGGGAGTCAGCTGTCCCCCAGCAGCATGCTGGTATCATCCACTCTGCGCAACAGAATCGAACTGCAAATGATCCTACCCAGAGGATTTATCAGCCCTCAGGAAGTGGACGGCCACTGACCCCTGCTTCTTGTCCCCTGAAGAGGCGCTGCAGCCTGGGTCCGTCCCGGGTCAGGGGGAGCGGCCTTGCTGCAGGGAAGGGCAGCCCAGGGCCAGCTGCCTTGCAGTCACACCTACACCGCTGTCAGTGCACCTGGCTGCACTCTGCCCTGCAAGTGGCGTCCAGGGTGTAACTAACTCCTGGACACGCCTGGATGGGGGACACGTTTGGAGGCGTGGAGGGGTACTTAGCCATGGTTTTTTAATTCCTCTGGACTAGAGAGCCTCAAGAAATTGGGAGGAAAGGATCTGTTAAATCTCTTTGGAGGACTTTTCAACAAAATGAGACTTTGGTAGTTCTTTTAGGATGATGAATAATCCCCATTATCATGCCCCATAGTTGACTCCCACCGAAGCATCTCCAGAAGCCAGGCAAGGGAGAGATTCTGACGTCTCAGATGATCACTGCTGTGTTTCGGTGCATCGAAGGCAGACTGTGTAGCACAATGATGTAGCTAATGGGGGCAGTGGGGGGAGGGGAGGGGTACTTGTATTCTTACAGGGAAGTTAACTCAGGAGGAAATTAACGCTCAGCCCTGCACACCCCAGTTCTGGGACTGCCAGGTGCCAGGTGGGGGCCCCACGTGGTCCGGATCAGGAGGCGTGGACCTGTCCGCACAGCTATGGCTCCTCACGCACAGGATGCAAAGCTCAGAAGCTCTCATTGTTGTGGCTCTCCCCATCTTGTAGACAAAGCTGACCTACAGGAGGAGACAGTGTCGCGGGCATGCTGACAACAAGAAAACTGGCCCAGAGGTGTTCGTATCTATGTTTCATCCATCCCTGAAGCCCGAAGCCCGGCTGCACCTCCATCCTTCCTTCGTGTGTCTGAGATGCACCCACAACCTTTACGACGCCCCACTTTTCTCCTAAACCACTCTGAGTTCTCGCTTTGCAATCTGTAGCACAAGGACTCAACAATTCAGCCAAACTCTGTCCTAGGCTTTCTGGGTTCATCATCTGACTTAAACCTGTCCAGACCTTACAAAACTGATACTATTTGTATTTTCCAGAAAAGGAAAGTGGGGTTCAGAGTGGTCAAGCAACATGCCCAAAGCCACACAGCTTGTAAGATGCTCAGCCCACGTGTTCCTTCTGGTTCAGAGCACATCACACTGACTTCTGGTTTAATTGATCATTATGACTCCTTCCTGCTCAGGACCCAAAGGACTGGGCACTGAGTCGGTGTCAGCAAGAGGGTCCACTTGGGTGCCACCACTCCAAATATTCGTCAAATAGCCATTAGGTGTTGTGTAGGATACGAAACGTGTGAGACGTGGTTCCCATCTTTAAGGGATTCACGATCTAGATATTCTTTTAGAGTCACAAAATTAGAAACGTATTTCTCTGCTCAAAACGTTTAGAAAGAGCGATCTGGAGAACAATGTTGAAATATCAGAAAAGCTGGAGTCTGGGGACAGAAGGGAGGCGGGGGACGGGCTGGCAGAGATTGCCATATTCAGGCATAGGGTGAGAACCAGGTTCGAGTGGGCGGATCAGCCTCAGAGCGTTGCCAGGCGCTGGCGAGCCTCGGTGAGTCCCCAGGCACGAGGGGAAATTGCAGGGATGGCTGAAGGGGTGCCGAGATGAAGTCTAGGAAACTGGCATAAACGCGTTAACTCAAAGGGGAGGTTTGCAAAGGGCACTGACTGGGCAGAAAAGGATGAATATGGTTTTTGATATGTTGAGTTCAAAGTAAAAAGACATTGAATGCAAATGCTCTAGGTGACTCCAAACGTACAACAGGTTGGGGATGAGAGGTATGAATTCAGGGAACCATCTGCAGTTCTAGCTAACAAGTGTCGAGGCTCCGCCTGGGCTCTTTACTGAACCGTTTAATTTGTCCTTTCAACAGCCCTATGAGATTGGTACCATTGTTCGTCCTGTCAGAGATGGGGAAACTGGTCTCCACACCCCTGGGCTCTGCTCTCTCCGGCTTTCCTTTACTGCTTTCCAGGAAACCCTCATTAGTACTAGTACTATCTCAAATGCTACTACTTCCATGAACTTGAAGACCATTTTCCAGTTTTACTTTGTCAAAGACTTTAGGCACATAAAAAGGCCTCATTTCACACTCTTATTTGGAAACTAAAAGGTGGTTGTTTTCCATTACACTGCTTTTTAATCACGGCGATATCCTTACACATGGAAAAAAATTCAAAATGCTCAAGAGAGTCTAAAGTAATACATTTCCCTATCTCCACTTCCCCACCCCTAGTTCTACTGCCAAAAGGTAAAGTACTTTTTTTAACAACTCCGATTTTCCATTCTCTGATGGGTATCACTTTAAATACCATGAATACGTTGGTTTAATTTATCACAGTCTTGGTTTAGTCTGTTGACAGCATGACGGGTTCTTCCTTATCGACCTTACTCTGTTGAGTCTTCCTTATAAATGCTGAGGAATACAGAGCACATGCTTCCGACCTCTGCTTCCTTTCTGCCTTTATCAAAGTTAGAGCGTTCGATATTGTTCTGTAAATAACATTTCATTTATGATTTATTCTCAGGCCAATTCAAAAAAAATGCAGTCCTAATAAAAATTGAATTTACAATATTGGTGCTAACATATTATCCTTTATATAATCCGGTTGCTATGTGAAGGGAAGGAAAAACAATCCTAAGGCTTTAAACTCTTCCCATTTGAAGAAGATGGTCCCGAGAGTCAAGGCCCGGTGGAGTCCTTCTTGATTCTTTTTGGCATTCTTTCCATCTTCGAGGTCTTTTTTTTTTTTTTGAAAGGAGAAATAGATAAATTTACTTTTATTTTTTTTTTGAATTTTTGAATTTTATTTATTTTTTATACAACAGGTTCTTATTAGTTATCTATTTTATACATATTAGTGTATATATGTCAATCCCAATCTCCCAATTCATCCCACCACACCTTCTAGTTCTTAATTAGATACCATCTTCCTTCCTTCCTTCTCCCTCCCTCTTTCTTTCTCTCCCTTCCTTCCTTCCTTCTCCCTCCCTCCCTCTTTCTTTCTCTCCCTT
>NW_020837988.1:5048049-5192487 GCF_003676395.1 Aethalodelphis obliquidens
CCTTCCTTCCTTCCTTCTCCCTCCCTCCCTCTTTCTTTCTCTCCCTTCCTTCCTTCCTTCCTTCCTTCCTTCATTTATTGTCACTTTTAACAATTAAATACATGTAACATTTACCATCTTAACCATTTCTAAGGGTATGGCTCGGTGGCATTAAATACACTCACACTGTTGTGCAACCATCACCGCCATCCATCTCCAGAATTCCTTTCACCCTGCAAGGCTGAAACCCTGTCCCCATTAAACTCTAACTCCCCCTCCCCCTCCCCCAGCCTCTGTCAACCACCGATCTACTTTCCATCTCTGTGGACCTGACACCTCCAGGTCCCCGCTATGAGTGGACTCGCACAGTATTTGTGATGCCACCTTTCCTATGTGTCCTGTTTCCCCTTTCTTGGGTTCCTTCTTCATTTTGTTAGAGGACCTCCTTGAGCTCATAAGAGATGAGTGGGTGATAAACTTCTGAGTCCTTGCTTTTTTCTTTTTTTGCGGTACGCGGGCCTCTCACTGTTGCGGCCTCTCCTGTTGCAGAGCACAGGCTCCGGACGCGCAGGCTCAGCGGCCATGGCTCACGGGCCCAGCCGCTCCGTGGCATGTGGGATCCTCCCGGACCGGGGCACGAACCCATGTCCCCTGCATCGGCAGGCGGACTCTCAACCACTGCGCCACCAGGGAAGCCCTGAGTCCTTGCATTTGTAAAAATAATTTTGATTTTGCTCTGTGACTTAATAGCTTGACCTGATGGAAAATTCTAGGTCCCGGATGACCTCTGCTCAATATCGAGGTCATTATCCCGTTATCTTCTCGGACCCAACGTTGCTGCTGAGAAGGCTGATGCTAATTTGATTCTTGGTTCCTTGTAGTCAAGCTAATCTTTCTCTCTGGGAGCTCTTAAATTTTTGCATCCTTGTTTTTTGGAGTTTTGAAATCTCACCGAGATCCATCTGTGGGAGAGGTCTTTGTTCATTCCTACTTCTCAGCACCAGGTGGCGCCTCTGAATCTGCAAGCTTGTGTTTTCCTGCCCTTCAGGACAAATTTCCCTGCGTGCTTCTACTCCCATGTTACAGGCTTGCCTTTCTGTCTGTAAACTGGAGGCTTGTTTTCTGCTTAACCTTCCAGATGACCAGTTTGGCCTTTCATCCGGCATATTCTTATCAGTCTACCCAATGAACTTCAAAAAAATTCTTTAACAATTACAGTATTAATTTTGAGGAAGATTTTCTTATTCTCTGACTGTTCCATTTGCATTATAGTCAGTTCTTACTTTACGGGTATAATGATATCCTCTTGAACTGGATGAACATACGACTTAGAATTTTTACAGTCTTTTCTTTGGTCTCTTGGGTTATCTGTTTTCTCCAGGGTAGGCTGTCTTATTCACTTTCGTCCTTCTTTCCTATTCTCTGGGTTTTTCTCCTAAGTCTAGTGGTCCTTATCTCTGGGAGTGCATTCACAGATGCAGAACAAGGTTGATCAAGGAGCTAGAAAGGGCTTCCTCTGTGGTTGGCTGTACAGTCTGTCTCCTCAGGAGGCAAATAAACAATTTCATTTCACGAGGTTATTGCTTCAACTTGGCATTTGAGGCAGAGAGGATGAGAGAGGAACAAGGAGGAGAAGAGAAAAGTGCAGGAATAATAAAGTTAAGTGTCATCGATTTTTAGATTACAACCTACTACAGTGTTAAAAATGATTTAATAACATGTCCTCCACATAGCTACTTCCTAAGCAAAAACATCAGGTGCGATGGGCAGCAGCCGGGGTGACATCTGCCAGGAACGTGATATAGGAGGCGCAGAGCATCTCTTGGGAACAGGTCTGTTCACACACACACACACACACACACACACACACACACACACAAAATTCACACACGTGTAGACGGAAATAGACTGAGAAGACGGCCTAAGTACATGGGAACAAAAGTCTGACTCAGTTGTTTTAAATGTTAGAACACTGGAGCACACTTTCACAAGCCTGCCTTATTATATATACACAACACCTTTATGGTTTGTCATACAGAAACTCAGATCTGGTCTCTCTGATCAGGGACAGCGAGCTTAGGACCACACACACACACACACACACACACACACACACACACACACGCACACACGGGGACCCTGAGGGAGGAGAAAGAACCAGCCCTGGGGGCTGGTTTCAAATACCTGCTGGGGTCATGGTTGAAAAACAAGAAAGGTCTCTGAATTTGTCTGGAAATAAGTTACAGGAAACCTTTGCAAGTAAAGTGTTAATAAAGAGATGGATGAAAGGCAGATTGCAAAGGATGAAAGAGGAGCAGGAAATAAAGAAGTGGGGGCAGTGGGGTAACAGAGGGAAGCAGATGGGCGAAGAAGCTAGAAGGAAAGTTAGGACCAAACCCACCAGGATGAAGAAGCAATAGTACTTGCAGACATAGGGGACACTGTCGTGAACCCAGTGGGGGTCAGCGTTCTAAAAAGAAGGCTGAGATTTAAAAGTGCTTCACTCATTAAACCCAAAAGCTTTCACACAGCAAAGGAAACCATCAACAAAATGAAAAGACAACCTACTGAATGGGAGAAAATGTTTGCAAATGATATGACTGACAAGGGGTCGATATCCAAACTACATCAACGGCCCACACAACTCAACATCCAAGAAACAAACACGACTGAAAAACGGGCAGAAGACCTGAAGAGACATTTTCCAAGGAAGATGAACAGAAGGCCAACAGGCACGTGAAAAGATGCTCTACATCGCTAATCATCAGATTAGCAAAGCCTGACCTTCCATAGGGACCCAGGAGGCCGTGGATATGCTGCTCCCCCGAAGCAGTGGTGTTTGCCGCCTTGACCTCATTTCCTTAGACCCACTGCAGGCCTTCCCCCCATCCCTGCTCAAACACAACCCTCCTCTACAACTACAGACAGACAGCCAGAACGCCCGGAAAGTTCCAGCCTCCCCGGTATCTGTTCCTCATTATTTCCTGTTCATTATTGCTTGCTGCAGCTCTTCTGACTTTTAGGGCCCACCTAGACTGTTGCCTGTTTGGGGAGAGGAAACAAGCTTTGACCTCCAGCAGATAAGTGTTTGGTCTTTCTAGAGGTTCTCTCCCTGGACTGTGGTTTTCAGGCGGCTGCTGCGGGGTGGAAGTGGGGACAGTCATAGCCGCATCTCCAGGGAGAGGACGTACCTGTGGAAAGGCTTTCCATGTGACTTAAATTCTCATCCATGAACCCTCCAGTCTCCTCCCCATCTTCTTCCCTTCCTACGAAAGGAAAACCAAGGTCCTAGATCAATGTTTTCCAAATGGAGCTGCACAGAGCACCAGTAACAACGGAAGAGGGCTCTTTTATTTTTATTTTTTGGAATTTTATTTATTTTTGTATACAGCAGGTTCCTATTATCCATTTTATACATGTTAGTGTATACATGTCAATCCCAATCTCCTAATTCATCCCACTACCACCCCCACCACCCCCCACCCCGCCACCATCTGATATAACTGCTATTTAATTGTTGCTTCCCCGCCCCCCCCACCCGGAACTATAAAACAGCAATCTCATATGGTCCAACCTAATGAGTTCTGGAAACCCTATATTCAGAATCCACATGAACACTTTAAAGGCTCGAAGAATTCCCCACAGTGAAGAAACCTGTACAGCTTTGTTTTCCAAAGGTATCTGACAACAGAACCCTTTTATTAGATAACACCTGTTAACATCTTTGCAGAACCTGTGTTTTGTGGGACTTGTTTTTCGGAAAACACTGCCTGGGAGAATTCAAAAAAACTAAGAGCTTTCAAAGCTGGTCTCAAACCCGGCTCCCCCCATCACATCATTGTATTTGAATAAAAGGAAATTCACTCTTCCGTGTGTCTTACTCATTTATCCAACTCACAGGACTTATGGAGTGTTCACTCCATCCATACCAGGCATCTGCTTAGAATTGTGGATGCACTGAAACACGAGTGTTCCAGCCAAGGAAGCAGCCCTCTAAGCAGGAATGACCAGCTTGGCTTGGAGGAGTCAGTGAGGACTGCATGGAAGAAGCGATTTTTGAATCGAGGTTTTGTGGAATTTTCCAGAAAAGAAAGCTGGTGGTCAGTGCCCAGTGCGGTGAGGCAGCCCCAGCTCACCTGGCCACACCCAGTTCTGTTCTCAAAGCCTGTGTCCCAGGAACCCAGATCACCTTGTTAGGGGAACCACGGACTGAAACCAGCCGCCCCAGCCAGGCAGGACAGTAACCACTTGCATCAGTTCTCTTACAACAAGACGTCCTGGTAAGGAACTCGGAACCAACAAGCTACCACCAACCGGAAGAATTCGGGAAAGGTCAAAAGGGGAGAGGAGACGCCAGTCCGTATGTCCTACCAACCTCCCAGAATCCTTCCCGCTGGAATCCACCTCGGCTGAGCGACGCACGCGCCACCAGGAAGGACCCTGCGTCAGAGTGATTGGCCAGAGCCAAGCCGGAAACTAACCCCATCACCATAAAACCCGAGACTGCGAGCCACGTGGCAGAGCCGTTCTCCCGGCTTCCCTTACCCCGCTGGCTCTCCACCCGGGCGCCTCTTCCCATTAAAGTCTCTTGCTTTGTCCGCACGTGTGTCTGTCTCCTCGGACAATTCATTTCCCAGTGTTAGACAAGAGCCCGCTCTCGGGCCCTGGAAGGGGTCCCCCTTCCTGCAACAACCTGGTAAACGTGATTATTCGTCAGCTGCTTCCACTGCCTTGTTATCCCCCATCTCCCCTGATAATGGTTTACTCCATTTCTTTCGGATCCAGTGCTTCGCCGTATGTTCATATGTCCCTCCCAAAGGGAGGCCCGGGGCCGCGAACCACTGGCCTCTTTCCCAAGACCCTTTCCCCTCTGACTCCTTGTCTGTCTCTGAGCCTCGTCACACATCTGGCCAAGGATGTCCCAGGTGGCTGAGTGAGGGGCCATCATGATGGCTGACCTTTTCAGGGGGTGGGAGACGGAAAGTGGGGTCTCAGAAACTGTGGCTCACAGAAAGGGGAGAGTGCAGGGGGAGCCGTGTGCTCCGCGGTCCCCCTTGGTTTGCAAGCCCTGGGCCTTCACAGTAGCAAAGCAGTGGTGAAACGAAGGTAAAACTCTTCTGCACTTGCCCGGGGCAAAGGGCATTTCTACAGTTTAGAATGATGTCCACGCCATTCCCACCCCCCCGCCCCAAGTTTCCCTTGATTCATCCGTAACGGTAACTGAAGTGGACCCCTGGCGTGGAACTGTGCATTGGTTCCAGGCACTGGGTCGTTAGCAGGGACGGCAGACTTCCTCTTACACTTGCAGCCCTTGGGATCCCCCCAGTGCCCCATGCTTTCCCCTAAGGTAGCCCCAGGGTCTGTCTCATGAACAAGAAGAGCCTAAGTGGCCTCACCAGTGAGACAGCGCATGGACCACTGGGTCTGGACAGAGTGATGGGGACGCAGACGTAAGCTGGCCTGTCACCTGACTCGTGTTCCCAGATCAGGAGTTTGGATCTGATCCTGCATCTGGCAGCAGCTGTATTACACATCTGCAATTTGTAGCCCAGCAATAAGAGGAAGAGTGAATAAAGGCAGGTGTGGGAGAGGGCGGTCAGCCACCACATTCTGCAGACCTACCACAAAGGGTCATCCGTCCAGTGATGGGGGAATCAGGTCAGTCTGACTGGAGGTACCCGCCACTGACGTGCCGCTCTGGGGAGCTGGGCTGGCCAGGGTGCTTCCCTTTCCAGTGAAGTCCCAGCAATCTGTCCCCGCAGCCACACACTTTTAAAAACAGGTCAATCGCAAGCCGTCTGTTTTTCAAACTGGTAATGACATATTTGTCAGTTTCATCTTTATCTTTATGTTCTAAGAGAGACAAAGAGAGATAAAGATTTCATCTTTATCTTTGCGTTCTCTCCCCCAAAGAGAGATTTTTTTAAAATGCTCTCTCATCTGACTCAGAGCTTGGCCCAGCGCTGGCAGCGAGATAACAAGAAAGTTTTCATCAGCCGCTGGAGCTCAGACAGCACTGCAGCTGTCCGCCTGTGCGGGCTTCTCCGCAGTTGGCAGCCAGAGTGTGGACAGGAATCACGAAGCCCCTGGGAGCTCCTCTTGGCAAAAGAGGCCACGGGGTGTTGTGGTGGAATGTGGGATGCAAATCTAGGAGTGAAGGTGGTGCCCAGTGGCCTGAGGTCATTTACCAGTGGAGTGTCCTTCCACGGATTAAGCCAGGGGCCTCCGCGCCAGACCTGGGAGGGGAGTATAATACCTACCCCACAAGGCTGAGGTGAGGGTCCAGGGAGATGGGGTGCATGAGAGGTTTCCCCAACAATAAAGCAGGCCGAAACCACTGTCCTATGTTCAGCGGCCATAAAGGTGGAAGGACAATTAGTCTCGAAGGAACCATAGCCCAAAAGGGGGTCTGATCATAGCCCTATCCCTCACTGGGTGGAGGCAAACCTAGTAATTTAGTCATTTTAAACGTGTTTTCCTGGTAAAGGTAGAATTTTCCAGTCATGGATCCGCTTATCTTCTAGAAAAAGGGGAAAAGAAATCACTCATTCTTTTATAGTCATGTTGACCAACGGCCAGAGACGCTGCCCCAGCCTGCATCCATCCCAGACGGGCACCTTGTTTTGCCACCTGTGAAACTGGGGTGAAGGTGCTCTGTCATTACCTTTCCTGTCTAAAGGTAAAGACAGACTGATGAATACCTAGGCGATGGTGCCCGTGTACCACAGACCCAGGGGTCGGCTTGGCCATGGGAGGTTCAGTCCTTCGCCTCCACGCACTTAAGGATGGACTCAGGTAGGGCAGCGTTGGGTGTCACAGGGGTAACTGGCACACAAGGCTGTCTTAGCTGTTCCTTCCATGCGCATCATAATCGACTAACACTTCCTGAGAGCCTCCTTCTACACCAAACAACTGAAGCCAACAGAACATTGTTATTACTACTATTATTGAGGTGAAATTCACACAGCATACAAGCCACCATTCTCAAGTGTACTGTTCAGAAGCGTTCTGTGCCTTCGCCACCATGTTGTGTAACCACCACTTCTATCTGGTTCTAAAACGCTTTCATCACCCCGAAAGAAAACCCCATATACAATAAGCAGTCACCCTCCTTCCCCTCAGCCCAGCCCCTGACGGCCACCAGGCTGCTTTCTGCATCTATGGGTTTGCCCATTCCGGATATTTCATAGGAATGGGATCATACAATACAATACAAAACCAAACCAAAAGAACACCTTTTGTATCTAGCTTCTTTGATAACGTTTTCGAGGTTTCATCCCTGTTGCAGCATTCAGCAGCACTTCTTTTTATGGCTGAGTCATATTCCATTGTGTGGGTAGATAATGGATGAAACCCATGTTTTGTTTATCCATCATCCACGGAGGGACATTGGTTTCCACCCCTGGGCTCTTGTGAATCGTGCTAGGAACATTCATGTGCGACCGTCTGTTTCAGCACCTGTTTTCAATTCTTTGTGATATATACTTAGGAGCGGAATTGTTGGGTCAGTGGCACCTTTTGAAAGCACAGATTTCAGCATCGTTCTCCTCTACTTTAAACCCCCTAATGCTTTCCCTCCGCACTTAGGAAGATGTAAAAATGGAAAGCTGTTCTACCCGGCCTTGTCTATCTCACCCTGTGTTCTCTCCGTAGTCCAGCTTCCTGGACTTTGCAAATAGTCACGCTTCCTCCGACCTCGGGACCTCTGGACCATTGCTTCCTCTGGTTGGTGGCTCTTCCTCTCTCCACTCTGCCTGCCTAGTTAACACCTACTTGGCTCTCAGATCTCAGTTTTCATACAACTTCCTCAGAGAACCTTCCTGAGCCCCCAAAACCAGGTCAGCCCCCAAAACCCACTCTATGCTCCCAGGGCACCTTCCACTTGTCCTTTGCTACAGTTTGAATTGCATGTTTATTGCCAAGTATTTCTTTTGCTGATTTGCTCAGTAAGTATTTATCCAGCGCCTACACTGGGCTGGAGACTGCTCTAGGTACTTAGAGGCAGCAATGAATAAAACAGTCTCTGCCCTTTCGGAGTCTACTTTTTTGTAGAGGAAACAGAGAAGACTAGATAAACAAAGGGATCGAATATAAGGTCAGGTATCGGTTAAATACCATAAAGAAAAGTAATCCTGGAGTGGGGAGACTACGCCACTGGGAGCTACTTTCAATGGGATCATCATGGGAGCCTCAAAGAAGAGGGGCTTGTTTAAGCACCCATCACCCCCGCAGACTATGAGCTCTGGGTAAGGGGCGCCTGTGTCTGTTTCATTTCCCATCATGTGAGTCCCCAGCATCAAGGCAACTGCTTAGCACATAACAGGATAAATGGACAAATGATTTCAACTCCGCCTTCAAGGAGCCCTAGCGCCCTCTGGCTCTGTGGGCATCCCTGGTAGCCTGGAGGAACCCCAGAGTCTCCCAACCACTGACCCAGGCAGGAACTAGCGAGCAGCTTTCTCCACCTCTCTCACCCCCAGACCTGCGGACTCCAGCCTCCCCACCCCTCCTGGCTTCTCTAGTGCTGGCATATGGCAAAACCCCTGGTGCAGCTGGATCCCGGGCAGCCTCTGAGAGATGACCAGGTGTGAGCCAGCAGGGATCGCACTTGGATTCTGGACTCAGTTTCTCAAACACCTTCCCCCACCCCCTGGCCCAGGCACCCTTCATTGCTTATCACCCCCCCTCCCCCCCCCCCCCGCCCAAATGGTCTGGAGTTCACACTATTAGCCAGTGGCTCTGACTCCGGAAAAAAAAAAAAAACCCCTTAATACCAGGTGGTAAGATCCTGGAGCCCATGATATTCAACAACTCGTTGCCCTGCCTGGTACGCACCTTCCCAGGGTATCTCTCATCTGAGACACAGCAGAGCAGAGGTTCACGACCTTTAAAAACCCATTAGTTACATACAATGGAATCGTCTTCAGCCTTAAAAAGGAAGGCAATTCTGATACATGCGACAGGGATGAACCTCGAAGAGATTACGCGAAATGAAATAATCCAGTCATAAAAGGACAGATACTGTATGATTCCACTTATATGAGGCACCTAGAGCAGTCAGAGTCACAGACTCACAAAGTAGAACGGGGGTTGCCAGGGGGTGTGGGGAGGAGGGAGTGGGGAATTATTATTTAATGGGTACAGGGCTTCAGTTTGGGAAAATGGAAAAGTTCTGGAGATGGATGGTGGTAACAGTTGCAAGACAATGTGAATGTACTTAATGCCACAGACCTCACCACTTAAAATGGTTCAAGTGGCAAATTTTATGCTATGTATATTCTGCCACAATGAAAAAAATACGAGGTGCAGGGGGAAAACTGTGTGCCCTCTTTAGACGTAAAACTACACCATATCCAACATTATTGGGAAATTTCATACAAATCAGCGCCTTGATTAACAACCTCTAAGGAAATAGGAAGGAGACCTGCTTTATTTCCAAATATCAAACCTTGATCTTTGTGGAGAATCATTTTATAGGTAGGCTAGGCTGCTGATGAAAACTGCGGGCACACCGGGGACAGGAGGAACGTGTCCTTAAGGCCTCAGCAATCCCCGACAGGACTGAGCGCGGTTCAACACGGATGTGTTGGTGAATAAACCGCTCAGCAAATTCATCAGGGTGTTAGGACGCCAGTCCAGATACTCAGATCTCTAGGTACATATCCTTCCACGAAACGACAGTGACCCTCAAGGTACTTGAGATGAGGGACCAGGAGCTCGAAAACCAAAGGTGAGTTCTCAGATCTGGCCACTAACAAGGCAGCGGTGGTGGTGGATTAAACACGTCATTCTGGCTCTTAGCTTTTCAGTTTCCTTATCTGCCGAAGGATGGTGGAAAACATACGCAGTGTGTTCCTGGGATGCCAATGCTCTTGGGAAGCAGTCGGCTCCGCACATAACTAGCTGTCTTTCAATCAGAATTCAGCACTAGGGCTGCTGGACAGCACCTCGCCATCGATTCTTGATGACCACTCATCCTCCCTCTAACGCCAGGCTTCCCACCCCCAAGGTGTGCTCATTCTCCTGCTTCCTCCTGAGGAGGCCTCGGCAAACACACCCAGAGCCCGTACCCCAATTACAGATAAGCAATAGACACCAACGTGGGGAAAAAGAAAGGCAGAGACAATCCATTCCATGTCTCTAGAGATTATCGCCTGTCCTAGGTTGACCAACTGTGGTGGCCATGAAAATGCATCCTTCAGCTCTCCTGCTGCGGGGAGCACAGTGCCGCCAGCTGCTGCCCCTCAGAATCCAACACCACATCCCCCTGCCCCCAGCCACTCCCAGCCAATGACTGGTGATGGTGGGGGGACGCAGTACAGGACAGTAGATTTTGGTTTTGTTTTTTTTTTTAGGACAGGAGACTTCCTAGAGGATGCCTTTGGCTCAGTGACCTCCCCCACATTGTCCTGACTGAAACGTTCTTGGAACTGTGCCCTGGTTGAAGGCTCTTCATCCCCAGCCCTCCTTCCTTCTCCCTCTCCTTTCACAGGTGCCAGGCTTGCATCACAGGCTGAAGGCTCTCCCTGCCACCTCCTGCTTCCACCTCTAATCTCTTCTTGGTACCTTCGTCTTGGACGACCTGAGCTGATACGCATCACATTGTCAAAAGAGGGAAATACCCCATAAATGCCCCGCAGAACAGCATATGCATTTGGAAGAGCAGCAAAAAAAACACCTTAAACTTTTCCAGACCTTACAGTTTCCATTTTAATAAGTGTGTATTAAGCCCCTGCTGACGGCAAACATGTGCACATCCCACACTCACAAGGCAGGCTGGCTTTCTCGTCCCCATTTTGCACATGAGTAAACTGCAAGAGACTGTGATAAATGTATAAGCTGCTTATAATTAATGATGATAAAAATAACAGTCAACGTAATTTAACATTTACTGCACGCCAGGTGCTGTTTAATACTTTTTATGTTCTGCTCGTTAAAAAAAAAAAAAATCCCGAAAACAGCCCTACACTTCAGGGAAGGACGGAGAGTGAGAGCACAGATGTGTACTGAGACCCACTAGTGCGCCACCCTTCAGAGGAGGTGCCCTGGAGGAGGAATGCGGAATCATGACATCCCTGGCCCTGCAGGCCCCCCTTGCAGGCTGCCTCCACCCCCCGCAAATCAGCCTCGCCCTGATGACACAGCCTCCGAGTTGAGTCCCACGGCCTGACGGATTATCTTTGAAGCTTCCTGCAGCCGCCTCTGGTTTCACGCCAGGCACCGCCAGTGAGAAGACAGGACAATGGATAATCAAGCCCACGGCTCAGATTCCTCATAAAACAAGACGGTGCTGTAACGCACCCATCAGCCGTGGCCAAGGCGCAATGCAAGATGAGAAAACAACAAGTGTGTGATTTACAGAAAGACAATTTTTCTCTTTTAGATGTCAAACAGTCAAGGAAAAGGTAATGTCTCACACCGCGTTAATTTTTTAAGTGCAATAAACTGGTCATCAGAAAAAGAAACAGTGGGTTACTCCCCGATACCCTCACCTGAATTGCTGTTATCCTTCCACCCCACTAAGGGCAGTCTTTGGGGTTCCCATCCTTCAGGCCATACTTGTTCCTTCCCCATCACACCTGAGTACTCTGTTCCCTTACTGACACATCCGAGTTCAAGACCTTCCAGGTTTCCAGCCCACCAGTACCCCCGAGGTTTAGCACAGTGACATACACCTCTGCCCTCTACTTTTCTCGATCCGTTTTTTTACATATGATACCCCCTCCCCTACCAGGTCTCGAAGCTGCCTGGAGTTGGGGACCACAGCTCTGCCTTAATCATCTCCTGTACCTCCAGGGCTCTGGTAGCCAGACCGTGAGTGTTCAAAACCACATGCAGAATGACAGACTCTGCTCAAGAAAATGCTGTCTGTGGTTCCGGTGAAGGGAAGAAATGAATAAGGGAACCCAGTCCCCACTTGGCAGGACTCAGCCGGGGGGAGAGACAGAGAAAGAAGGTAAGTGGGACGAGCTGCAGAATTCCTAAGTTCAGGCTGGTGTTCTGTCACCCTCACTGCAGACGGTCTGCCCACAGCATGGGGCATGGCTCGTGACGGGTGAACGAATGAATGAAACAAATGAGTGAAATGGATAGCAGGCGCGATCAAAAGAACAGAGAAGGGGGAAAGGAAAGGGAGAGGAACACACAGATATTCTTGGATCCGGAAGAGCTGGCTGGAGAAACTTTGCTTTGGCACAAACTGTCCTGAAATGCACTGGAAGACAGGCATGCTTCAGCCCGCGGCTGGTTTGCTGCTTTGAGATGCATGCTGCTATAGACACGGAGAGACCATCTTCCTCCACCACCCACGCACGGCCCCCGCAGTGTGGCCGAAAGCACAGGTTGTGACCTGGCACGAGGCTGACCTCCACAACCGCTAGAAGAGGACCTGAACAACTTAACCATCGCTGACCTGTCGACCTGGAAAACACTTCGGGCTTAACCATGAACTAGGTAGACACTTCTTCAAGGAGGGGTGCAGGGGCTGGAGGCTACAACACCGACCTTCCCTAGCGTTTCTGAACTGGTAGGAGCAGTTTGGCCCACAGACAGAGCCTGCAGCGCGAGGCACGGGTATTTCCTATCAGCCTGGCTGTGTAATTAAAAAGCCAAAGAGCAAGGGGTGATATCAACCAGGCCAGAAGCACCAGTAGGGACAGCTTTGAAATCCACGCTGCCTGGGCTTCCAACTAACCGCTCTGGGCCACGTGTCTCTCTTGGGCTGCGAGACGTCACGGCATCATTCTTGGTTTCTGTGGTTCTCTGCATCCTCACGCCGCACGGTGACTTGGTCCGTGGAAATGCAGGGACTCAAGTTGTCCGCAACTGTGGGACAACAGCACGAAATCTCCCTCTTTTTGTTCCACTGATTTATGCCTGGCTCCTGAGAAACTGATTACTTGGGGGAGCTCGTGGCGGCTCGCCTTCCCTCCCCAGAAGCGCTTGGTGACGACTCTAGGTAGTAAAAGCACCAGTTTCCAGGCAACCAAATAGCAGGTCTTCCATTCCAGCTCTTTGTTTTGCAAAAGCAAAACAGAGCAGCAGGTAATTAAATTGGCCAAGGCGACATCTCCCTGGAATAGCCTGAGACCGCTAAGATCCTGCTAAGACCCCTTTTCACCAAATAAAGGAAAACAGGCTAGCCTGACAGTGACTTGAGGGGACTCCCAATCTTGCATTAATTGGGGGTGTCAATGGGCCCTAAGAATCCAATCACCCAGGTAGTAACCCAATCAACGGCTGACAAATAGGCCATTTCTGTGCCCCGTTCTTTTTTTTTTAAATAAATTTATTTATTTTATATATTTATTTTTGGTTGCGTTGGGTCTTCGCTGCTGTGCACGGACCCTCTCCAGTTGTGGCGAGCGAGGGCTACTCCCCGTTGCAGCGCGGGCCTCTCACTACGGTGGCCTCTCCTGCTGCAGAGCACGGGCTCCAGGCGCACAGGCCTCAGCAGTTGTGGCTCACGGGCTCTAGAGCCCAGGCTCAGTAGTTGTGGCACACGGGCTCTAGAGCCCAGGCTCAGTAGTTGTGGTGCACAGGCCCACGCTCTGCAGCATGTGGGATATCCTCCCCAACCAGGGCTCGAACCCATGTCCCCTGCACTGGCAGGTGACTCCCAACCACTGCATCCCCAGGGAAGCCCCCAGGCCCCTTTCTTCTGAAAAAATTAAAAAGCTTCTTTGAAAAGGAAACAGTGGCCTCTGGTCTGAACATTCCCCCGTCTGTCTGAATCTAGCCGCATGCATCTGCCACTCAGGCTAGACTGCTTCATTCTTCTTTCTGAGCCAAGGTTAGGGGACATCTCATTTGCCCAAGACGACCTGGAGCTCAGAAAATGACGTCTTCGTCCTCTCCTCCCTTCTCTTCCTCTCCACGAGGCTCTCTGTTCTGTTTGACGCCGGATGTACCATCTTCCGATCCGTGCCTGTCTACCTTTCAGGCACTCATTGTCAAGGGAGTAATGGAGCCTGGCTACGCAGCAGGAGAAAGGCAAAAAGCTCTGGCTAATGCTGTGACTACGCACTTCTCCCAGCACCCCAGCCCTTTTCTCTGCTCCACTTTCTTTCCACAGCCCACTTGCCATCCCTGAGACCCTTCGCTGGGGAGCTCACACCAACTAGCACCTTCGCCCTGTCTCTGTAACCGCTTCTGTGGTTCTAAGCCTGGAGCACTGCTAAAGACTCCAGACCCTTGCAGCCCAGTCTCCAGGCAGCTGGGGTGCCCCCCTGGGAACACTCCTCCCGTCTGGTCCTTAGATGGGCTGCATCTGAATCATCTGTGGCCCGCCTCAAAAATACGCGCTATGGAGTCAGTGAAACACAAAAGGGTCAGGGAAGCTATACTTGTGACGAGCGTGCCAGACTGATCCTAGCCCTGTCTACTGGAGTCACTGGGGAACCAGGTCCAGGGCACAACTAGATGGGGTTAAAGGAGCTCTCACAGCTGACCCAGCGGGAAGATCTATACCCTAACAGAAGCCTCCAGGAGACAAAGTCTTTCCTAAGGGATTGCATCTTGGAAGACCATCATGGCGGCACTGGACCTATAACATCAACTGATTACCTGGGAGCAGCCGCAGGAAGCCAGGCTACAAGGTAGCAGCTCATTTCAATGGGTGGAGCCTCAAGTCTCATCACACGGGAATCACTCTGCCCTGAGCTCAGGGCCAGACTCTACCTTAAGGCGTGTTTTCAGGTCTGCCTTGAAGGACCAAGCTAAGTCCCTTCTCTGGAGCTGGGCCAGAAATGAAGGAGAAGATTTTAACCCTTGCTCTTCAGCTGCTGAGGCAAGGTTGGTGCTCGCTGGCTCCACATTTATGCACTTAATTTCTGAACGACCATGGATATCTGCACAGAACTCCTCCACCAGGCCTTCCCCAGGTTCCCCTGCGGTGCTGAGTTATTTATGAAGCCTTCTTTTCCAGGCAGGTCCCACAGAGCTGCCACAGGTTATGTCTCCTTGGATCAGGCTCATCCGGGAAGAACTGGGAAATGCAGATGGGCAAGACGCCCCTGCTTGGGCGAGATGGGATTACAAGCAGTAAGACCGGGACGCGCGTGTGCAAGTGCCAGACGGCAGAGTGGAGTCACACACCTCCCCCACCCCGGGGTGTCCACCTGGTGCCCATGCTGGACAGACGCTGGGATCCTGCAGGAACCCAGAGCCACTGCCTCCGTTCTTTCTCCCCCCCCCACCAACGAACGCCTACTGCACCTGACACTTAGCGAATGCAAAGCATCCTGGGATCATGCAGGGCAGGCATTAAGCAAAACCTAGAGACACGTTATTGATTTCAAAGAAGATGTCATCCATTCCATCCTACAGGTGCCAAACTTGTGGTGGTCCAGAGGGGTGAAGTCACCGGCCAGGGTAACGACCTGTCCACGTAAAGCACGGATTCTGCCTCTCACCTGGTCACCACCTGCCACAAGTCCAGGAGTCCAGGGCCCGGGCTTTGAAGCTGACGTTTACGGTTCATCGCTACGTGACCTTTCCCAGCTGCGCTCGTCTCGTCTGTCATATGGGGCTGTCTGGCCTGCCTATCTCTGGGGGGCCGTGGGGGTCAGCTGAGGTCAAGTGTGGACCTGCTTTGTGCGTTGAATCCCTCAAATCACACTCGGCTTCAGTATTTATTTATTTATATTTTTTTATGTGCATTTCTATTTTCTTTTTTTCAACATCTTTACTGGAGTATAATTGCTTTACAATGGTGTTAGTTTCTGCTTTATAACAAAGTGAATCAGTTATACATATACACATGTTCCCACATCTCTTCCCTCCCTATCCCACCCCTCTAGGTGGTCACAAACCACCGAGCTGATCTCCCTGTGCTACGTGGCTGCTTCCCACTAGCTATCCACTTTACACTTGGTAGTGTATATATGTCCATGCCACTCTCTCACCTCGTCACAGCCTACCCTTCCCCCTCCCCATATCCTCAAGTCCATGCTCTAGTAGGTCTGTGTCTTTATTCCCATCTTACCCCAGGTTCTTCACGACCTTTTTTTTTTTTCTTAGATTCCATATATATGTGTTAGCGTACGGTATTTGTTTTTTCTCTTTCTGACTGGCTTCAGTATTTAAATAAGACATAAAACGACAACAGTTTTCCTCTCGGGAAACTGTAAATCACTCCAGGGAATAGGGTACTAGGTTGAACAGGGTCCGCCCCAAACACATGTTCATCCTGAACCTCAGAATATGATCTTACTTAGAAACGGGGTCTTTGCAGATGTAATTATTTAAGATGAGGTCTTACTGGATTAAGGTGAGTCCTAAATCCAATGACTGGTGTCCTTCTAAGACGAGAAAATAGAGACCCACAGACACAGAGAGAAGGCCGTGTGTACACGGAGGTAGAGGTGGGAGCGACGCGTCTACCAGCCGAGGAACGTCAAGGATTGCCAGCAGCCACCAGAAAGCTAGACGAATCCAAGATGGCCCCTAGAGCTTCAGAGGAAGCAGAGCCCTACCACCACCTGGATCTCAGACTCCTAGACTCGGAAGTGTGAGAGAATAAACTTGGGTTGCTTGTAAGGCACCCGGTTTGTGGTACTTGGGTATGGCAGCCCTAGGAAATTAATACAAAGAGTCATGGAAGTTTCTGGGATAAGCGCTGTGCTTTAAATACATCTGCTCATTCATCCTTACGAGGGGGTGGTATTGGACCACCATTTCACAGAGAGGGCCACGAGGGCTTAGAAAGGCGACGGAACTCGGCCAAGTTCACATGGGTCTATAGAGACAGCAGGACTCACGACCTGATCAGCCAGCCTTGGTCTCAGCCATTGGACCACACTGCCAGCAGGGCTGCTCCTGTCTTCTCACCGCCTGCCACTGTGATCAGCGCACAGGCCCCGATGGAGAGAAACACAGTTACTCAGAACCTCTGGGGAGCCACGGTTTAGTTAGATTGCCGTTCCCATAGCGGCATTTCACAGGTGTTATCCATTCCATCCTGCAGGTGCCAAGCCTGCGGAGTTCCAGAAAGGTGAAGTCAGCTCTAACAATCTAACATGGCTGTTCCTATAGCTGAGGGCCCATCCTTAAGCACGGAGATTTTCCTTCATTTTGATAGAAGTCGTTCTCAAGAAACAACTCATCCTCCTGCATCCTTAATTTAACTGAATTCCGTTTCTGCGTTGATGACTCAGAATCAGCTCAGAAACATTCATTACAGTGTGAGGACAAGAGACATGATGGCCTCAGACATCTGGAGGTAGGAGGGGATGTCAGTCCTCATTAGAGCCACCCAGCTGGTCTGCTGATGGAGGTGGCATCTGCATGAGTGACATGTGGTCAATTTTATGTCCCAGTCATTGTTGTTAGGGCATTTGCGTTCTTATCTCCTGCTTGTCAGAGGCCTGCACAGAGCTAGTCCTTTCTCTTTCACATTTATTTAGTCTTTCTTCCTCATCTAATGAAGGTTTGGGGAGCAGATAACCAAATTTCTTAGAGTTGGTCGGAGACTAAGGAGAAGTAGTATTCTGGACTAAAGCACTCTTTTTTTTTTTTTCTTCCCAGTAGAAGTATAGTTGACTTACAATATTTTGATAGTTTCTGATGTACCGCAAAGTGATTCAGTTATATAAATATAATAAATATATATATATGTTCTTCTTCAGGTTCTTTTCCATTATAGGTTATTAACAAGATATTGAATATAGTTCCGTGCTATACAGTAGGTCCTTGTTGTTTATCTATTTTATATATAGTAGTGTGTATCTGTTAATCCCCAAATTCTTAATTTAGTCCCCCCTTTCCCCTTTAGTAACCATACATCTGTTTTCTATGTTTGTGAGTCTGTTTCCGTTTTGTAAATAAGTACATTTGCATTATTTTTTAGATTCCATATATAAGTGACATCATATGGTATTTGTCTTTCTTTGTCTGGCTTACTTCACTTAGTAAGATAATCTCTAGGTCCACCCATGTTGCTGCAAATGGCAAAATTTCATTCTTTTTATGGTTGAGTAGTATTCCATTGTATATACAGACCACATCTTCTTTATCCGTGTGTCTGTCAATGGACCCCGAGCTATTTACAACAAATAAGCATGGAACACTGGGGTGCATGTATCTTTTCGAATTAGAGTTTTCATCCTTTCCAGATACATGCCTGTTCTTTTGTGCATCAAATCCATAAGCTTCAGGATTTTTCTGATCTTTCTCTTGGAATGCAGAGCCTCTTACCCCTGATTTCCTGTTACCCGGTTGCATTCTCCATGAAACAGCTTTTTACCATCCTACCCCAACACTGTTGAACTGCAGAAGCACCCGGTTTCTGGGGCTGGGAGTGAATTAATGAGTTATAACAGGCTGCCAGCATGCACACGAGCACACACACGCGCGCGCACACACACACACACACACGTCCACCTGGTGTTCATCTATTTTTTTCTCCAATTGGCAGGATGGTCTTCAGAAGGCATTTGGGGGGCCGGCTTAGAGAGCCCCCCAAGGATCCTGGGACATAAGAGGTAACTCCTGGCTGGCTTCTGCTTCTCCGGCACAAGCCCTTAAGAGCCAGTTCATCTGACTGGACCACAGCATCACTCCACTCACAGTAGCTGCTGAGGAAAGGAATGCCACCAACACCCCACCCTCACCCACTCAACACTGTCACGGCGGCATCTCAGGTTTAAGAGGAAACACACACCTCCGGTCTCTACTTTCATTTGCTGCGTTCCTGCTGAAATACGTGATCCCCAGACCGTGTGTGCTTACTTACACGCAGTCCGTGGTGAGGAACATCATCAAACGCAGAACTGCCTTTAGACCAGGGCCATCAGGCTCGCTTATGGCCCCGCAATGACGAGGGGGCTCCTGTCTGGGTCTCCGGCAGCCGCGCCCCTCCTGACAGGGCAAGGAGTCTAAGGGACCCAGGAAGCACGTCTACCTGTAGCCCACACAGCCTTCTATTCCGAGTGTGCGGCATCAGGGGTTCTTTTCCCGATGACCCTGGACCCACTTCCAAGGCCAGCACGGACTTTCTCGTGGTGATAGAGCGTTGACCAGCCCCCGGCCTGTGCACCCAAGGCCCACCAAATGGCCAAGGTGACACAGGGCTAAACCTTACGGTCTCTGTTTCCACGCGAACATTTTGTGGATTCAAGCATGACGGGAAAAACATGTAAAAAAGAGAGTTAGGAACTCTGAGTGGACCAGTGCTGTTCACTTAGGATGAAAAGGGCAGTATTCGATCTGTGGGAATTTATTACCTGTCTCCTACACGCCCGGCACGGTATGAGGTGCCGCAGGGGTACAGAAATGTTTCCGGACTTTACAAGTTCATCCTTCCACACGGACCGGAACTGTTCTTTCCTTTTGATCTCTTCTCTGTATGAGATCAGCAATCTTTTTCTTTTTTTCTTCTTTAACACATTTCCTTTTTTAAAATAAATTTTTAGTGGAGTAGAGTTGCTTTACAGTGTTGTGTTCGTTCCTGCTGTACAGCACGGTGAGTCAGCTGTGCGCATCCACACCTCCCCTCTTGTTTGGATGTCCTTTCCATTTAGGTCACCACAGAGCACTGAGCAAAATATTGCCTAAATTAATTTCTTTCTATCCCACACTCATCATCTCAGCCCAAGCTCTTATCACCAGGCTGGTTTGACACCTTCAGGTTCTCCTCTTTTCTGTGCTTCACCTATAATGCCATCACCAAAGTAAACATTCTCTGTAACAAGGTTCGGGAAATCTGCATGCATTTCCCACTGTCGCGCTGCTTCCTGAACCCGCTCTTCTCATCCTCTGTTCCATCACCTCCCCCTCCACCATAAGCCAAGAAAATCCACTTCAGAGAATCCCTTGCCCCACAAACTTTCGAGGACAGATGAAACTCCACCCTCTGACTCCCACCTCCTTGGAAATGCTTTGAAGTTTCCACCACTTTGTTTTATTTCCTTTTTTTTTTTTAAATAGCTATAGAACAACTACATTTATTTATTTCACACAGGTTGAGTTTTGGTACTTTGCAGTGTTTGAGAATTCGGTCCAGTTAATCTAAGTTCTCAAATTTGTGAGCACAAAGTTGCCTGTAGTATTTCCTTAACATTCTTTTACTAGCTGCAGGTACTATAGTGATATCTCCTGTTTCACTCCTAATATTAGAGATTTGTGTCTTTTTTTCTTCTTTCTCTAGGTCCCTAAGGTTCTTTTTTTTTTTTTTTTTTAAATACAGCAGGTTCTTACTAGTTATCCATTTTATACATATTAGTATACAGATGTCAATCACAATCTCCCAATTTATCACACCACCACCCCCCCCATTTTCCTTTTTAATCCCACCTTATGTTGGGGGTAGGGCGGAAGTGGAGCTCATATTACCAGTATTTTTGAAGGAAAAAAAAGCATATCCAGGACACTGTTGTTTTTAAAGAACAGACGTGCAGTACATTTGGCCCTGGGAAGATACTTCAGACTTTCCATCCATCACCACTGGGGGGAAGGGAGGAGAATCTAAAGATTCTATTTCTAGAAAAACTGTCCCGCATTGTAGTGGGTTGAACTGTGTCCCTCCCCCAAAATATACGTCCAAGTCCTAAGCCCCTGTACCTGTGAATATGACCTTATTTGGAAAAGGGTTCTTGGCAGGTATAATTAAGGTCAGGATCTCAGCTGAGGATGGACCTTAAATCCAATGGCAGGTCCCTGTGAGTGTAGAGACGGGGAAACAGGCAGAGATACACAGAGGAGGAGAGAGTGTGAAGATGGAGACAGAGACTGGGGTGATGTGTCCACAAGGTAAGCAAAGCCAAGAATGCCAGCAGCCACCGCAGGCCGGGAGAAAGGCACGGATGAGATTCCCCCTCAGAGCCTCCGGGGAACCGACCTCATCAACACCTTGATTTTGGACAGTTTGCCTCCAGAACTGTGAGCCGTGAAACCAGCCGCCGTGTGGTGCTGTGTTACTGAAAACTAACACACCTGGCGGAGCCCCTTGACACACACTTTCTAGGGACGGAATCTGAAGCTGCCACTTTGCTAGGCGGGGAAGACAGCGGGGTCGAGGAAGACGTCAAAAGAGCCAGCGCCTCACCCCCCGACTGTCATGAAGGCTGTCGCTGAAATTTCCACTTGTTCATTTGAATAGGAAGGGGTCCCGGTAACACAGATGGATGACACGGTCACAGCCCATCAACGTGGCAAAACAGAGCTCGAGCAAAAGAACAGAGCTGCAGACTGACCCCTGCCCACCCCGCAGACTCCCCAGACATCCGCCTTCCTGGGACGGGTCCTGATGTGAGCCCGTCCTCTTCCTCCCCGACAGGTCATCTTCGTTCCCAAATTAACCACTCTACTACTGTTAACTACATAGAAAGCTCAAGTGACTCATCTTTGCCTTTTCAGCCTCCAAAGCGATCTGTCACCCAGGACTGTCCGTTCCTCCAAAAGGCCTCTCAGGTTCCCTCGTTCCTCCGTTTACCCATCACAGCCCCAGCCAAGATCCCTGCCACCTGGTTCTGGAACGATCTGAACGGCTTCTCAGCACCCTGCCTTCAGGTTCGTCTCTCTAAAGTGACACTCTAGTGGCACCCTTTCCCAGGGACCTGTCACAGCCCCCGGCCTCCTCTCCTCTGTGGGTGTTCAGGCCTGCCTCTGCCCCGAAGACAGCCACTGCTCTGTGAAACCAGACGTTCTTCTCTGTTCCCGTCGGGCTGGCCTTCCCGAGGGCCCCCTCCTAACACGCGCACTCATCCCTATGCCTGCGCCTTTGCGTCCATGGCTCTCCTAGCCCTGATGCTCTCCCCCCGCCTCGTCCATAAGAAGCTCTACACACCCTCCAAGGTCAAGCTCCCAGTCCCATTTCTCCCCAGTAAGCCGATTCAAAGACGACAAACTCGCAAACAGAACAAAAGGGAAGCAGACTCACAGCTACAGAGAACAAACTAGGGGTTACCACTGGGGAGAGGGAAGGGGGAGGGGCAGTATAGGAGCCGGGGATTAAGAGGTACAAACTATTATGTACAAAGTAAGCTACAAGGATATATGGTACAGCACGGGGAATAGAGCCAATATTTCATAATAACTATAAACAGAGTATAACCTTTAAAATTTGTGAATCACTAAATCGTACACCTGTAACATATAATATTGCACATCAACTATACTTCAATAAAAAAAATTAAAAAAAACTCTAGACGCCTCAATCATCTTGCCGTCGCCAAACTGCCCTAATAGGAACGTAACATGTCTCACATGCACTTTTATTAACTGACTTACAGATCTCGACTCAGCCCCAGGTAGGACCCAGCGATAGAAAGATGGACCAGAGCCAGTCCCTGCTCAGTAGGAACAGGCAGCCCGAGGGCGGAGGCAAACAGGTAAGCGCACAGGTGCGAGTCAGAGTCATGAGCGCTGGAGTGATGGGAGCCCACGGAGGGGAGCGGGTGACCCTGCTGGGAAGGGCCACGTCCTTCAGTTCAGCTGCATTTCTTCTGTACGTACACCTCCAGGCTGAGCCTCGGGGACCCACAGTGGAATGAGACGTGGGAGCTCAGTGAGGTTAGAGATGTGCCCATCTTGACTCAGAGGTGTTCCCGTTGGCCTGAAGCCTTCATGGAGAAGGTGGCTCTTGAGTTGGGTGTTGGAGGATGTATAGGGGTTTGCCAGGGAGTGAAGAGGGGAAGAACCCTACAAAGAGAGTGACCAGCAGCCTGTGGAGGCTGGCTCTCTCAGAGAGCGTGGCCCGTGGGTGGGATGGTGAGGAGGGCGGTGTGGCTGGAGCCGGGGGCCGGGGTGCAATGGCAGGACATGGGGATGGGGCTAAGGCCGTGCTGCGCTGGGAAGGGCCTCCTCTAACTGTGCTCTGGCCTGCCTGATCACCTCACTGGCCCAGGCCTTCCTCCTGCGCTCAAGGTTAGTATATCGAGTTTAAGAGATGGACGTTTGCCCCCAGAGGAGCTACAGGGAGCTCATAATCTAATCCACATTTCCCGCCAGAAGCCCCCAGCTTTCCTCTCGGCCTGGTTCCTTCTCCTGGACTTCCTGTCTCTCTTGAGCCAGAAACAGGGGCTATTCGCAGTTATCTCCTCTTGCCCGTACCAATCAACGGCCAGGCCCAGTAACTGCTGGCCCTCCCCCAGCAGACATGCCTAACCTACGTCATTACCGTGGCAGCCCGAGTCCACGCCCTGGGAATCCGTCCTCTCCTCCTTCCACACTCTCCAGTAACAGAGTCTCAGCTGGGCACAGGGCCGTCAAGCCAGACACTTTATTTCTAGCCCCCCCTGTAGCTGGAATAAGGCATATAAACTATCACGACACCAATACCCTTGTAGCTCACATAGCCACTGTATTTCAGGTCTGTGACAGACACTTCAGCAGTACCCCAGATGACACAGGCGCCGAGGAGCCTTTGCTCCGATTACTGCAACTGCCTTCCAACGAGCATTGCACACCTCTAGTTTCCCCTTTCAAATCTGTTTCCCGTGATGCTGCCAAAGTGATCTGGGTCAAGTGCACATCGAAGTGGCATTTCCCACTGCCTGCAGGATAAAGGCCCTCTGGCCCCGATTCTAGTCAGACGACAGCCCCTCAGCAAGTCCGAACTGCTGGCAGATGCAGGACGAGCCTGAACATCCTGACACCTGGCAGAACAGCATTCGCTATTCATCGTCCCCACCACCACCCGCCATGGGATGCTCTCCTTCTGTACCTGCTTCCATCCCCCTTTAAGACCCAGCGCAGGTGTCCCACTTCCAGGAGGCCTTCTCTGACCTTCCCTCTCCCCTCCCCCATGCCCTCCTCATAGCTGACTTACCTCCAGGCTAACACCAGTCACACTGTTTTGAAATCATCGGCCAGTCTGGGAGATTCTTTCCTAATGTACAGGGAGCGCATCTAACAAGCCTTTGTAACAAAGTACCCAGGGGAACCCGCTAAACCTTCGTTCAGCTGCTTTCAGCTGGAGGGAAAGTGGCAGAATGGATGGAAGGTAGAAGATGGACGTCGGCATTTACACGGTGATAACAGAGAAGATCTGAACATCAACCAGATACTATACATGAGAGAAAACAGGTCGGGGACATCACGGTTCTTTCTTGGGGAAATGAACTGTCGCGATATTAATGGACATCGAGATTATAGCAAATGATGCAGGCTCAAGTGTTAACATGTGGAGCTTGACGCTTATAGAGCATTCAGGGGAATTGTGAGAGGCAATAAGCAATGTGACCTGCAGCAGAGGAGAGGACTCTGAATGGCATATATTGATTTGGAAGTTATCAACGTACAGAGCGTCTGAAGCCAGGGTGGCAGGGAAAGGTGACCAGGACGCAACAGTGGATTCAGAGAACTATGGGTCAGATCAAAGGAAACATCAGTTTCTAAAAGGCAGCAGAGGACTGGCCTGCAAAGGGAAGGGAGAGGGAATAGTCAGAGACAAGAGATGCCCAAGTCAGACGGTGGGAGACTGAAGCATTAAAAGGAACCGGAAAAGCAGTCGTTGAGTGTCAATTTCTAAAAGGTTAGGGGCTTTCAATGCCTCTCTGGCCCAACTCAGCCAGTGCGGAAAGGCTTCTGGGGCTCTGGGTCCTTCAGGAGCGTGGGCTGGGCTGTCCCACAATTCAAGTGCAGGTCAAAGAGTTGTGGGAACAGGTGGGAACAGGTGGGGGAGCTCTGGGGAGGGAGGATGAATGAAGCACGCGGAAGTGCTCAGAAGATCAACAAAGCAGAGGAAACACATCCCAGGCGGCGGGTTTGTCACCAGAATGTCAACCTAGCAAAGCATAGTTAGAGACAGAGTATTTTCTAAGGCCTCGACCTACTTCGGAAAAGAAACAAGGAAATAGGATGAGGGCTTGACGGGGATATCATCACTGAGGATAATTCCCTCGTCTTCCTCTCTTCTTTCTTGCCTCTCTCTCTCTCTCTTTTCCCTCTAAGGCTAGAAGAGATGTTTGTAGGCTGAAGGGAAGAAGCCAGACAAGGAGAAAGAATACGGAGAGAGAATAACCGACAAAACTTTCGAGAGAAAGAGAACAAGATTGAGGAAAGACGGCCGGGGAGTGTGTGAGATTACGGAGGCAGCAGCCCCGCAATTCTGGGGCTCCTCCATCTCTGAAGAGGAGAGAAGCTCGAAAGATGGGTTGCGACTTCATTTAAGCTCACAGGTAGAGAGAGCGGAGTGAAGGAACTTCCACCCAGGCGGCCTCACAGTTTTCAGAGAAGTTGGAGGCCACAATGATCGGAGCTGGGGAAGGTGGAAGGACTTGGTGGGGACGTGAATTTCCTGCTGCTGGAAGGAAGGAAAAGACTGAGGAGAAACAAGTGCTGGGCAAATGGCTTTCTTTTTTTCCATGTGTTTTTCTTGCCCTCCCAGCTGAAAATCAGAAGAGCTTCAAGATTAAGGTATATATGCATCTGAATCTTCCCGGTCCTGTCACACAGAGATGCTACATGCATTTCACATATAGGTATGCAGAAATACCTTGGGCCAGGAAACTATATTAGCTTGGCTAGAAATGATCTTTTATGCTCAAAAAAAAAGCTTCTCTGGACTGGTCAAAGGTCCTCCTTCAGACTGCTGAATGTTCATTAGCTTTAGCTCACCGCGTGAGATTTTCCCCTCCCGTCCGTGGATCACGATGGGGCAAACGATCAGAAACCTACAGGGGGGTTGGGAGTGGCCTCAAAGGGCCGTGAGCACATGCTGAGGTCTTGTGGCACAGCCTTGGCTTTTAGTAATTTACTGGATGGGAAAGTAGGCATCAGGGCCTGGGCACCCAGCTGCCATCTGACAGACCCATCACCCTTCCCCATCTACAAACATATGGGGAGCTTCAGTTAAGACTCTGAGTGTGCCAGAGGAGCCAATGGAAAGTTCTATTCTTAGTTAACACTGTAACTACAGATGCCTTTGATCCTGCCTCTTCTAGACAATTAGCCTACAGCCTGTGCCAGCCAAAGTTTTCCATTTATCTTCCTGTCTTACTGTAAATAACCCAATTTCAAAGGCAAATGCTCTATCCACCCTCCCACGTATATGCCTTATTTTAGACATCTTGCCTTTCAATCAAGATAGGAAAGGAGTCCTAGATACCGAAATAAGCTGCCCTCCCCATGCCTAAAAATGCTTAGTGCGTGAGAACAGAAGATGTCACGGTGAATTCTGGGGTGTTTTTTTGAGATTAGAGCACCCCGGGACATTCCTTGATGACCAGGGGGTATGCACAGCGACTTCCTGATCTGTCTTAGACTCGCCCCCCGTTCTGTTCAGGTAGGAAGTGGGATCTACAACTGGATGGGCGATAAGATTAAGGGATACTGGAGGTAGTGCTACGAGGGATGCTACGGACCGGGATCCTCGAGGCAGCCTCTAAGCACAGAAGCAATCGCATGTCTTTAAGACACAGTGCAGGGGACCTGGTATCAGCTCACCGGGACAAACACACCTCAAGAGGCTCTGGAACAGTACGCCTCCAGCAACTACCACTTGTCACTTTTGAAACCCAAAGATTTCCAGGCAATTCCCCTTTTAAAAGTTGAAATGTTGGGGTTCCGTACTTGCTTCCCCTTTTCTTGGAGTCCTTCCTTCTAACTATTCAGACTGTCACAACTCAGCCAATGTCTACTGACCCCTGGGGGTAAAGATAATTTTTAAGGTAGCGGAAGTCAAGTAGGACACAGAATCCATCGCTGGTCAGATAAACTCAACTTCACAACCACGTTTCTGCCACATCCAAAGTCACCGTGCCCCTCATCCCCTGCCCGTTCTGTCCCCCTCCTGGGATGCACTGTCCACCCGTCTGACTCTTCTCCCTCCCTGGACCCACTCCCTGGACCAGTCCGGTTATCATGTGCCCTCGTGGCACCATGTCCCTCTCTGCTGTAGGCAGACCTATCAGGGTTGAAGATACACATTTATCTGTATAATTCCTTAATTAATGTCCTTCTCCCCACTGGGCTGCAGCAGGCGGGAACAGCATGTTTTCTTAACCACTGTATCCCCAACACTTGGCACAGTTCAAGTAGCCTTTGATTTATTCATTATTGTTTCCCCAGCATTTAGGGAGTCAAAGAGCCTCCAACTGCATCCTCTGGGCTTGGGAAAGCGAGGTCATTTCCCCACTGATTGGACCCAAATTAGCACCTGAGGCTACTTCCTCCTCACCTCCTGGGTCCCTTAATTAGGGACCTTAATTCATCTGGTTCCTTTGCTAGCACCCACCTGCATCAAGCTCTCTCAGTGGCTCTCTTGTCGTTACTTCTTCTGGCTGAATTCATTCTCCCCTGTTCCTGTGCATGAATAGTTTTCTCTAATGACCTCTCTCACCTGAGAATGATACCGCATTCGCATCTGGAGAATTTCTGAAGATTAGTTTGTGCTTATCCACTTTCTTTCACACAGAAGAGAAAAAAAAGTTAAGGAAGTTGACCGACTTCACACAACCAGTTAGCAGTCCCAGTTTGTACTTTCCCTTCCTTAAGTTTTCAGCAATTTTTGCTTCATGGCTTTCTCAAAACCAAATTTTCATTAGGCATGCTTAGTAACCCGCCCCCGGAAAAGGAAATATAAGACTCATACACACAATCTGGGGGGGAGCGAGGGATAAATTAGGAATTTGGGATTAAAATATACACACTACCATATATAACACAGATAACCAACAAGGACCTACTGTATACGCAACATCTTGTAATAACCTGTAATGGAAGAGAATATAAAAGAAGGATATATATGTATATTTATATGTATAACGGAATCGCTTTGCTATACACCTGAAACTAACCCAAGAGTGTAAATCAACTATATTTCAATAAAAATTATTTTAAAATAATAAAATAAGCTTGACCTCCCAGCCTGGACTTTTGGATAATTTATGAACAAGATCAAGCTTCATCTTCTATATCTGGTCTGGCAAACCTGGAGATGTTTGTGCAGGGAATTTAACATAAGTTTGGGTTTCTGGCTTCTCCCAGAGGACAGAAAAGTGAGCTGGGGGAAATCAGGGCTGCCAGGATGCTATGAAAATCAAATCCACTCACCGCCGAGGATTCAAAGATGTATAGTAGCTTCTAAAGTAGCAAGGGAGGCCACTTATCTATGGCTACACGATGGGGACCTGGGAATAACAAACCGGGCAGAATAGCCATTCATTTTTCTTTCCCTGTGGATAAGGCATCATTTAGCGTCGAAGTTTCCTGTGCCTCTAGGAGAGCAGACCGGTACATCCAGGACCGCAGGATGGGCTAACCCCAGAGGTTTTCTGACTGCGAGAAAAGATTCCATCCTGGTTGCCCACGGTCAAGTTCTCACAAACGAACACCCGAAGTATACACCAAGCGACCTGGACAAACAGAACCCGGCAAGGAAGCGGGCAGCCCTGCGCTACAACAGAACTGCGCTCGCGTATTTTCCTTAGCTGGATGTTCTTTACACCATGGAGAGACCGGAAATCGCATCTCCAAGGAGCGAGACTGTAAGGAGAAAATGCTTCTTTCAACGGAAGCGATGAATTTCTGAAATTCATAGCACGTTTGCATGCGAAGTTCATAGGATGCTGAACAAAGGGAGAAGGGAAGCTAAGAGAAAACAGCTGGACCGAGTCCATAGGGTCACTTGGCCAAGTCAAGGTCAAAACCCCTGACTCGCTCCCTGGTAGATCATCTTCCCACGAAGCTAGTGGTTCTCCAAGTGGGGCCCCCAGATCAGCAGCAGCAGCATCACACAGGAACTTGTTAGAAATGCACATTCTTGGGCCCCGTCCCGGACCTACCGAATAAGACACTCTGTAGGTGGGATGCAGCAGAGCCCTCTAGGTGACCTCGATGTCTGCTCAAGTTTGAGAACCACTGCACTGGGTCAGTAATAACAAATTATAACAGCAAAAAACACGCTGCGTTTCCTGGGCGTCAGACACTGCTTTAAGTGCTTTACAGATATTCTTTCATTCAATGCTCGTTGCAACCGGATGATGTAGGTACTACGGTAACCTCTCATTTTACAGAAAAGGAAACCTAGGCACAGAGAGATCAGGACCCTTTTTTTTTTTTTTTACAATGTGTTCTGACCACCTCTTACCCCGGGAGCGAGGGAGGGGCTCCCCACCCTAAATAGTGTGAGATGGCAAACACAGGACACCTGACACTGGGCAGATGAGACCGTCAGCAGTTTACTGGCCACAGACATTCACAGCCAGGGGAGGAGGGACCCCACGTGCCACGCAGGGCCACGTGGGGCTTGGACTTAGGAACAGAGTGCGCCAGAGGGGCCCTGGGAGGCAGGCTTTGTGGTAACAAGAGCGTGAGATGACTCTTGATTCCTGAGGGAGGAGGTAAGGGGCTCGTTTGAATAGCCCTGCTGGCTGGGAGGTCCCACAACTAGGTTGAGGACCAGGTGGGGTGCAGCTGGAGGGGTTGATAGGGAACCCCATCCCACTGCAGGGGGAGCATATCTGATGAGAGCAGGGAACTCACGGCTAGAACTCTGGGGCCCTCTGAGGCTCAACGATGTCAGCGCAGCACAGAGAATTTCAGGCCTTAAAACACACAAGGTCACATGGTAGGAGGTGACAGAGTCAGGATTTGAACCCAAGCCCATGTGGTCCAGAGTCCCTGCTCTAGTCTTGATCACCATTCTACCTTGTCTCCCCACTGCCTTACATCAAACTGCATCGTACACCACTGCTAGAACTGCCATATCCCCCTTGGGCCAACACACCCCTGGAAGAGCGGCAGGCTGACTCAGGGAGGCTGTGGATAGCAAGGGCAAAGGTCTTCCTCCACTGAATTAAACGCTCCATCACGCAGTGGCCGCGCTCCCTTCCCAACCCCTCCACACAGCCCTCTGGTAAATCAGTAAGGGCATACCCACGGTCCAGTGTGCAGGGTATATTCATTCACTCAGCAAACAGCACTGATTCTTTTTGCCAGAACTGTGCTAGGAGCCAGGCGTGCAAAGGCAACACATCACAGACTCAAGAAGCTCCCAGCTGGGTAGGGGAAACCAAAACAGGAATGTAGCATCTGGGGAACGTGACAAGGAGCCTTCTGTTCATCTCTGAGAGGTTTCGACCGCCTCCTTGCAGGCTCTGGGGAGTTGGCAGAGGCCCTTAGTGGGGGATTAGTGAGCAGTTTGCCAGTTTAGGAAGATAATTCTGGGGACAGACGGATGGACTTATGGCAAGCCTTCTAGACACAAGTCCTTGTACAGTTTGTAGGACGGTCAACGATCAGATCAGGCTCACAAATTTCCTGGTCGCCGCCAAGGAGGAGCACATTTTACGAAGTTCTGAGGCGGGGCCAGCGCTCTTCAGTTAGTCACAGGCCCCATCCCGCCCTATTGCCTTGTTTGAAGAAATATACATTTATTTATGTATTTTCGGCTGCGTTGGGTCTTCGTTGCTGCGCGCGGGCTTTCTCTAGTTGCGGAGAGCGGGGGCTACTCTTCGTCGCGGTGCGCGGGCTTCTCATTGCGGTGGCTTCTCTTGTTGCGGAGCAAGGGCTCTAGGCACGCGCGCTTCAGTAGTTGTGGCTCGCGGGCTCAGTAGTTGTGGCGCACGGACTCTAGAGCACAGGCTCAGTAGTTGCGGTGCACGGGCTTAGTTGCTCCGTGGCATGTGGGATCTTCCCAGACGAGGGATCAAACCCGTGTCTGCTGCACTAGCAGGTGGATTCTTAACCACTGTGCCACCAGGGAAGCTGGTCTGCCTTCTTTACACGAACTGCTGGGTCCACTGAAGCATTTATAGCTGTAACCCCTGGACTGGACAGATTTTTTTCTTGAATATAATACACAGGATTTCATGACAGACTGCATTGCATGGAACAGAGAAATGGATAAGGGAGGAAAAGGCTTAAGGATAATAGATTTTGGGACTTCCCTGGTGGCCCAGTGGTTAAGAATGGTTAAGAATCCGCCTGCCAATGCAGGAGAGACGGGTTCGATCCCTGGTCTGGGAAGATCCCACATGCCATGGAACAACTAAGCCCATGGGCCACAACTAACTGAGCCCCTGCTCTAGAGCCTGCGAGCCACAACTACTGAGCCCAGGCGCCTAGAGCCCGTGCTCCACAACAGGAGAAGCCAGCGCAATGAGAAGCCCGCGCACTGCAACGAAGAGTAGCCCCCACTCGCTGCAACTAGAGAAGGTCTGCGCGCAGCAACGAAGACCCAACGCTGCCAGAAATAAATAAATTAATTAATTAAAATTTTTTAAAAAGGATAATAGATTTCAAGCTTCAAAGGGGGAAAATGCCTCTTGATATGCACATTGTTCTGTCTGAATTAATGGCATGAGGGGCACAGAAAGGGATAAGTGATGATGGTAAACAAGCTCTGCTTCTCAGAGGTTAGGGTTTAGGGTAGACCTGAGCTGTTTCCAAACCTGCATCCTGAGTCCCTTCTCCTTTCATGGCATGGCCAGTGGAAGCAACACAGTCCTGCTTGGCAAACGTGAACCAGAGCTCTGGGCTTCCCGAGCCACGTCCCCAACCCCACGTGAGCACACAGGGAAAAGACAGAGTCTTCAGGCTGGGAGCTTGAGAGACCCACGTCCCACCTCCAGCTGATTACGGCAGCCTTCAGATCTAGGTCACGGTTAGCACCCAGCTGTGCCTGAGATCTGTGGCGTCCTCCCCAGAGCCACCCGGGGAAAGGAGCTGATGGTAACACCTGGGAAGAGTCACCATAAACTGCTCAGGGTGGGTCGCGGCGCCTCCTTTCACCCAGAACAAGGGAATTCAGAAGCTCACGCGTATTGCAGCCGTGCGGTCCAGGAGTACAAATCGCCCAGGGTTAGGAAAGAGGCTTGCCCAAGAGAAGGCAGCAAAGCCTTGGAGAACAGAGCAGAGCAGACCAGCCCCCACAAAAGCCAGCCTGGGCAGTGAGGACCAGCACAGTGTGGGTCCTTCTTTCCTTGGGTCCCAGGCAATCATTTTGCTAGTTGAGAGAGAACGTTTGGTAAACTGCTCCCCTGACTAAAATCTTCTTTGCTTCCCATTGCTCTCGGGCAGCAGAACACTCAACACGCTCCCTGAGGCCCTGGTACCCTGTCCGCCGCCTCCATCCCAGCTTCATCTCGGCCACTCCCGGCTCCCCCCGCCTACGCTCCAGCTGCAAGGGCCTCCTTTCTCAACCTGCATCTCGTCACACTCCTTCTGGGTGCGGGGCTCCTGTGCACATCTGTCCCGACAACCCCCTCTTCACCTGGCCGGCCCTTCTCTTCCTTCAGGTCTCGGGGTATCTCTCGCTTCCTGGAGCAAGTCCGCCACGCTGCTCCTATTCTTCTCCCTGTCTATCTGTATTAGCTACCCACTGCTGCGTGACAAGTCGCCCCCAAACCTAGCAGCTAAAAACAACAAACATTTACTATCTCACACAGTTCCTGTGAGTCGGGGGCCATGAGATGGAAAGAAAGGCACTGGACACGTCGATATCCACGCTGCACCAAGTGGATGGATGCCTTCAAAATTCCGAGGGAAGAGGATTCTGTACCGTAGAATAGAATTCTGTACTACCCTACAGTCAGGTCATCAACCCCGAGTGAGGGCATACAGTCAGAACGGTCAGCATTAAAAACTCTACAAACAACAAATGCTGGAGAGGGTGTGGAGAAAAGGGAACCCTCCTGCACTGTTGGTGGGAAGGTAAATTGATACAGCCACTATGGAGAACAGTATGGAGGTTCCTTAAAAAAACTAAAAATACAATCACCATATGGCCCAGCAATCCCACTACTGGGCATATACCCAGAGAAAAACCATAATTCAAAATGACATATGCACCCCAATGTTCATTGCAGCACTGTTTACAACAGTCAGGTCATGGAAACAACCTAAATGTCCATCGACAGACGAATGGATAAAGAAGATGTGGTGCATATATACAATGGAATATTACTCAGCCATAAAAAGGAACAAAATTTGGTCATTCTTAGAGACGTGGATGGACCTAGAGACTGTCCTACAGGGTGAAGTAAGTCAGAAAGAGAAAAACAAATATCGTATGTTAATGCATATATGCAGAATCTAGAAAAATGGTATAGATGATCTTACTTGCAAAGCAGAAATAGAGACACACATATAGAGAACAAACATATGGACACCAAGGGGGGAAAGGGGGTGGGGTGGGATGAATTGGGAGATTGGGATTGACATATATACACTATTGATACTATGTATAAAACAGATAACTAATGAGAACTTACTGTATAGCTCAGGGAATGCCACTCAATGCTCTGTGGTGACCTAAACGTGAAGGAAATCCAAAAAAGAGGGGATATATGTATACGTATAGCTGATTCACTTTGCTGTACAGCAGGAACTAACACAACATTGTAAAGCTGCTATATACTCCAACAAAAATTAATTTACAAAAACAAAGTGAGGGAATAATAAAAACTTCAGCTAAGCAGGGCATCCAAGAATTAATCTCCACCATACTCCAGATTATTCATCTATTTGCCTATTTAATTTGTGTGTAACAAATTACTCTAAAACTTAGCCCTTTTAAACAATAAACAAGCATGATCTCTCAGTCTCTGCGAGTCGAGAATCCAGGAATGGCTTAGCTGGGTGGTTCCAGCTCAAGGTCTCTCGAGAGGCTGCTGTCAGCATGCTGGCTGGGGCTGTGGTCATCTGAAGGCTGGACTGGGGCTGGGGATGCGCTTCCAAGCTCGTCCGTGTGGCTGCCAGCTGGAGGCTTCAGTTTCTTACCACCTGGGCCTCTGCAAAGGGCAGCTCACGATATGGCAGCTGGCTTTCCCCAGAGCAAGGGATCCAAGAGAGAAAGAGCAACAGAGTAACCCAGACGGAAGCAGAGACTCTTGACAACCTAGTCCGTGGAGTTACCCACCGTTGCTTCTGCTTTTCCCCGATCATGAAATCCAGCACACGCAAGGGAACGGAGATTGGGCTCCACCACTTGGAGGGAGGACTATCAAAGAACTTATGGACATATTTTTAAAACCACAACCTCCCAATACGTGAGGTCAGAACCACCTGCTCGATGGCTCAGTGGTCACAGCGTGCCACGCTTCTGCTTCTTATGACGTGTCACAAGGGCGGGCATGTGTAATGTGTAGGATGCTGTCTGTCTCTCTTTCTAAATTCAAGACTCCATGAAGGCAAGGACCGTTGCACAACTGGTGAATAATACAGTATTTGGTACATAATAGGGGCTCAATAAATATTTGTTGGATGAATGAACAAATAAATGAGAGAATGAACAAGGAACAAACAGAAGGGGAAAAAAAGGATGGGGAAAAACCAGGATATAGAAACGACTACAAGAAAGAGGTCAAGGCTTTTTTTTTTTAATATACAGGGCAAGGTTAACACAATGAAATGCAAATTCCATTCAGAGCAGCGTGTCAGTCAGCCGCCCTTTCTTTTGACTGCAGCTCAGACACTCTAAATTATGAGGAGGGAGCCCTGGGCTCAGCCTCGAGTGGCAGGAAACTCCTTAGATCAGCTCAGCAGGCCTCTGGTCACAACAGAAAACCTGTTTTCTGATATATGAGCATGCAGAGGAGCCTGGAAGTCACATCTCATTTGTTAAATGAGGCTTCCTTCCTCGTCCTCCTGGTAGTAACGGGCTTCAAATCACCAGCTCCCATCAACAGCACCCAGGGAAGCCAGCCGGCCGGTCTGCCCTGTCTCCTTCACTTGGCGTCATCCCACATGTATGGCGGCTCCTTGCTCTGCTGTTCCCAGCACCCCTGCTCCAGAGTCCTGGAAGCACACCCTCCCCGTGGTATCGGGCTGTCATGACCAATTAGACGGCAGCCTGAGAAGTGGCCTCTGGAGGCGGGACCTTGCAGCTTCCCCCGGGGAAATGTCAGATGCGGGGGGTGGGGGGCAGGAGGCAGAGGAGGGTGGCCAGGGAAAGGTAGGGAGAGGGAAGGATGGAGACAATGTTTCACCAATGAGAGGCCCTGGAGAGGACACACAGTGTCCTGAGCAGACCGCACACACCGAGATCCAAGAGCGTCGCAGCATCATACCCGATACAGACGTAGCACTGACTGCGTGCAAGATACGGGAAGTGCTCGGTATACAGAAAGACACCACCCCCATCCTGATGTTCAAAGCGCGTGCGTGTGTGCACACACACACACAGGGAGAGAGAAAGGGTAAAGGACAATATAATGCAAGGTGGCAGATGCCACAGGCTAAATAAGTGATTCACACAAGAGTTGTCAGAACGGAGCTGCCCACTGGGATGTGGCAGCCCCTGAAAGTTGGGGCAGTAACTTCCCAAATTCCTGCAGCGCTTCGGGGAAGATGACTCCCAAACGGAGAACAGTGCCTCAGCTTGTGAGTCCCTGCCCGTGCATGAGGAGTGTGCTCTGCTTTCCACGCGCAGGGCACTGCAACAGCCTGAGACGAAGCCAGGACCTGCCCACCGGGAGTTCACGACCTAATTGAAGACGCGAGGTTCACATGTGCACCAATACTTGTGATCCAAGCAGCACGTGGATCACTGATATTACTGGGAATGATAATAAATAATAACAATGATGTGCCTGAGGAATGCCCAGCAGTCTACTCTACTGGGAGGCGATGGGGAACCTCTGCAGGGCTCAGTTTCCACAGCCGCAGAATGGGTTTGTGAGCACTGACTGTGATAAGGAATAAGGCGGCCACCGACAGTAGAGACGTCTTGAATGTCTTTCCTTCTTCCTCCTTCCCTTCCAGCAAAGGGATCAGGCAAGAAGAAGACAGCATTAGACAAGGGCTTTAAAGGATGGGGTGCTGGGAATGGGCGGTGCTGTTTATTCCAGGAAAGGCTGGAAAAAAAGGGCCAAAGGCTTGGGGAAGGCCGATCGATTACAGTACACGTAATCAGACCAGTGGGTCCACTTCCTGGCTCTTCGTAAGTGCCAAGTTGGCAGACACGGTCTCATCTAATCCTCGCCACTAACACATGAGATGCAACCATCGCTGTCCAGATGAGGGGACTGATGCTTAGAGATATCAAGCATCCAACCCAAGCTAGTGGCAGAGTCAGAACCCAAACCCAGGTCCTTTGCTTCAAGGTATACGCTCATAACCACTTCTTCAGGCTGCCTCGGGGGGCGCTTCACGCCAAGGAGTGGAAGGCTTGAGGACAGCATTTGCACCCAGGACCTGGCAGCCTAGGAGTGAGTGCCCTGTGGCATGAAGGGGGCAATGTCCCCCCACCTCCCTCTCTCTCTCTCTCTCACAGGAGTGAACGGGAGGGAGCAGCGGACTTGACTTGGGACTTTGGGAGTGCCGATCTAGAAAGCAGGGGGCTGGACTAAGACTGAGGCGTCTACTTTGGGTTCCAGGGAGGCTGGTGTTACCACTGATAGAAGGAAGGATTCCTGGTGGAGAGAGGATGCGATGGGCTTGGGTTACATATGTGAAGTGTGAAACACCCCAACCTATCCAAGTGGGTGTTAACCTGCTCGGGCTGCTGTAACACAACACCATAGACTGAGTGGCTTAAAATACAGAAATGTGTTTTTTCACGGTTCTGGGGCATCTGCATGGCTGGGTTCTGGTGAAGCCTCTCTCACTGGCTGTAGACGGCTGCCTTCTTGATGGGTGTGTCCTCATAGGTGGAGAGAGACAGAGCTCTGGTCTCTTCCTCTTCTTATAAGGACACTAATCTCATTGTGAGGACCCCACCCTCATGACCTCATCTCAACCTAATTACCTTCCAAAGGCCCCTCCTCCAGATACCATCATGCTGGCGGTTAGGGCTTCAAAATTCATACGCATTTGGGGAGGACACCAGCATTCAGTCCATGACAAAATGTCAGCATCTAGCTAGCGGACTGAAGTGATAAGGGGGAGCTTGAGAAAGAAGAGAGGTCCAAATGTAGAGCACGAGAAGCATCTGGACAACCAGAGTTGAAAACCCGAGGGGGTGTGAGAAGCCAAAGCAAGAGAGAAAGGGGCCACGGGTGGGGGACCCGCCTTGGCTGGTGGTCGAGGGAAGAGGAATTGGTGAGGGTTTGGCTTGTGTACTCGGACATGAATGAGTGTGTGTGAGTGTGCAAGGGTGTGTGTGCACACGCATTGTTCATGCATGTATACATGAGAGAGAGAGAGAGAGACAGAGACAGAGAGATCACATGAATGCAAGCAAGCAGGAGGGAAACCAGGAAAGGGCAGAGTGGAAGCCAAATATGGAAAGTACTCCAGGAATGAGGAAGGGGGCGAAAGTCAAAACTGGATGTGCTCCACTAGGACCAGGAGATGCAGAAGAATTTAAAAGCAGCTAAGAGACTTAGCAACCAGGGGGGCGACAGATTAATATATAACCGTTTTCATGAAGTGACAGGGGACTAGACACAGCAAGTAAACGGAGGAAGGGGCGAGGCAGAAGACAAAAGGACAGCAGGGCCAAAAGAAGGACTTGCAGGATGTTAGAGAGATTTGCTTGTTTGCAGATAGAGAACTGAGAAGGAGAAAACAGAGAGTCCAGAGCGGGGAGGGTACTCCAAGCCAGCTCCGGAAATGGGATGGGCTGTTTAGAATTTAGAAAGCAGGGAATGAAAGGGGCAGAAGAGTGAAATGCCAGAATTGATAGTATATTTGTATCACGTGACTCAAAGATGACACTTAAAACTACTGTGCCACGCAATGGGATATCATTAAGCAGTAAAAAGGAATACAGTACTGACACGGACTGCAACATGCGTGAACCTTGAAAATGTTATGCTCAGTGACAGAAGGCAGACACAAAGGATCATATATTATACGATTCCATTAGTATGAAACGTCCAGAACAGGCAAATCTGTAGAGACAGACAGCAGGTTATCACTTGCCTAGGTCTGGGGAGGAGTACGGCTAAGGGGTGCAGGGTTTGGGAGGCAGTGAAAAGTTCTTAAGTTGATTGGGGTGATGGTTGCACAACTCTGAATATACTAAAAGCCATTGAACTGTACACTTTAAATGGCTGAGTTGTATGGTATGTGAATTATATCTCAACAGAGCTGTTAGAAAATTTACTACATAGGCGTATGGATGTGAGGGGTCTTTGGGGGTGATAAAAGTTCTACGTTTGGACTATAGGGATGTTTGCACAATTATAAACTTACAAAAAAACACTGAATTGTACATTTAAAACTGGTAGATTTTACGGTACGTCAATTATATCTCAATAAAGCTGTTTAAAACAATAAAATTTTTTAAAAACTTCACAATGTAGATAAAACACTCTGTAAGAGTTTCCGTACATTCGGATGAAAATGCTTCCAAAACATACCAAGCCATCTATCAAATAAGAATTACACTTCTGCAGAATCACTGTGAGGATAAGAGAAAAATCTTTTTTGTGACCCACAGAAGACTCTCAACAGAGTACAGCTCTGATTAAGGGGAAGAATCTCAACTCTGAAGCTGCAGCCTCTGAGACACAACCCAGGGAGGGAGATAAGAGGATTTCCCCTCCTGGGTGGAGATAGGCTTGTGGCTCCGGCGATAAACTCCGCCCTGAAATCACACCGGCCAGCGTGAGTGGGGAGGGGAGGGAGCGAAGAGATGCAACATCAAGGAATGGGGAAGGGCTAGAAACGTCACTTCTAGCTGTTGGACAAGAGAGAACTGTGCAAGGCTTTGTAGATGCCCTGGGGGAAGCAGGAAAGAGGATGCTAGCATGCGTCAGCTGGCTGTGTTCCCAAAGCCCAAAGGATGTGTCAAAGTCCCCATCGCAGATGAGCCAGCCCCAGACTGCAAGTGTCCACAGAATCCCTCTGCCTGTTGGGAAAAGCCACTGAGCAGTCCTGAGGGACCCGCAAAAGCAAGCACCCAGCCTCAGCTCTTTTAAACGCATGGTCCCTTCTACCAGACAAAAATGGGATGTCTTCCCCAATGTTCAACGCAGCACTATTTACAATAGCCAGGTCATGGAAGCAACCTAAATGCCCATCAACAGACGAATGGATAAAGATGTGGTACATATATACAATGGGATATTACTCAGCCATAAAAAGGAACGAAATTGGGTCATTTGTAGAGATGTGGATGGATCTAGAGACTGTCATACAGAGTGAAGTAAGTCACAAAGAGAAAAACAAATATCGTATATTAACGTGTGTATGGGGAATCTAGAAAAATGGTACTGATGAACCAGTCTGCAAGGCAGAAACAGAGACGCGGATGTAGAGAACAAACATATGGGCACCAAGGGGGAAGTGGCGGGGCGGCGGTGGTGGTGGGATGAATTGGGAGATTGGGAATGACATATATACACTAATATGTGTAAAACAGGTAACTAATAAGAACCTGCTTTATAAAAAATAAATAAATAAAATAAAATTCAAAATAAATAAATAAATATATTTTTTTTTAAATGGGATGTCTTCCTTTCTTGTTTGTAGAACAGAAACAAGGGATTTGGTTTTCCCATCAGCAGATTCAATCTCAATGCCATGTGCTGCTTTAAGCCACACTGTACCCCTGAAGCACCTGCCCCCCAGCCTCACTGCCCCTGGTTAAGGACCCCCAGTGCAGCTCCATCCCGCACAGTACAGCAGGGGCAACGCTTCCAGAATCTTGGGCTCGCAAATACTGTGACGGGGTCACACTCTCCAGCCAGCCTTTCGGCCAGCCAAGGGCTTGGCAAGTGATCTCAAATGCAGACTTCACTGGCTGTGTCCCTGCCTTTGCATAACCAGTTAAGGACCATGAACCTTTCCAGGGTTGAGGCATCTTTGCATCCACAATCTGCAGCACCTGCTTGGGCAGGAACTCTTGGGCAGAGAAAACCAACACACTCAGGGGAGGCAAAGAAGCCCGACAGGCCACCGAGGCGCCCGGGCTGTGCCGCGCTAGGCAGGTGTGGCATGCCACTCCCTTCGTGGATGCAGGGCTTCAAGAGTTTAAAAGATGATGGTAAGCCCCGTGGCGAGGTTCCTTCTGGTGTCCTTTTTCAATCGCTTGGCGACAGACCCACTGAGAGCTGACCCCGCCCCAGACAAGTCCTCAGACCCTAGATCCCATCAGTTTTCTCAGCTTTGCGTCTCCACGCCTGGCACAGAGTGGACCCTTGATAGGTATTTAATCGAATAAAGGATGAGTCTCGCTTCATCCTCCCGCCAAGCTCCCCACTGTGGCCTTAAAAGGAGGGGAGGTGAGGTGGACCATGGAGGTGAAGATGATTCAGCCAGGATCCAGGTGTTTTTGCTGCCGCCCCCGGTAAGATGCCTTTCTTTTTCTCAGGCCTCACCAATCACACCCCATTCTCACCAACCTTACACACGAAATGAACTCTTAGAGACAAATGCCTGCACTGCAGTCCACGCCAGAGCCCTTGTTCCTGTTTCTACGTTTCTTTGTAAACATTGTCCTGATACATTTTTATTCTGAGTCCCCAGGCTTGAATGTGAAATCCTAGGATCGTGGAATCACCATCTATTCTTTCCCCGGAGTCCTGCATGGATCTCTGTCCAGCAGCCACCGTCATGGAAAGCCCTGGCCCCAGTGCAAAGCCAGCAGGGGGCCACACACCCATGTCGGAAGCATGTACCCCGCTTCACTCCCACTCCCAGCCCAGGCCAGGGTGTGTGGCCATGACTTGGAATTTAGAGTCTAGAGTTGGATACAATCTATTACAAAGATACCTAAGCAATTTAACTGCAACTCTAAGATTGCAAAAGGAATGGTTAACATAACAACACAAGAAGGTAATGTGCTTTCAAGCAACTTAAAAGCTTTTGCTGATGAGTGAGGCAGAGTGGAGTAGTAAGGAGCAGGACCACCCAGCAGCTCCAGAGCCCTGCTTCTGGTCCCATCTCTGCCACTAGCCAGCTGTGGAAGCTTGGACAAGCCATCCAGCATCTCGATCTGGATAAAGTGGGTAAACTAAATAATTTCCAAAGTCCCCGTTACATAATGAACTTTACTGTTGTGTGATACATGGATAAAAACTGCAAAGATAAATACAAAGTCTGCTCTTATAACTTCCTCCTGTGTCTGCAAATATTTTGACGGTCTTTAAAGCAGCACTGTGTCTGGGAGGGACTCAGTTTTCATGTGCTCAGAAGCCCTACCTCTTCTTTGTGGAGACAGCACTCTGATTTTCTCTGAGAAACCCCACCAGACTAGGCCAATCAGATTTTCTCTTCCAGAGTTAAACCTTGAGCTGAACAATACAGGGGCAGAAAAGAGTTGTTTCTGAGTCATAATGGTGTCAGCCCTTTGAAGAGACTGTCCATTAGCTCACATCTATCATTGCAGATATTGGGATGTCTCACTCTTGGTCCTCCAAGGCCTGGCTATTCCGTTTTCCTTTTGATTCTCTGAGTTACTCCTTAAACTTCTGATAAACTCCTTGGTATGACTAAGCTGGCCAGAGCTGACCTCTGTTGCTTACAAACGAAGAATCCTAACTGACACTGAACTCTTTTCTGGTCTATCGTGGGACTTTAAATTATCTTTTGAAGTAATAGAATTGTATTCATTTTAAAGTACCCTAAAAAAAACAACAACAACTAGATTTTAAAAATCTAATAAGACATCCCTTTCCTTTAACTAGAAAAAGTGGAGCTATTGCACATTCTGAGTCATAAACTTAATTTTCTGCTACTGTCACTGTACTAAGATTAACTTGGTAAAACAGCATGGTTCTTTATCATGCTGGACCAGAACTAAGGTCAACTGCATTCAAGTATCAAACCCTGGAACTAGTTCTGTCCTCCTGTATAATCAGGGATATCACCAGAATCCTTTGCAACTCTCGGCAGCATCCAGATCTACCAAGCACTCCCTGGAGAGGAAAACAGAAGCTGATCACTCAGCCAAAAGCCCATTATGGCTCCTCTGGGATTTCTTCTGCCAGGGAAGCAATGAGCTTTTTAGCGGGTGGTCCAAAGCTATGCCAGAGCTATGGCTTCCAACATTACTTCTGAAGAGTAAAATGCCTATGGTCAGGGCGGAACGGCACAGAGGGGGGGCTTCAAGGAAGGACACCTACACCCCATTAATAAAGACTAGAGTCAATCTCCCTGCTAGTGTGGCTTTGGGAACCAACATTTAAAACTTGTCACTGACAGCGCTACTTATTTATGGTTGGCGATGGCTGGTTATAAGGCTGGTTTGAGGATGCCTTTCTTGAAAGGGCCCAGGGAGACATATCATGGGACTTCCCTGGTCTCAGAACTATTGCTGACAAGGACAACCAGCATCACCCTCTCGTTCTAAAACCGTGTTCTCCAATGTGGTAGCCACGTGTGGCTATTTAAATTTGAATTAATTAAAACTAAATAAGATTACTACCCACATATCCAACAGGGTTGCTAGTGGGTACCATATTGGCCAGTGCAGATACTGACTATTTCCATCACCGTAGGAAGCTCTCTCTATTGGGCAGTACCAGTCTACACAGAGGTGCCTGATGCTCTGTGCAGGTCTTAGTGAGGAGCGGTCCCTCCAGAACTGTGCTGCTCCCCAGTGGTCCCACGGAAAGTCGGGGAGCAAGGAGCACAACCATTTCAAGGGCCCCCTTGAAGAGAATTATCAGAGTAAAAGGATGAAAGAACGTCTCCTTACTCAAGACAAGGGAGGGGCCGCTCCAAGGAAAATGCCTGCAGAGCTTGGCATGCTTCCCTGGGGGAACTGCTCTCTGAACTCTCCTGGAAGAGTCCCGAGGGCAGAAGGTGGCTAGGAGAACTCCAGGGGCAGACTGAGGAGAGGGGGCTGCCTGGGAGTAGCCTGAATTTCCGGAGGGCAAAGGGGCCAAGGGGAGGGGACTTGGTACAATCTGTAAAGGTTCACCCCTCGGAGGTCTACCTACAAGGGCACACTGACTCTCGTGGAACCGGTGCAGAGAGGACCACTGGGGGTGAAGGGGACTCCTAAGTGGTCATCACAAAAAGCCCTGCCCCCACCAGTGGGTATTCCCATGGGGAGGCTCAGAAGACACCCTCAAAGTTAGGACCCCATGACATAAAGGTTCCACACTTGAGAATACCCTGCCTTCAGGGCACCAACACTGAATCACAACCCTGACCTTCAGGGAAGACCTTTTGGCAGCCGCCACCCAAACACAGCTTCCTCCCTACCTCTTCCTTCTCTCTTCCTTCAACTGCAAGGAACCAGCAAGATGAGCAAAATAGGGGGTTAAAAAAAAAAAAAAAAAAAACAAGGAAAAGAGAGACCACCCACCTCTGACCCACTGTAGGCCGCTAAGGCTAATCAGACCAGGAGCTCTTGGTGGAGAGGCGGCACTGAAGTTACGGTGGACTGGCTCGTCAGCACTGAACGTGACAAGGAAAGTGCTCATCAACCCAAAACTTAATGGAAAATTTAGGTATCTGCTCGTGAAAGCACCCAGGGGTCAGGAAGGGAGAATCAACAGGGGAGTTAGATAGACAGGGTTGTGAAAATAAAGCCATTCTATGATTTTACCCTACAAATTCAGAAGGTTCTGGAAGAAATGCATGAGAAAGGTATAGCCCAGGTAGGACAGAGGGAGGCAGTAAGCCCATGAAGAGGTGACGGTAAGAGAACAACATTAAGAATGACACCAGAGACCTGCCAGTTTGGAAAGTAGACCACTGGCCGTGGCAACACCATAAGGCATAGAGAACTAGCTCCATCTTACATAGAGAAAATGGTGGCTCAAAGAAATTCAACAGCTAGCCCAAGAAGACTCGTGAGTGGCCAAGCCGGGATTCAAACTCCAGTGGGCTCTTCACCACCACACTGCCACTTCTGTAGGGAGTGGTCTTGAGTGGGGGGCCCTTTTCAAGAGGTAGCTTAAGCACATCACTGGTTCTGAGGGCAGAGCTGATGCTGACTTCCGATATCTGTTCTCCCCCTTTTCTTAGCAAGAGCACACTGTGTACTAGAACTCTGCAGAAGGCAGAGCAAGAGTTTGAAGTTTTCCTCCTTGGCACTGTCGGAAGAAAGGAGTGATGGCTGGAGCTCCAATGGCAACCCTGGACTATGAGGCAACTTTAAAGCCACATGCAAAGCAAAAAACTAGAAAATGCCTATGTCTCTGGATTTGTTTTGTATCTGCCGTACTCATGCTGGACTGCCTGTCTCCAGACTTCTTTTAAATGAGAGAAGAAACCGTTGCTTGAGGTTTTCTGTGTAGGCAGCCAACCCCCTATCCTAATTGGGAAATCAGAAAGGCCACTGGAGAGATTACATACCATGGTCTTCGAAGTCCCACATGCCTCCTTCGAAAGCATCTTGACAAGATTTCTGTGGGCTGAGAAAAGTTCCCGACAGTGGTCTTCCAGCTGTGGAGTGTATGTATATCTCCACGACCGTGTTCCTCAGACTGGGCTTGAACTCAGGGGTCCCTACACCTTTTACAGGCATAAACTCCCAGACACAGCTTTGAGCATCGCTGGCATTGGGGAGTTATTTTTTAAAACATCTCTTCGCTATTTCTTTTGCTCTTTCTTCCCACCCCCATCCCCGTGCTAGGGAGAAAAAAAAAAAAAATTAGCCAGGCAAGAGTACATTCAATTCCCTTTTTCTTAATTAGAAGCAAAACATTTGGAAAGCGGTGGCACAGTCGCTTGAAGAGCATCTGCAAATTATCCATGAGCGCAAAGCTAGCATATTACGCAAAGCAGCAGGGGTTGGAGGATACATTCCAGGCTCGTGGAGAGGGTGATCCAGACCTGCAGAGGCGTCTGTCAGTCACAGCGGGTCTCCTAACCCCTTCACTCACTGCTGGCCACGCACGGAGAAGAGCTCGCGTGAAATACAAAAACAAAACCCAAAAACACCCAAAGCGCCAACAGCATCGCCACGAACTCTATCATCCCAAACTAATACGGCAGAGCACCTAATGGATTTTAGGGAAGCTTTCAAATAAGTAATCATTTCCTGGTAGCGGAGATTAGATTTCATACACCATGGCTCAGCCCAAGCTGAAGCAGAGAGATGTGAAGAAGAGAGTTCTTTTTCCAAAAGAAAAAATTCACTTCTAATCCACTAACAGACTAGGAACTATGCCTTCCAAACTCTGTGGCCTGGGGAAGGAAGTAGTTATCTTGATCATGAGCATTTTCTGACTTCGGTGGTTCTTGGGAGCCAGCTGTGTCATAGCAGATGTAGGAATGGCTGACTACAGCAGATCCTGGGCTTTCTTTCACCAGAAAATGCTAAGAGCAAGTTGGCACACAGCAGGCACTCAGTGGATGCTGGCTGTGACAACGCCATGACCTCCCAAGATAAGCCAGGGTATTTCATTTTTAGACAGTCCTAACTGAAAAGCTATTCCTTAAGCTGTGCTAACATCTAGTCCCCTGTACCTTTCACTCCTTGGTTCTACTGCCGGTTTGGAAGGGAACATAGGATGAACCCAGAGTCTTTTCGCCATGGTGGTCCCTCTAAGATGGAAAGTAGATTCTATCACCCACATCTGCCTTCTCCAGCCTAAAAGGTCCAGTCATTTGAGCCACTGCTTCCTCTTGGAGCTTCCAGCCCAGCAGGCTGGAGACTCTCATCTGCAGGCCCATGGGTGTGGAGCTGCCTTCCACCCTTGGGTACTCGGAGAAGCCCCAAGGGGAACCACTTCTTGGGGTTGACTTAGCTTCCCGGGGCTCCCTCAGTGCCTCGCGGAGAGGAGGTGAGCAATGAATATTGAGACCAGTAAATGACTGAATGAACGATTATGTCTCTTATTGAATTAAAACCCAAATTCTTTTTCTTGCTCCTGAGTATGCTTTTATCACGTGTTTGGGGGATCTCATTTCAGGACTCTACTTGGGTGCCTGTTTCTGCTCATTTCCACCTCGTTAGAGCCCATCGGAATTCCAGCGTGTTGAGATCTTTTGCTTTAATGACTTAATCATCCCACAAATTACCTGTCCCTCCCAGCTACAGATTAGCTGGCGTGCCATCAATATACTCATCTGAGTTGATGAATTATATCTGGCTTATATTCGTATTACAGGCTTTTTAAGAGGCAGAGTAAACATCCTTTGTCTTGTCTTTCGGAACAGAGGGTGTTATGGATGCAACTGTGCCCCCCAAAACCCACATGCTGAAGTCCTAACCCCCAGGACCTCAGAACGTGACCTTGTTTGGAAATAGGGTTGTTGTAGATACATTAGCTAAGATGAGGGCACACTGGAATAGGGTGGGTCCCTCATCCAACATGACTGGTGCCCTTATAAAACAGACACTTATAGCGGGAAGACAAACGTGACAAGACACAGGGAGACGACGGCCACCTACAAGGCAAGGAGAGAACCTGGAAGAGACCCTTCCCTCGCTGCCTCAGAGGAACCACCCTGCTGACTCCTTGATGTTGGATTTCCAGCATCCTGAGCTCTGAGGCAATAAAGTTCTGTTCTTTAAGCCCCTCAGTTTCCAGTACTTTGTTAAGCAGCCCTAGGAGACTAATACAGAAGGAGAGGAACACATGGCCCTGGGGGCCCTCTCAACTAAAATCGTCACCTCTGAGACATGAAGAAGCTTTATCTGTGCCTTAAACGCGCCAGGGGGGAAGGGAGCATTTAAGTGCCACTCCTGGATGTGGCCCCCTTCAAGTCTTCAGCCTGCTGACGCAATAGCGTAGAGCAGGTGTGAACTTTTGTGGCTTCGACAAAGAATCCCTTGAGGATGGCCGTGAGGATTTTTTTTTTTCTTTATTAGGAGCACCAGAGTTCAGAGGAAGATATCTAGGTTTATTGATTACCACCATCTGAAACATGCAAATAATTCAAAGATGGAGAATGGAAAGAGAAAAGCTGGGACAATAAATGGAAACTCCGAAGTCAAGCGCCAAGTTGTGTAACAGCAGGCGGGGGGCGGGGGGCGGTCCTGGGGTCCACACGTCTGAGAAGAAATCAGGATTAAAATCGTTGCTTAATTCCGTCTGTATCAGAAAGTGCTCACTGATAACAAAAAAGGATGCAAAACTCAACTCCCTGTTTGTCAACTCAGGTACTAACTCAGCTGTGCCTTGGATAACACATCAATTTGTTAAAAACGCACACAGCGGAAGAAGCTACTTCTCTTCTTCCAGTCGTCAGAGCAAAACTCCTTTCCTCTTCTGTCCAGCAACCCGAAGGAAAACAAGGGAATTTGTGGCTCGGTTTCCTTGACAACCTTATCTTCACTCCAGGCACTGTCTCCCGTCTCTAAGCAACAGGGTACTCTTCAGAATTACCCGGAGGTAAAACCCAGCACTTATCCGGAGCCTTTGAGGACCAAGCAAATCAGAGCAGAGCAACTGGTCCCTTACAGGGCAGGGGCCCAGGAGCATGGAAAGGGGAACGGGCCCAAATGCCCTCCCCAGACCCCATGCACACCCCAGCATTCCCCCCCCCCCCCGAGCCCCTGGCGCTTGGAATTCCACGCCTCCACCCTCCTCCCCTGGTTTATACCTCTGTCCTCTGCAGGGGTCAGTGACTCAGTTCATCAGTTGGCTTCCCCCCTCACACGCCCCACGGCCGACAGAAAAGCCCTACGTGGCCCGTGTGTGAAGGAGAGGCTGACCCCGGAGCACAGGGCACAGAAAGGAAAGCTAAGATGCCACCGTGACTTTTCATAAACAAACGGCTCGGCTGGAGAAAAGTGTTTGATTAAAAGAGAAGGGTGGCTGGGTTGACATTTAAGAAGACTTTGTTCGCACCTGAAAACAGGATTCAGAGATTTTGATTTCTTCCCTGGCACCATGAACCCACCTCTTCCCTAGCATCTCTGCGCCAGGAAGGGTTTCTGAGAATATACAGAGAGGAGCAAGTGAACAAAATCTCTGGAAGTGAAAGCTCTGAACTTTAATGACAGCAAGAGAAGAGAGCTGATGAGTGCAAAGCGCAGAAGTTCAGAGGGAATGAGATTTGGAAGGCAAAGGTGCCGGTAAACGGCGCTTTCCACTGCCATGTCCAACAATCAGGATCACTGCTGTTTACCTGGTACCTTTATGTCTCAGGCAGGCTCATTTCCACGACCATAGTTCGTTCTTATATCACCCGTGAACTAGGGGGTGGGGTGAGAATTATTCACCTTCCTTCCTTCACCTTGGAAAGCTGTCAAACGTAACGATCGCACTGTTATTTTCAAAATGAGATGAAAACTAGAGACTCTGATTCCTAACTCTTACTTATCCGTGGTTTGGCTCGTCTAAACTGCTATAACGCAAATGCAATTTCCAAGTTTTCTTGTCCCCAGGAGCTGTGAGTTATTTTCTGATTAATGTTTTTCGGGAGTCCATTAACATGACAGATCTGTTTGACATTCCTGTCTTTGTTCGTTCTCCTTTGAGTGGAATTATTAAGTAGACAAGCCCGATTTCACCGTCAAGCCCTCATCTGAGTTCCATTTCCAATAGCTGCTTTGCCGGGGGTGGAGCTGAAACCTCGAGCAGGGGCTGCAAAGATCAACTGATTAGGGACACTTCCAGGGTTAGGAAAAATACCAAGTAGTGGGAGGAGAAGATTAGGGGCTGGGGGAGTGACTGTGCTGAGTAATTTGTAGGACACGGGGGCATGGCAAGCATTGGCACAAGGTCCGGGGCAACAGGAAATGGGATCAAATATATACTCACAATAGCTACCAACCAGGGCAAGGGCGGGCAGAGTCACAGCTGATTAGGGCGAGACCTTGAATGAGGATGTGGTGCTGCCCCTTCGGGCAGGTAATACCCAAAAAACACAGACCACGGGGTTGGCTAGTCTCTAAAGAGTTGGGCCTCTGAAGATGGGTGGTTTGAAACGGCTTGAAAATCTAGGTGTTGGAGGGAGCTCGGCTTCATGGAAAGCCCCCAAGGGGCTTCACACAGACTGAACTGGCAACCTTTATGCTGTCAGGAGCCATGCATCTTCTCCTCTCTGCGCCCAAATCCCCAGGCTGAGTGCACCACCTCTGAAGTGGTTTCCACGTCACCAAGAAGATGTGAGCCCAAAGCAACGGACGTTGTTAAGTGAAGTCACATCTGTGCTGAGCGGGGAGTTCGAATGGCAATTACCTCCCTTAAAAGGGAGACAAACAAACGAGAGCAGGGATGGACCATGAAGTACATTTAGGTGTCATTTCACTCGCTGTCATTTCACTCGCTGTACTTAATCAGAGAAAGGAAAAGAAAATGGAAGGTTGATTTCAGGATTCATCCTTGGTTAACTGTTATTTGCAGAACACAGTAACATTTTAATTATTTTCAACGCCACATCATAACAGCTATCAAGGGAGTACAGACAAAATGGAATAAACAGGGACTTATTAAATACATAATTAATGTGCACTAAAATTAGCATATATGAATATGAATGAGCTGAGGCCATTATAAAGTACGCACCTCAAATGTTATCAATCGATTAAGCTGCACCTCGGATGTCATCGATTGATTAAACTTGTTACCTGCTACAGCTTCTGAACAAATGAGGTCACTCAACAGGGGAGAGACAGACTCGTCAGAAGATGACACGGTTCCCTGGAGGGTTCTCAGGCTAGCGCGAAGGGGCTGGGTATTTTTATAAACCAAAATTTTAGAAACGCACCATTCTCTTTACAGGGGAAGCAAGGACAAATCAAGCTCTTGTCAAAGATCATCGCGAAGCCAGCGGGGACTCTGGAATTGTTAGGTAGTAACACAATCATACCTTCCATTACTGAGGATGGCGGCAGACGGCACGGGGCTGCTGTCCTGGTGGGTTTTCCAGGAGCAGGAAAGGGTCTGAAGGTATTTCTCACGCAGCCTTGGGCTTGGATGGAGCCGCCCAACCGAACAGAGCAGAAGTGATAAAATTCTGGCAGAAAAGGTGACTGCTGACAGCAAGGTGATCTGCCCCGCAGCCACGGAGGCGGGTCAGCGCTCTGCCTGTGTATTACCTCCCAGTTACCTCGTTAACTCCTGGAAGAAAGAGACCAGCCTGATGTCCAGCCAGCCAGTGGCTTCGAGCCTTCCTGCCCGCCGGTGTGCAGGGCCTCTTCTCATCCCCTCTACTGTGGACGCAAACACTGCCAGTTGGTCCTACAACGTCTGGGCTCAATCACAACTCTTTAAACAGTAAATATGACTTTTTATGCACCATCTTCAAAGTCTTCGATGTTCGCTGAACCAAAAGAAAGATCACACCTTTGCACTGAGAGCTCGTCTTGATTCTGCTGACCTCCTGTGAGAATCGATTCATCCTGCACTGTATTATAATATGTGTGTATAAACTTTCTCCTGTTGGATTGCAAACTCTTTCAAAGTAAGGACCGCCTTGCATTCTTTTTTGTACCTCTGGGAGCACCTACATCTGTGCCATCCAAAGTGGCAGCTACTGTGGGACTTCCCTGGTGGTCCAGTGGGTATGACTCCACGCTCCCAGTGCAGGGAGCCTGGGTTCGATCCCTGGCCAGGGAACTAGATCCCACGTGCACGTCGCAACTAAGAGTTCGCGTGCCTCAACTAAGAAGTCCTATAGATCCCGCATGCCACAACTAAGACCGGTGCAGCCAAAATAAATAAGTAAATATTAAAAAACAAAACAAAGTGGCAGCTACTAGCCCTGTGTGGCTACAAGACACTTGGAATTTGGCTAGTATGATGGAGAAAATAAATAATTTAATTTTAATTAATTTGTTTAAATTTGAAAACGGAAGAAGTATAAAATCTTTTTGCAGTAGGGCGACATTTTACTTGAATCACCCAGAAAATGATGTGCCAGAAGTGTAAAATACACACTGGATTTCAAAGACTTCATGAAAAAGAACAACGTAAAATAATCTCGATTTTAAAAATAATGATTCTATGTTGACATGATCATATTTTGGCTAATTTAGGGTAAATAAAATATAGTTTAAAAATCAATTTCACCTGATTTTTTTTTTTTTTTTTCGGTACGCGGGCCTCTCACTGTCGTGGCCCCTCCCACTGCGGAGCACAGGCTCCGGACGCGCAGGCTCAGCGGCCATGGCTCACGGGCCCAGCCGCTCCGCGGCACGTGGGATCTTCCCGGACCGGGGCACGAACCCGCATCCCCTGCATCGGCAGGCGGACTCTCAACCACTGCGCCACCAGGGAAGCCCCCTCACCTGATTTTTTAAATATTTTTTTTAACATGGCTCCTCTAAGGTTGAAAATGACATACGTAGCTTGCATATACTTCTATTGGACAAGGGGGATCCCGGTGCTCCATATATAGAAAGTATCCAGAAAGTACTGCTGCTGATTGATTATTTGAACACTATAAACATGACTTCCTCACCTCTCATCTGGTGCCATTACAACCAGAGAAGAGCATTTTTCAGGCCACGGATCTGGGTTAGATATATAATCTGTGACCAGGAAAGAGAACACAGAAGACTAGTGACAATGGAATAAAATCACTTGTGCCAATTAATTACCTCCTCCTGAAATGGGTTAAAAGTGCAGAACAACAATAGGTTGTAAAGTGAGAGAAGAATTCAGAGAATCAGACCAGAAGAATACATTTCATTCTTATCTCAGCTGCAAATGGGCCTCTGGGCTTCTTGACAGCAGAGGGTGAAGAAAAAGGTATACACACGAAATTACAAGTATCGTTTCAACAAGGGAGACAAAGCTTTTCCAGGTGGTGCATTCTGAAATAACTATTTAAGAGAACTGGGTGATGAACTGGCCAATGTCCCCAGCAAAAATGTGACCATAAATGCCACGATGATTTTCATGTGACAGTTAATGTCCTTTCTTCAAACTCCAGGATGAGTCAGGAGCGGCTGTTCTGTGAGGGGCTAAGCTGACACAGAACAATGATGTCGCCCTGCTCGGGGGACGGGTGTGTGTCTCTTCGCGGACAACACATCACGCCCAGAGGAGAGCGTGACTAGCTGACCTGGGAGCAGCCCCCCATTGCCCCCGGACACTGGACATGACACAAGCCTGCAGCACGATTCCCCTGCACAAGCCGCCCTCACCCTGTGCCATCCCCACAAAACCAGATCAGAACCAAAGGGAACAAGAATGACGGCGCCACAGGGATGACCCTGTGCCACCCTTAATTCATTAAAACAATAAATATATCACTTGCAAGTTTTGATCGCTAAGTATTTTATTCATAACGTATTTTTGACACACCCCATGACTGAGAAAAACCATCTCAGGAAACAAAATGTCTTCCCTAAATAAAACTCGTCCCAAGGCAAGCTTGGGTAGGCTCTGAATAATTGGTGAAGTTACATTCCCATGTGGTCCATCCAACAGCAGCGCCAGCCAGCAGAACTCTCTGTGATCGTGGAATTGTTCTCTGTCTGCTGTCCAATATGGCAGCCATAGCTGCATACGGCTCTCCAGCACTGGACATGTGGCAAAGTACAACTGAGGGTCTAGATTCTGCATTTTCTTTAATTCTGATCAATAAAGAGTAGAACATTTGGTGGCTCCAGGATTCAAGCCCGGGCCTTTCTGACTCTAAACCCTGTGCTTGTCCACATGGCTAGTAGCTGGCATTGTGGGCAGTGCACCTCCAAAAGGGCTTCACGCAAACCATGTTCCAGCCAAGATCTTCCTGGCCATAGTAGAAAGACAACTGGAGGTGACTGGATTGAGTCCTGATACAAAAATAGGTTCAAATTCTCTTGCTTTGACTTTTTTCTTCAAGTTACATAACAGGTAGAAGGAGGATATAACCTAGGAGATGTGGAAATGGGTCTCCATTTCAAACCCTCATCCTTGTGCAGCCTTAGAATGTAGCCTTCCTGATCTGAAGGTCAGAGAGTAGGGCACAGGCATCTGTGTGTCTGCTGGCCTTGGGGCCAGAGTTGATGGCGAATCTAAAAGTCGCCTAGTCGCTTTCCAGGGATCGCGCGGGGATCCGAGAGCTGCGATTTCACTCTCTGGGTGTCTCTGCCGCCAATTGTCACGCTCAAACCCAACAGACTGATTTGGGAGCGTGCTACGAGTTTCTGCTACGGCACACGCCCAGGAGCACAATATGCCAAGCAGAATGTCACCCCACACAGGAGCCTGCGCTAATTATAATGTCAGGCTCCCCACTGAGAATCGGATAATTACAGGAGAACATTACAGTGTTTCCAAACTCCTGGAGTAAACGCATCTTCACATGTAACCTCCTGGAGGCGAAAAGCAAAGTGATCTGAGATGGTCCCACTCGAGACCACCGAGACCAGAACTGAACGATCTTTGGGGAGCAAAGGGAAGCCAAAAGTAGGTGGGAGGAGGGGCGTGGGGACCCGGAGGAGGTGGAGGGAGATTAATGTTGTTCGGGCATCGTGATCTGCGCTACATGGCAGGCAACACGGGGAGCGGCCTCGCTTGTTGCCATGCTGTCACCTCACTGAATACTGAACAGCAAGATAGACGTTATCTCCGTTTTACAGCTGGGAAAACTGAGACTCCCATAAACTTACCTAGGGACACCCAGCTAGTAGAGCTGGTGACTGCAGGGTCCAAGCCCTGGCCTTTCTGACTCGAAATCCTGTGCTCGGCCCCTCCCTCCACGTGTCCTTCCTTGACGTGGTTGAAGCGGTGACCGTCTGCCTGGGAGTCCCGACCGTCCTCGCTTGACGGCGGTGGTGGTGGGTGTGTCGGGGGCTACACGGTGTTCACCCCGCACACATGTGTGCAGGGAGCCCACAGCGGCAGGTGCCCTGGCGGGGATGCGGCTTCCGCTCCAGGCTTCCTCCGCCCACATCTCCTTGCTGAGATGAGCCTGCGGCATCAGGAGTGACCATCATGGATGCTAACGCCTGGCGTGGCAAGCTCCAAACAGTGAGACGCACTTGCTGAACTTTTCTGGAATCACGGCTGAAAAGCTCTGTGATCCACCGGAAGGAACGCAACGGAGCTCCCTACGGCAACAGGCAGACTGGAGGCGGCATACAGAGACGAGCGTGAATCACGGTCTACCGGGACCTGCGGTGTGACCGTGAGCTCGGTCTTTGACCTCTCTGGGTCTCAGCTGCTAAAATGTAAACCAGGGGTGCAGATACCTAAATCATGTACGTGGAGCACTTGACGTCTGGAGCTTCGAAAGGCCCCAGGAAACGGTGGCCTCCGGTGTCATCAGGGCATTGTATTGCTGCCAGTGATTTGTGGTTTCGAGCGGGGCTCGGCGTACTCACTGACTGAGCCTGGGTGTCTGGCTGCACAAAATGTCCCTCCAGTTTCTGGGAGCAGAGCAATGTGAAGCGGAGGCTGCTGCACCAGGGTTTTCCCTGGAAAGTTCCATGGCTATTAGTAGAATTTTCTATTCACTCTTTGCCCCAGGAAAATGAAGACTCAGGAAGTTCTCCTTTTGAGCTGTTGGCTCCTTTCCACACACGCTCAGTGCAGCCTCGTCAAAGCCACAGCATGTGGAGACCATGGCAGGATGAAGCAAGTGCCCGGGCTCAGGCCACCAACAATCCCTGGAACCTGGGAGTGTCACCTTTTCCTGGCAAAGGAGACTCTGCAGATGTGATTACCCCAATTACCTGGGTGGGGCCCACACTGCAGTCACAGGGTCTTTATAAGAAGGAGGCAGGGGGAGGTAAGATACAGAAAAGGATGCAGTGTGACCACGGAGGCTGATATATATATAACTAAATCACTTTGCTGGACAGCAGGAATCAACACAACACCGTAGGAACTTCCCTGGTGGTGCAGTCGCTAAGAATCTGCCAGCCAGTGCAGAGGACACAGGTTCGATTCCTGGTCCGGGAAGATCCCACATGCCGCGGAGCAACTAAGCTTGTGAGCCACAACTACTGAGCCTGCGCTCTAGAGCCCGCATGCCACAACTACTGAGCCCGTGTGCCACGACTACTGAAGCCCACACGCCTAGAGCCCGTGCTCCACAACAAGAGAAGCCACCACAATGAGAAGCCCGTGTTCCCCAACGAAGAGTAGCCCCCGCTCGCCCCAACTAGAGAAAGCCCAAGTGCAGCAATGAAGACTCAACGCAGCCAAAAATAAAATTAATTAATTAATTATTTGAAAAGGCACTGTAAATCAACCATAATTCAATAATAAAAATAAAATAAAAACAAAAAGCATTTTTATCTGATCACATGAATCATATTCATGATAGAGAAGTTGAGTTATAAATCTCACAAGACAAGAAGGAAATAAAAATCAGCCATAATCCTGTAAATCCATAAGCCCAAGAATAACCAACCACTGTTAACACATTAGTGTATAAATCTGTGGGGTTTTGTTCCCTCAAACAAAATCACTTCGGATGAGAACGTCAAGCGTCTCATTTAAAGCCATGAAATGGGGTCCTATTAGGAGCCGTCAGGAGGACAAGCCAAACAATTAAAATCAACTGTCCTGCTGTTCTAGAGACACAGGCAGTGACCTCCAGCTCTCTCTGCATGACAGTCACAACCAGCAAAGCAAACTTGACCCCTGGCTCTGATGAGAGGAAAATATAAAGCGTGCGATTTACCCAGCCTCTTTTTCTATGGACCTCTATGAATCATGTCAAACAGCAAGCAAAGTCCAGCGTATCCCAGAGACCCACAGAAGTTAAACGCGTCCCTTAGCCCACCTGGCGGCCAAGGTGGATAGGAAACTGAGACACCTGACTCCCCTCCTAGAAAGGAGGCCAGGTCCCCGAATGCACCAGCCATCCCCGGAGCCCGAATGTATAATGTGCTTCAATATGAACTGTAACATGGGTTCCAGAAACAAGACGGCACAGGCCTTCTTGCAAGAAGCTCCATGTATGGGGGGAAACAGATACATTCAAATAACTGCATTCAGAGTGATAACTATCACGACAGAGGCAGACACAGGATACAGGGAGGTGTCACCCAGGAAGGAGTGATGAACACTGTGAACTAAATGAAATTAACAATGTACTACTTGTCTTCTTTTTCACCGAATCATCCAATGCCATAGCTGGAAGGAACCACAGGGATAATTAACACACACGCCTCCTCCCCTCCGTCCCCCCCTCCCTGCCAACCCCACCAAATTTTCCGATGGAGCAGTGCTTAAATGAGGTAAGTTCTAGAATCCCTTTAACCTTTAAATTTAAGCTTCTCATGTACAAAGACCATAAGCTACTCATGAAAAGAGATTAGTGGGAACTCGATGGCTGGTTGATTTTTAATTCCACTGTGACACAGAAAGGAAGCCTGTTTTCCGAAAGCCCGGAAATCCCTGGAAGGCTCCGAGCCCAGGAGTCTGTATGACGTGGCAGGAGAAGCCCGTTAGGAGACAGTGTGCTCCCAAGGCTACAGAGTGGGGTTGCTTTCACAGAAAACATGCCGTTTCCTTGGGAGATCATTCTCCAAAGGACTCAGCTCCCCGGGCCGAGCCATAGAAGGAACGTTTGGTGAAGGCGGAAGCCCCCCCCCCCATCCTCGGGAGCCTCTGCACCCACCACTCGCCGCTGAGCAGGGCTCACGTCTGCCGGCCTCCATCGGGCATCACCCTTTCCTCCTGAAACATTTCAAGTCCTTGCACGGCTGGACAGTTTGTTTCTCTAAAGCAGGGGTTCCTTCCTGCTCTGGAGCCGTGGGTGGACTTCGTGAGATCTGTCAATACCCCAAACTGCCTGGTAACTGGTTTGCGTGCAACCTTCTCTTACGAGAGGGTCCACAGCTCTTAGCAGATTCCTGGGGGGACTGTGAACCACAGAAGTTTCAGGACTCATTTATCCTTGCACACGTGTCTAAAATATGAAGCCAAGTGCCTTGGGTGTGCGCTCATGTCTGCGTGTGGGTCCTCGCGCTCCAGAAACCTCTGGGAGACAGCACACGCGTTAATAAGATTTCCTTTTAACTCCTACGTTTAAAAAAAAAGGTTTTTTTAAACAAAATGTCATCCCCAGGACATACAAAACTGAACCCGCCAAGACAAAAAAACTTCAAAAAAATCAATTATCCATTTAGTTGCTGTGAAAATCTACCTTTAAACCCAGAGACTCGGGGAACATCAAAGCTCTAGTTAAATTTTTAATAAACCATGAAGGCTAGCACTAAAGAAGAGACCTTTTCAAAGATAAGTTGGCAACAGACAAGCTCTTGAAACGGTTCTCATCAAAAGGCACGAAGCTGTCAGAAGGCAACGGTGGGCGAGTGAACTTCCCTTTAGACTGAAGTTAGAAGCTTGAGACTCTGGGACTGAGCCCCGGGGGGCCTTCAGAAACACATCTGTTTGTATTTAGATCTTTATTCTTTTTCAGCTGGTTAAAGAAGGAGTCTTAAATGGCAGAAAGACAGCCCCTAACTATTATGACTGAAAAGACGGCCTAGGTAACTTCTCTTCTCAAATGATTAGCATTTAACAGGTTGAAAGTGACCGTGGAGGTTTTGGAGCTGTGCCCTCTGCAGAGACCCTGGTCTCTCGATGAGCTCTTTAACATACTGGGGGTGAGTAGGACCAGATCCTTCCACCCAGGCAAATCCACTTTGGTCAGATTTGTGTGCTGGGGTCCCACGTAAGACATCATCTCAAGACATACTGAATAGCAAGCTCTCGGAAAACAACCAAAATAGTTGACTCAGAACCCAAAGGGAAAAAGCCAAGAGAAAAATGAGAGGGAAACAGATGCTGACAAAAACTGGAGCAAATTGGCCTACACAATCCTATGATAGAAATTCCTAAGATCAGGATAGAAATAAGAGAGGAAAAGGCTTCTCATCTAGAGGAAGATCCGAGCTGAGTGATTAGACAAGATGTTCTGAGAGATTTCATATGTACACTGCAACAGACAACATATTGATATTTTCATTCCTTAAAGATGACCAAAAGAAGTCTTCACTGCACAAGCAAAAGGCTATCAAGGCACACACGAGGGAAAAAACTCGGTTTGGCCGTGGCCTTCGCTTCCACAGTATTGAAGCCAGAAGATACCAGAGCAACATCTATAAGAGCTACAAGGAGAAATAGGTGCCTCTAAAAAGCTATGCCTCGTCCAGTCTTTGCTCCTGTACTGGGGTAACAGGTTGACATTATGAACTCTGCAAGGACTCAGATAATATATCACCTGGGGCTGCTCCCTGAGCAAGGTTGTCGCTCAGACTTGAGCTCCAAAACTATGAAAGATGGATCAGAATGTTTACAAACACAAGACTGAAGGAGTCAGGAGTATTATTAACGCTAAGAACAGCCACCACTTTTCAAATGCTCAAATGGCCCAGGTACTGTATAGACTGCATATATATATAATCTTCTTTAATTATCAAAATTGGTATAGTTTACTTTGTAAATAATATCCCAGTTATCTCAGTAGTAGCAGTATCCCCACTTCATAGATGAGAACACCAAGGTTCAGAGAGCTCACGTCATTTGTCAAGATAAACTAGTTAGTCAAGTAGTAGAGCTGGAATTCCGCAATGTAACCCAAGGAGATCCTCAGGGTTTCTCAATTTGTTTTTTTAATAATATCTTTATTCTTTTTTTACGCTTATCTGTCTTTTCTAGTTACTCCATATAAAACATATTATTTTTGAAACAGAACACCAATCGATTAAAATAAATCCAAAGACACAAGACAAATTACTCCAAAATGTTAAAAAGGAAAGGATTGGTAATGTAATAAGGAAGAACCTTTGTATTCTGTTACAAATTCACCACTAAAGGGATGTGGCCTATAAGCTCAGATTATACGTAATGGCCCATCTCTGGGAACCCTGCCTCCCAGGTAATGGGCATGAAAATACCTTTGTTTAGCTCAGAGGAGACATCCTGACCAGGCCCACCTGTGAATGGCTGCAGGGAGGAAGAAATTAACACACCCCCTCCGGAGTCTGACCGGAACCAGGAAATGTCTGACTTTACTCCCTCCCCTTTTAGTATAAAAGAAGCCTGAATTCTAACTCAGGCAAGATGGTTCTTTGGGACACGAGTCCACCATCCTCTCGGTCTGCTGGCTTTCCGAATAAAGTCGCTATCCCTCACCCCAACAACTCATCTCTCAATTTACTGACCTGTCACGCGGTGAGCAGTACGAGCTTGGACTCGGTAACGGTGACGACATCTCAGAAAGATGTCCCCGTGAAGAAAGCAGGTAAGGCAAACATCAGTGTACGACCGTACTGAATCCAATACTTTTATAAAGGATTAAGAAGAACCAGAGACACTCTGTGTTTACGAGAGGTGCAAGCCACAGCGATCAGGCAACAGCTATGAATTTATGCCCAAACGACGTGGTATCAAATATGTGAAGAAAGGAACTCATAGGTGGAAACTGGAGTGAAACTGTCTGTGGTAACTGGGACCAGAAGTTTTAACACGCAGTGATCAATCCAGAGCCGGTGACCCAAAAAATAAACTCAAGAAAGCTTTGCATTCCCTCCCCCAGGCCCCCTCAAGGAAGGACCAGCCTCACGATTGCCCAAGCCCCTTTTCCAGCCAGGCAGCTGAGCTGACAGAGTCACTTCACCCTCAGACCCGTGGCTGGACCGCTCGGGGCAAGACCTCACCTGGGATGTTGTGTATGGTGATGGCCAAGATGAGTAGCACGATCCTCCTCCAGCTGCTGCCGCCGGGCGGCACCGGGCTCCCTTGAGACGGCGCGGGGGCAGCTGGGCCCTCTGGAAGGTCGGTGCTCACTGCCTTCTTCCGCTGATATGCCTCGCCATTCTCACTCTTGTCTGAGCAAAAACGAGAGGGATGGAAAGAGAGAGTAGTTTGAAAACGGGCACGTCAGTACTTGGACAAGCGGCAGCTGGAGGAAGCTTTCAGGGCTGGAAAATGGTCTATTTCCTAACTCCCTGAGGGCCCGTGTGTGCTTCTGCCTGGTCCTCCCCACCTGCATTCATTCACTTACTCATTCATTCATCAATCAGTCCTTGAACAGACATTCAGTGCCCAATGTACGGGTACTAAAAAGGGTAAAAAGATATATGCTTATGTAGAGCTGAGTCACTTTTTTTTTGTTTTGTTTTGTTTTTGCGGTACGCGGGCCTCTCACTGCTGTGGCCTCTCCCGTTGCAGAGCACAGGCTCCGGACGCGCAGGCTCAGCGGCCATGGCTCACGGGCCCAGCCGCTCCGCGGCATGTGGGATCCTCTCGGACCGGGGCGCGAACCCGTGTCCCCTGCATCGGCAGGCGGACTCTCAGCCACTGCGCCACCAGGGAAGCCCTGAGTCACTTTGTTACACAGCAGAAACTAGCACACCACTGTAAAGCAAGTACACTCCAAGAAAGATGTTAGAAAAAAATGAGAAAATTTTGAATAATATGTTGCTAAACGGGAAAATTATAATATAGAATAAATAAAAATAAAATTTATAAATAAAAATAAATAAAATTATAAATAAAAATAAAATTATAATATAGAACGTGATAGCACAATTTTGTTTAAATTTATGTGTATGTACTGAAAACAGATTGAAAATATAAATGTCAAATAGTAAGCCACGGTTATCTCTGAGTACAGGACTTATCAATGAAAAGAAAAAGGGCAAAGAGATGAAAATGGGGCATCCTAACACTGCCTGTTTAAGAGAAGCAGGACTGAGCACAGATTCTGGAACTAGGCCGCCTGGCTCACTTCCTGACGCAGCCGCTCATCAGCCGTGTGGTGCGGAACAAGCTATTTAACCTCTCTGTGCCTTAGTTTCTTGACTTATAAAATGGGGTAAGAACAGAACCTATGCCACAAGGGTTTTGTGAGAATTTAATGAGAGGCTGCGCCAAAGTGCTCAGACCATACAAAGTGCTTATGTGTGGACTGTGGCTGCCGTCACACGTCCCCCCCCTCCTGCAGGAGGTGACCCTGCTCTACAGGTCACACTGACTCAGGGGGAAGCAACTCGGATGCCAGGCTCAGCCAATCAGATTCTCTCCCCAGGGATGGGGGACGGGAATGGGGAAGGACCACGTGACCCCCAGTGTGGGCTCTGCATCCGAAAGGTCATGTGATGTAAGGGCAGCCATGACGTACGTGTGCACGAATGGGAGGAGGGGGCAGCCGGACAGAGAGACAGAAGGTAACAGATGTACAGAGACAAGCAGAGATGGGAAACCACGCAGCCAGAGACAGAGAGACAAACAGACAGAAATACAGACAAATGGCAGCCTGGGTGCCATAGGACATTCTGACCCTCATGGGCCGACTAAGGTACCCAGCCCTTGGGTTTCATGAGCTTACCTTCCTTGTACAAGTCCCCCTGTGGGGGGAAGGGGGTGAGGGATAAACTGGAAGTACGGGATTAACAGATGCACACTACCAGATACAAAACAGATAAACAAGGATTTACTGTATAGCACAGGGAACTATATTCAATGTCTTGTAATAAACTGTAATGGAAAAGAATCTGGAAAAAAGGATATACAAGTATGTACAACTGAATCACTTTGCTGTACATCTGAAACTAACACAAAATTGTAAATCAACTATACTTCAATTAAAATAAAAATAAAATAAAGTTCCCCTTTGGGTATATATTTGAAAAGTGTCATTTCTTAGGGCCAGATTATGCCAAACACCCACGGTCTCCTGGGTTATTTGCTAATCCCTAATGGAGGCAAACTGCCTGGATCTGAAACACAGGACCGAGACTGAGGCAGGGAACCCAGGCTGCGGTTCACAGCAAAGGAAGGATCTTTCAGACAGGCTTCCTGCAAGAGGAAGGGAAACACCTGGGGACACAGATGGAGACAAGCGTCCCTCCATCACCTGAACCTGCAGAGCCTGACCCAGATGTCACAGACAGGTCACCAGAGCCTGTCTTTGGGACATCCACCACAGGGCAGGGCAACCCTACAGCCCAGCATTGGCTTTGCTACCCCAGGGGGATTACTAGTGGCCCCTTTCACTCCCCAAAGTGTCCTGGTTTGAAAGATAAATTTTATGGCTCCCCAGGTTGGGGGAAACAGCAGAAGCCTGACTGAGGCTCTGCCCAGATGGGGTCCAGCCGACTTGAAGGGTAGGAGGGAACTCTCCGTGGTAACTATTTCCCTTCTCTAGGGACAAATTTTTCACAAGCAAAATAATTCTCATCTCTAAGCTGAAAATTGCAGAAAATTTTTCCCAAAGTCAAATTAAGAAACTTTGAGGATTCCTTTACGCCTGAGCCCGGGCATCTGGTGCGGCCTCTCCTTACTCCTGGAAGTAAAGCAAGAAAAGGGCAGTTATCTCTCACCCCCTCAGGAGCTTCAAGACCAGGGTCTCACTCTATAAACTGGATCAGATCTTTGATTCCCTTTCCGGATGAGCCTATCTTAGTGGAATACGGTTTGTATGCCAAAAACATGAAAAGAAAACACCACTTCTTTTGAAAAGCCATTATGTGTTTGTTGATTCAAACCAAGCCAGTGCAGGCTGAACAGTAAGAGAGAGCCAGCGAGCAGGCAGACTCACTCCTCCCCAGCTGGTTCTCTTAGAAACAGCTGGATCTCAGACCCACTGGGGAGAGGGGGCCTTTTATCGATCCTCTGAAATGCCAGGGTCGTCAGCCCTCCAAGGGTCAGTAGGCACAACTCACGACACCGGCCTCTGGAGGATGCAGCTGTCTCAGGGGACAGCAACAACTCCTCCTGGACAATATTTGCACGAGCTGAAGCTCTTCACCATGTGGCACCTACACTGTGTGTGTGTGTGTGTGTGTGTCTGTGTGTACACTCGTGTGATTACCGCTGGGTACCATCTTTCTTGCCTCAGATATCAGACCGTCATTGTGTGTGTACGCATAGGTGTGTGTTTCTGTGCACACACGGGTGTTTTTATATCGTTGACAACACCTGATGACTCGGGCTGCAGAGGCTGGTCGTGGAACTGAACAAAACATGTGGGATTTCAAGCCCACAGACACTAAAGGCACAAGCAAACAGGCCCAAGTGTCGTGTAGGAAGGAAGCCGACTGGTGATGGAGGGAGCTCAGCTGTCTCCTGGACCAGTCAGTGGACACCACGGATTCCCTGGACCTCCTCTGCACACGCGGCCCTGACCTGGATGCTCTCCAGTGGGCATTGACAGGAACAAGAAAAACACACCTCCTCCCTTTGGGATTTTATAATTTAAGAGAGGACAGACAGGGAAGACGTGAATACATTCCTGTAAATCTAAGGGACAGAAATTCACACTCTCTAACAAGCGTGGGAGGCTAGACTGATTTCTGTCAGTGTCACAAAAGGATGCGACTCTGAATTTCCTACAAATAACGCACAGAGAACAATGGAGATGATGGGCGCCCCGTCAGCAAATTCCAGCACCAACCACGCGTTTAATAGGAACATCGAGAGGCATGAAGAGCTATTAACCGGGACGAGGATGCACGCCTCGCCTTGGGGTCCCGAGGTGTGAAAACTGATGTCACTGCCTCTCCTAGTGGGAAATGGGAGGGTATGAACGCCTGATGCACCTGAGAAAGTTAACTAAGCCACCGTTTGGTAACAGCCACGAATGAGTCTGCAACAAGGAAAAACAGTCCAAATAAATCACTACAGAGAGTCCGGATGCATTGCCAGCAATGAATCCCCTTGTCTCTCCCAGAAGGCTGCTTAAACCATTGCACACCATCCAGTAAAATGTCAGCGCCATGGACAAAGGGACGCTTAAAGGAGGCCTGGCGTGGGGTTAGGGGTGTTGCCAGAGTGATAAGCACCCGTGAGATTTCCTGGGAGGGGAAACGTCTGGGCATTTTTCGAGTAGGATTTGGCAAAGAGGAAGGACATTTTAGGGAAGGAACACCCGATGTCGGGTTCAGAAATGAAAAACGTCATCAGCGACATCCGGGAAGGGGTGATGCCAAGAACTTATTCTCAATTGACCCTCGATCCTTACAAAAGCCCCATGAAGTGGAGACCACCCCCTTTAACACACAAGGAACCTGAAGAACAGAGAGGTGGAGGAACTGGTCCCAGGTCACACAGCCGGTCCAAGATGGATGCAGGAGTCAAGCTGGGTCCTCTGCCTCCAGAAGCCACTTCTTCACCTGGGCCCCGTGGTTGACCAGGGGTGGGGGGTGGAGTGGTGACCTGCCCCTTTGCTCGCCAAAAAGGGTCACGAGCGAGTCTCTGCAGTGACATTTAGGAGGGTGAAACCCCAGAGGTTTAGCTCAGAGAGAGTCCGGTGAGCTTGCACCACACGACACCAGAAAAGGCAGAAAAGGCTCAGAGGGAACCTCGTATCTGTAATCAATCACGCCTGCTCGTAGACAAACCTGAAAACGTTTCAGGCAAAGCTGTTTCTTAACCCATCAGACCTACTGTTTTAAGTGTGAAGCAGCTGTTAAGCAGGAAGTATTCATTAACACCAAGCACTCGACACAGGGTTACAATCCTTTCGGGAAGGTGGAAAGGAAAGACTTCAAGGTTGCCCATCGTCAAAAAACATTTTAAAAAAGTTTAAACTCAAGCGTCTGTGAATCCACAGAAAGAAGGGGCCCAGTGCTGGGGTTCGGCCTACCGCCCCCCACTTCATCCTTCCGGGAGAGGCACCCCATCGCTAAGTTTGAGAATGAGAACCTCAGGAGAACAGACAGACCAATCCAAAGCTCACTTTTCCCGCTGAATCACCGGGTCACCTTATTGGACACCTTTTGTTCCCTGCGCTCTTCCCCCTCAAACAAGGGATTCTTGTACCAACATGCTATATTGCACAGCAAAAACAGAGCCAGGTCTGGTGGGCACAAGCCGGGGAAGGGGCGGGGAGGGGATAAGCCTCCACCCCTTGAAGTGAAAGGCCTTGATGTCTTTAAATCATAGGCTGTAAACCATTTGGGATCAGCGATGCTTTTGAAAGTACGGTGGAGCTTACAGTCCTCCCTCCAGCAAAAAAAAAAATACACAGACGATTTAAAAATAATGTTTGAATCCTTATGGATTTCAAGGTCGTCAGACTGAGCACATCTTGCTAGATAAATGCCACGGTAACCTTCGTTTCATAACCCGGGGGCGTCTCAGCAGGAACACAGGATGTTTGCTGTCCCTGTGCTGATGTAACCCGCCAAATCTAATAGGCCCAGTGATGGAAGCTCAGGCCTCCAGTGAATAACGGCAACGCTAATTAACAGATCACCAGCCACAAGAGCTTTAAAAATGTCCCCAAGGTATCACTGGAGATGATCTGGTTGAATTAGCACAAACAGGCAAATCCTCGTCTGCTAAACACAGAAAGCTTCAAATCCCTGGAAAAACTCCTTCTTTCTAAACCCCTGCTATAAAACCTAAAATGAAGAGCGGTATATATTCACTATGCAGTCTACACACACAAAATCCAAAGGCTGATCAAAAGCAGGGAGACAGGAGGATCCATTCACTTACATTTCCTTCCCCTTCCTGCTTGTTTCCCAGAGAATCAGAATAACTTGGGGAGAAGAAATTCAATTACCAACATGAGTGTGGCAATGTTTGCTGAGAAATTGGGTTCTGTTTCCTCCATCAGCTGTGGGATTGGCACAACTTCCGTTATATAATGAAGGCTGAATTTGAAACACTGAACGTGAAGCAGCTACTCAACATGGGTTACATCAACCTTGGCACGTAGAGAAAGCAAGGCCCGTGGAGGCCCTTCTTAGTAGCCACGTGGAACTTCAAGGAAGAGCCAGCGTGGTTCTCCCCATCCTGGCAGAAGATGCCTCAGCTTGGAGACATTCAAAACTACAGCCTGTTTCTGTCTCTAAGCCTATCCGTAATTCTCATATATTTATATTTTTGTAAAGCTTTAAATATAACTACGTGAAAGACCATTCCCCAAAGGGAGTCACCAATATCCCCGATACACTGACTGTCACTTGTTCCTACCCCTCGTCCAGTATGTGCACGTTGATGTTTCGCACATTTGCGGCCAGTGCACGTGGTAGAGAGAACAGATGCTGGAGCACACGGGCTGCTGTGGGATCATATGGCTCTGTCAACCATGGGACTGTGGCTCTGTCAATCACTAGCCATAAAGGCTTTAGGCAAATGCCGTATCTGAGTCTCAGTGCCCTTAGAGTAAAATGGGTTTCATAGCCGTATCTACTTAGGAAGGCTGTTACGAGGACTAAAATATATGTAAAGCACTTGGCACAGAACCTGGCACCTGAAAAGTACAATTCACATTAGCTATCGCAATTGATTATACATACTGTTTTTTTGGGTACACTTCCTTCGAATTTTATTTTTTCCTCATACATTTTATTTTATTTTATTTTTTATTTTTTGGCCGCACCACATGGCTTGTGGGATCTTAGTTCCCCGACCAGGGATCGCACCCGGGTCCACAGCAGTGAAAAGCCCAAGTCTTAACCGCTGGACCGCCAGGGAATTCCCTGATTATACATCTTAATATACAGTTTCATATTCCATTTGTTTCTTTTAAAACTACAGAAATATTTTCCAAATTTCTTAGCCTCTGGGACTCTAGCTTTTAATGGCTCGAAGGCATAGTTGCTTAGTTCCAAGCCAATCATTTGCAAAACCATTTCTTTTTTATTCAAGCCTGAGCGGTCGCTCTTTCTTTTCCAGATGCTAAAAGATACAGTGCTTCTCTCTTGCCACATGGGGGCGTACTCTTCTGCTCCCTCCCACCCAGGATGGGCACCCACCCACCCAGGGCAAGTACCGCTTGACTTCACGAACCAGTTCTCTGTTTTAGGGCTTCATGATTCATACATACCGCTGGAACATGTAAAAGGGCTGACCTATCCCAGGAGACAGAGCTTGGCACATGAGGGAAAATTCCTATTGCAGTTGGGGATGGATGGGGAATCTTTGTGATCCTTAAATCTTTCAGGTGCCTCCCTGCTTGCTTGTAAGTAACTGCCGGCCAAAAATTGGTTTCCTAGTATTGAACTACAGCGGAGCTGTATCACACGTGCGCTTTACAAATGCAAATGCAGATAGATGCATTTGAAAAGAAACAACAGAAAATTCCCTTCTTTGACCCATGGCTCCCCTTCCACCTTCCAGTACTACCTCCTGGAATTAATTTTGGATTCGATCTCACAAGAAAGGAGAGGCGTCAGTGGAAATGGAGAGAAAAACAAAACAAATTCATTCTTGGCTTTTGACCTTGGGGGGTAGGAGGCAAGTCCTGGTGGTTTAAGAAAGAAAAAGGATTTTCAAGAAGGGTGGGGCAGATTTTGACTCTTCAATATTTTGCCTTAAATGCTGTCTTTAGAACCCCGTGGGCACTTGAAACGTGCCTCAACTGTCAGGAACAGGGCAGCTGGGGGTGCAGTAGAGTGTGATATAATGCAGTCTATCGTTGGTCAAGAGACAGAGGAAAGAGGGAAGGAAAAACGATGCTCACGCCTTTCCTGGGAGAAATTCCTTACAAGGTCACCCACCCAGGAGTGTCCCTAGATCCTCCGGAACCCCTTGGAAAGACCGACATCTAGGCTGCAAATGTAAAGTCCTGGCATAGAACCAATGGCAGGACATTCATTTAAATGTCATCAATTTAATAAGTTTAGTGGGTTGAACTAGTCAAGGCAGGGCTGGTCAGCCATTTAATCCATCTCTCCTTTGGGCAAGTACCCCCAATACAACTCTCCTTCCAATAACCTCATTTCTGATTCTAAAGATATAAATGCATATTTAAGCAAACTTGGAAAACCTCTAAGTATACAGAAGAAAACTGAAATCCCATCAGCTAAAACAAAAAATTGAGAGTTTGGTGTATCTCCTTGCAAGTTTTCTCAGGTGGTTTTACGTAACTGAGATGATCACATTATACAACTGCTGACTATTTTTACTCCCACTAAACGTAACACAAACGTTTCCGCCATACGATTAAAAACCCTTATAAGCATTTCAAGCAGCACAAAGTACTATTTACATTCTCACACCATTGAGCATTTAGGCTGTTTCCAAATTTTCTTCCCTATAAATATCACTGCAACATCTTTAACCTATATAAACAATCAGAGATCTGAACAAAGTTCCCAGAAGCTGAAATGCTGATCAGAGGGCCTGGATGTATTTGTCTAATTAATTTCCAGAAAGGCCACGCCATTTATAGTCCCCTGGGCAGAGTTTGCAAGTTCTCATCATGCCATTTTTTAGTCAGCTTGGGTATTTCTCTTTTAAAAATAAGTGTATTTATTTATGGGAGAAATGACATTTCCCTTCCTTTGTATTTCTCTGACTACAAGTGAAATTGAACATTTTTCATAGTTCCAGGCATATTACTTTCCTCTTTTGTGAAAGGTCCTCTGTCCAAACAAGGCCTCTTTAAGGAATGAGAATATGATTCGCTTTCTCCTTACAGATACGAGTAACTTTCCTGTGATCCACTTATGTGTGTCAGTGAGTAATGAGATGGAGCTGGGAGCAGCAGGTATTATTACACATCAGACGGATGAAACCACCTGGTCACACTGGAATTTCAGCCTCCATTTGCTAAACTCCTTTTTGACATTTCTCAAGACGGCAAAGTGCCCTTAAAACAAAAAAGTGTTGGACAAAACTCTAATTCAAAAACATACATGCACCCCTATGTTCACAGCAGCACTAGTCACAATAGCCAAGGCATGGGAACAACCTAAGTGTCCATCTACAGATGAATGGATAAAGAAGATGTGGTATATATATATATATATATATATATATATATATATATATGTATATGTATGTATAATGGAATACTATACAGCCATAAAAAAGAATGAAATAATGCCATTTGCGTCAACATGGATGGACCTAGAGATTATCATACTAAGTGAAGTAAGCCAGACAAAGACAAATACCATATGATATCACATATATATGGAATCTAAAATGTGACACAAATGAACTTACTTATGAAACAGAAACAAACTCACATACATAGAGAACAGACTTGTGGCTGCCAAGGCGGGGTTAGGGGAGGGGAGGGATGGATTGGGAGTTTGGGATTAGCAGATACAAACTATTATCTAGAGGATGGATGAACAAAAAGGTCCTACCGTAGAGCACAGGGAACTGTATTCAATATCCTGTGATAAACCATACTAGAAAAGAATATGATAAATAATATATATGTGTGTGTGTGTATAATTGAATCACTTTGCTGTACAGCATACATTAACACAACATTGTAGATCAGCTATACATCAATAAAATTTTTTTCAAAAGTGTTATCTGCCTGATTTATACCGCTACCTGGTATGGCCCCAAAAGCTAATTTTCTCTCTCAATATTCAAACACACCTGTTTTCTTTTTTTTTAATTTTTTTGGCAGTGTACTTTTATTTTTTAATTTATTTTCTGAAGTATAGTTGATATAATAGTTTGCATCTGCTAATCCCAAACTCCCAATCCATCCTGCCCGCCCACCCCCCGCTCCCCCCTGGCAACCACAAGTCTGTTCTCTATGTCTGTGAGTCTGTTCCTGTTTCATAGATAGGTTCATTTGTGTCATACAAAACACCACTGTTTTCAAAAGCAGAGGGTATTTGAGAGCTCCTCTTGCTTCCCTAGCCTTCTGTCCCCCCACACCCCTGGGATTCTTGTACACAGCACAGCAGTTTTGCAAACAGTACATATAGGCAGACCTCAGAGATACCATGGGTTCAGTTCGGGACCACCCCAATGAAGCCAATAACGCAGTAAAGCGAGTCCCACGAACTTCTTGGTTTCCCAGTGCATATAAAAGTTATGTTTACACTATGATGAAGTCTATTAATGTGCAACAGCATCAGGTCTTAAAAATATCTTAAAAATACTTTATTGCTAAAAAAATGCTGACCGTCATCTGAGCCTTCAGTGAGTTGCAGCAGTAACATCAAAGATCACCAATGACAGATCACCATAACAAACAGAATAATAATGAAAAAGTTTGAAATAGTGTGAGAATTACCAAAATGTGACACAGAGACACAAAGTGAGCAAATGCTGCTGGAAAATGGCGCTGATAAAACTTGTTCGAGGGACTTCCCTGGTGGCGCAGTTGTTAAGAATCTGCCTGCCAATGCAGGGGGACACATGTTCGAGCCCTGGTCTGGGAAGATGCCACATGCCGCGGAGCAACTAAGCCCATGCACCACAACTACTGAGCCTGTGCTCCACAACTACTGAGCCCGTGCTCCACAACTACTGAAGCCCACGCGCTCTAGGGTCCATGCTCCACAACAAGAGAAGCCACTGCAATAGGAAGGCTACACACCGCAACAAAGAGTAGCCCCCACTCGCCGCAACCAGAGAAAGCCCACGCGCAGCAACAAAGACCCAACGCAGCCCAAAAAATAAAAAAACTCGTTCGATGCAAGGTTGCCACAAACCTTTGATTTGTTAAAAAAAAAAAAATCTGCAAACTCAGTAAAGCAAAGCATAATAAAATGAGGTCTGCCTGTATAGCAAAAAAATCTAACGTGTACAGGACCCTTGCTAGAGTTTCTGAATTTAGCAAATAAAAAGACAGGGTGCTCAGTTGTATAAGAATTTCAGATAAAACAGAAACTTTCAGTATAAGTATATCCTGAATATTGCAGGGGATATACTTATGCTAAAAAGTATTCATTGTTTATCTGAAATTTGAATTTAACTGGGTATCCTGTATTTTAACCGACAGTCCTACTTACCCAATCTAGAGTCCGAGTTCTAGGGTGGGGAGAAGTTGGGCAGACCGACTGCACTCTCCTCTGAAAGCAGCCACACACTCGTCTCAGTGAAAAATCTTTCAATGATGTACTACATGGGTCACGTATAATCCAGGGTAGGAAAAGATTCTGTTAGAGACCAAGGAAACTTCATGGAAAGATACCTGAAGTATGTATATATGTATTTATTTATTTTTATAAATGTCTTTATTTATTTTTGGCTGCGTTGGGTCTTCGTTGCTGCACACGGGCTTTCTCTAGTTGTGGCGAGCGGGGGCTATTCTTTGTTGCGGTGCATGGGCTTCTCATTGCGGTGGCTTCTCTTGCTGCGGAGCATGGGCTCTAAGTGCATGGGCTTCAGTAGTTGTGGCTCGCAGGCTCTAGAGCACAGGCTCAGGAGTTGTAGCGCACGGGCTTAGTTGCTCTGCGGCATGTGGGATCTTCCCGGACCAGGGCTCAAACCCGTGTCCCCTGCATTGGCAGGCGGATTCTTAACCACTGCGCCACCAGGGAAGTCCCAACTGAAGTATTTACTTTGCTTAGTTACTAACCTTTAGGCAGAGACGCAACTGGAGTTTAAGAAACATAATGAAAACCTTATTTACAATCTTTTTAACTATAATAGACTTCTCCATTTATCATTCTAATAATCTCAATCCACACGATTGTCAGAGGGTGAAATGCTGTCTGTGTAAGAAGGCTGATTAGATTCCCTTGTCTTTTCAGTCAGTACATATTTTCCAGGCCCTGAAAGTCATCCATGCCTTAGCTTTGATGCTTATGAATAAGCAATTGCTTTGCTACAACAGAGAAACAAGTAGGTCTGCGTAATTGGTAAAAAATTAAATGTATGCCAGAAGAAGAAATGGGTTCACTATTAGCTAAAGATTCCTCATCCATTAAGCAAACCACCCACTAAAACGTTGTTTGTTCCAAATAGCTAAGATGATAATTTCTACTCTCGGTCAACGGAACCAAGATTTCCAATAAGATTAAAACGTCCACCTACCAGGTCAGCTCTTCTACCGCCTTATCAACGTGAGCTCATTCCTGATGAATTAACTGCTCTCCAAAAATAAATCCCACGTGGACTCCAGAGCTGCCTCTGATTCTTCTTAGCTTACCCTACACATTGTGTTCAGTGCAAACACCCTGGTGGGCAAGACACCTCCATAACTACTGAGGGATCCACCAGCAGAAGACATTTGCTTCAAAAGAGTTCCAGCCCCCTCATTAGAGAAAGGGCATTTTGGAGAATTGAAGACTGCTTAGAAGAGCTTTACAGAGGATTCTCAACCTCCGGGAAAGATCGGGGCTCCTCGCTTGACTTATACAGTTGTAAATTACCAGGTCGAGGAGGTGTCGTCCAAGAGGACAGCACCTATTTCAGGCTTGTGTCCAACTGCTAACATGAACTTCATAGTCATTTGGGTCACTTTCACCTTTGACATAAGGCCACTCTGCCATCTCCTCTAATTCTGAGGATAAACATTCGTAGCCAAGACCACTGTATCTCCAAGTGTGGAATGAAGACATCCATTGCTGTGCGTGGTGGAGGCTCTTAAAAGATGACTCCTGAACCACCCCCACCCCCATCCCGGTAGCTCCTGAATTAGAACCTATGGGAGAAGGGCCCAGGAATCTGCATTGTACAAGCCATATGTCCCTTCACGCTCACCCCAACATATTTCTGATACAGACTACACTCTAAAAATGAATGTTTTAGACTGCCCAACTACAAATGAGTCGAGGGATTACCTCTGTACTTAAATTTACTTTAGTCCAGGGACTTCCCTGGTGGCGCAGGGGATAAGACTCTGCACTCCCACTGAAGGGGGCCCGGGTTTGATCCCTGGTCAGGGAACTAGATCCCACACGAATGCTGCAACCAGGAGTTCGCATGCCACAACTAAGGAGCCCACGTGCTGCAACAAAGGAGCCCGCCTTCCGCAACTAAGACTGGGTGCAGCCAAATAAATAAATAAATACTTTTTAAAATGTACTTTAGTCCAAATACTACTGCCTAATTTGGTGTCTCAAAGTACTAGACAGAGATATATCTGACCCTTCGTCATAGCTGGGCACCTAAAGATTCATATGGCTTTTTTCCAAACACGCAGTGGGAAACTTAAAGGAATTTAAGACTAGAAGATGAAAAGTAATTGAACTATCTTGATAGGAACCATCATTTCCTTACATAAAATAAAAATCCTTTTCTTTTTTTTTTTTCAAGAGGATATGGGTCATCGTAAGGAAATTCAATCACCAGCAGAAGAACGGAGAGAAAAATAAATTCCTTCAAATCAAGACACTCTCTCATCTTGCCTAAGTCGATATAGGGTCTATAGACAGGGACTATATAGGGTCTAAATCAATATAATCCCTCTATTTATATATATAGCGTTTCCTCTTTTATCCTAGAAGTTGGTCACCAGGAATCAAAACATGGCAGGATAGATGAAAACTCTTAGCTTCTATAATCAAGAGAGTATCCACACTGCCAATATTAACAAACAGCATGACATTCTGCAAACCACAATGGGAAACAAAATCTTTCGTCAAAGGCCGCAAAACTGAAAGGAAAACATGGTGCTTCTAAATAGGTTTAAGTGAGACTAAAATTTCATAAATATTTCTTGGTTTATGGATTTTCTTTGCTTTTCGAGATACAAACAGTTGATGCTGGATCACAGGATAATCGCTGGAGATAACAACGAAAAAAGAAGAAGATGAGCACAGGCCTGAAGATTTAGGGTTTGCTTTTTGTCTTCGCTACAAGGAGGTCAGAGAGCTGGGGCTTGACCCGGATGCAAAGGAGACTGCAAGTCCACGTCTGGCTTCAGTAGGAAGTGTTTCTTGGTCACAGTCCCCAATGCTGGGGAACAGAACCCAACTCATTCATTGGAAGTGTCCCGAGGGAGGGGCTCGTGGAACCAACCCAGGAAGGCCACAGAACCCACCCTGGAACGCAGACAGGGCCAAGGGAGACCAGGACTTCCTGCTCCACCCACAAAATGCCCCCACGTCGCCCTCAGGATGGCACCCTTATCCCCAATGTCCCAAAATGCTGGCCACTCCTGCTGTAACACTGCCCCCTTTGCCGTCAGGTCCATCTAACTGGCCAAGCCAAGGTCACCTCCAGCTGCCAGACAGGCTGGAAGTCCAGCTTCTATCCTGAAAGGCAGGCTCTGTCTTTCACCAAGACTTGCGAGATGGGGCAGAAGGGAGAGTCCCAAACATGCTCAAGGGGTTCAGGGCCCAAGCAGCTAGGGGAGAGAGGGGTGGAGAGAGGGAGAGAGATATTCGTGTCCTCAGACATCTAAGTCTGCAATGTCTTATTCTACATTAAAGTTGCACCATATTTTTCTCACTCTTTAGAAAGACACAACGAAATGAACAGAATCCACGGTAGACAATTCTCACACCAACTCTATCTCCAGTGCTCTACACGTAACCCTAGGAAAGTCCCAACCGCTCAAGATTTTTGCTTCTTCCAAGTGTAACTGAGCTGAATTAGACAGACTCCAGGGCCCCTTCTAGCACGAACCTTCTATGCTTCTGGAGACAGCCTCTGACACAGCTGGCCTAAGTGACCACTCATCCCTGGTGAGTAGGAGAGAGCGGCTGTTTCCAGTGCCAGAGTTTCTAGAACTCTGTTCTAGCCCAAGAAATTCCCCCAGATGAGTTTCACAGACAGCACATTCCAACCGTTCATAACATAAGGACGTGCTCTAAAGGAGCAGCAAGTTCATTGGCCCCTGGGGAATCAACGTCTTTTGCGCCCTCAAGTAAAAGCACTATTTTCCCTTAAAATGTATTAAAATATCTTCTGACAAATTCCCACCCATTACAGGAAATATACAAAATACTGATGAGCACAAAGAAAGACAGAAAACCACTCCCCACCCAGAAGTGACCACCTTTTAAAAATCCTAACAATCTTTTCTATATTTATACTGTGTGTGGATACACACACACACACATCTTTTAACTGAATCATACTATTTTGAAACATGACTTTACACAACAATAAATCGTAAATACATTCCATATCATAATACATTCTCCCGAATCAGAGGTTCTCAACCAGATTCCTGTCAGCTGCTAGAGGTCGAGATGCGTACGATGCAGAATTTCCAGTAGCCGAACAGAGAGCTAAGAATACATACTCAGGGGCTTCCCTGGTGGCGCAGTGGTTGAGAGTCCGCCTGCCGATGCAGGGGACACGGGTTCGTGCCCCGGTCTGGGAAGATCCCACGTGCCGCGGAGCGGCTGGGCCCGTGAGCCATGGCCGCTGAGCCTGCACGTCCAGAGCCTGTGCTCCGCAACGGGAGAGGCCACAACAGTGAGAGGCCCGCGTACCACAAAAAAAAAAAAAAAAAAAAAGAATACATACTCAAACATATATACAATGGAACATTACTCAGCCATAAAAAAGAACGAAATAATGCCATTTGCAGCAACATAGATAGACCTAGAGATTGTCATACTGAGTGAATTAAGTCAGACAGAGAAAGACAAATATCATATGATATCACTTATATGTGGAATCTAAAAAAAAAATGGTACAAATGAACCTATCTACAAAACAGAGTCACAGATGTAGAAAACAAACTTAGGTTAACAAGGGGGAAAGAAGGGAATAGGGATAAATTGGGAGATTGGGATTGACACATACACACTACTGTATATAAAATAGGTAACTAATAAGGACCTACTGTATAGCACAGGGAACTCTACTCAATACTCTGTAATGGCCTATATGGGAAAAGAATCTAAAAAAGAACGTATATATGTATATGTATAACTGAATCACTTTGCTGTACAGCTGAAACTAACACAACACTGTAAATCAACTATACTCCAATATAAAGCAAAATTAAATTTAAAAAAAAAAGAATACATACTCAAGATTCCTTTTCCTGTCAGAAGAAAAGATGCGCTTACTGTCCAAATCATTTTAAAGTCAAGCACAACCAATGAACTTCCAGGCCTCCAGTGAGGTCTGGGGTTTAGAATCATGAAAGGTGGCTGGACAGGAATGAGGAATCACCAGTTTAAAATTGGCCGAATGTTGGTGGAACTTAAAAGGGCCAATGTTTCTTGTTCTGAGACTTCTGTGATGTAAATGTTATCTTTAGGAGTGGTTTCTGAGCCCTTCCTTCTTAGGCTCGATTTAAATGGTGTATGAAAAAGAACATGTGTCTAAGCAGGGGTGCCTTCTGCAGCCTACGTTTCCATCATATTGAACATTTTTCCCGTTCATCATTTATTTGTTGTCTGTTTGCAAGGCCATCGCCTCGTGTCTGGGCCTGAGCTTTGCTCACAGTTACATCTACAGCACCCAGCATGGTGTCTGGCACAGAGGAGGTTACTTAAATATTTCGCGTACTAACCCTATTAGAGGTGTTATCCTAACTACCCACTCACAGAAGGCACTACTTCAACCTAATCCTCCCCAGGAGACAGGGGGGGGGGGGGGGGGGGAAGGAGGGGAGAGCAGTTCCATGAACAGTAAATGCCAAGCTGAAAAGCAGGATAATCAAACTCATAACCTCATATAATCACCAACCCCCCGGCCCCGTGACACACAGCAGCCCAAGATGAGCTGATTCTTGCTTCATGACCCCCTCTGCTCCCCGATTCAGGATCAACTATCACTGACCGAGCGTTTGTTGTATACCCTGCAAGGTCCCGGATGTTCAGTGACCTGGAGAACTTTGTATCTTCTTTAATCCTAGAAGCAGCTCTAGGAGGTATGAACCCATCTTACAGGTAAGGAATGGGTTAGCTCCGGGCCCTACCCAACATCCTTCCTTCTGAGTAGCTGCCCGGCCCCTATACCCAGCTCCGCCTCCTTCCTGTAACTGACAGCCTACAGTGTGCGTGCGGGTGCGTGTGTGTGTGCGTGTGTGTGTGATGCTTCTTCCCTATCCTCTTGGTCCAGGAGGAGGAATTTTCCCTAAATACTCTTGCCCTTTTGTCCCGCCCTTCACACCTCCTGTGGGGAAGAAGTGAGTTTCCTGAGAGATGAATCTGGGGGGACGGACATGCATGGTTCAGCCCCCTCCCTCTTCCCTTGAGTGCCAGGGTGCCCACAGGTAACATGTCTCTGGTCTAATCCCCCACGTGGCAAGTCTTAAGGCGGGGCGGCGGGGGGCGGGGCAGGGCCCACGTGGCTCCACAGATGTGTCTGTGATTGGCGGCTAAGTCTGCCTAATTCTGCATTCACCATCATGAATCCCATTGTTGCTGCATACAAAACCATTGCCTCTAACCTAACCTTCATTGGTAATGACAGTGAAATTATTTCCATCTGCCTCCTTTGCTTCTTACTGTTGATTCAGAATTCAGACAGGGAAGACCCAACACCCAGCCCTAAACCTGCTCTAGCGTCCAGTCCACAGTGGTCAGCGCGTGGATGGACTTGTGATTCAAGCCAGCCCATCAAAGTCCTTGGTCTACACATAATGCCCATGGACCCTGCCCCATGGACTCGAGCCTGGCCACGCCAGCAAAGACAAGGGAAATACATCGGGTGGAGAAGTCACCTCAGAGGTGCCATGTCCCCTGTTCCAGGCCTGCTGCCTATTCGTGAAGCTCCCCCTTTTCCCATGAGCTCCCAGTACTACCCTCCCCACCAGGGAGCCAATAAAAATCCCTCTGGCTCCACCTCGTCTAACTGATCCCCGTCCTCAGCAGCCAAGAGAGGTCGGACTGAAGCAAGAAAACCTGGCTCGGACTGAGTGACCCTGCTAGGGATGACGACTCCTCAGCTACAAAGCAGCAGGGACCGGGATGCAGACCCAGATCTCCCGACTGCCGGTGCGGGGCCGTTTCCACCAGCCACGCCACCTCAATCTCTTTCCCCTTCAGCCTCGCCACCACTGCTTCTAAAACCCCAAATCCCCTCGACCCACTAATTCTCTGAAACATTTGGGGCACAAACGTTTCCTTCCACCACGCAGACCCCCCAGGATGCACGTCACTGCCTTGCCCCCTGTAGCTTCGGCCCTCGCCGTGCTGAACAAACTAGACGTCTGAGGGCAAAGAGGGCTTGAACTTGGCCTCCAGGCCCATCTTCTTACCCAAGGCAGATCCCCAGTTCCTTGCACCAGTCTCCTGGCCTGAGCTCTGGCCGGATTAACCACTCTGCCCTCAAAAGCAGCCAATCTTCTTGATCAGGCCAGTCACGTGTCAAGCCCGTGCCAAAGCCCATCCAGAGAAGACCGGGTGCAGAAACGGACGAGCCCAGAGGCACCTATGAGAGAGGCAGTGAGGGCAAGTGGGCGCGCGTCTCCTCCTCCGCCTTCCTCTTCTCTTCCAGAAAGCAAGCCCTGCGTCACCAAGATGGAAAGCTCCCAGACACTGGTTGGATTCAAGAAAATCACATAAAGAATAACAAGGGATTATGTGGGGATGGGACAGGGAACTGGAGCTTACTAACCAGGAAGAAATTCCAGGAGATGATGGACAAAGCGGTGGTAAATGGCATCGACAAGGATCAGCAAAGTCCCTTTCCTGGGGGACGGGACGAGGGCGTCACAAAGTATATCCTGCCGCAGAGAACCTGCACGGGGCAGAAGCACCTGTATTCTTTTTTTTTTTTTTTTGCGGTACGCGGGCCTCTCACTGCTGTGGCCTCTCCCGTTGTGGAGCACAGGCTCCGGACGCGCAGGCCCAGTGGCCATGGCTCACGGGCCCAGCCGCTCTGCGGCATGTGGGATCCTCCCGGACCGGGGCACGAACCCGCGTCCCCTGCATCGGCAGGCGGACTCCCAACCACTGCGCCACCAGGGAGGCCCAACACCTGTATTCTTTCAGGTGAGAAGAACCCCTATGTTAGCGTAACCTACAAAGCTAGAAAGGTGAAGGCCCACCAAGGCCCTGTTGGATATTCTTGGCTTAGGTGGGCTCATTTCCAATCTGCACGGGCTTACGGCTTATAAATAAGGAGCCGCTAGCACATCACTGAGATGCAAATAATTTACACATTATGTAAATGCGGCTAAACGGCTGTCTCTGAAGGTCTGTTTTTCTAATCAGCTAAATATCTCCCCAGCAATACTTCCGTACTATTAATCTGTTCAAAAGACATTTCGGACAGAGGGCAGAGGTAAACCTCGGCACAGCTACCCACGCTGTTAAGCAAAACAAACAAAAAAACAAAAAACGACTCTCCAAGAACGGGGTCCCATCTAGTAAAGAAAAACCACCCTCCCAACCTGGGTGTTCTCCGTGGAAAAGAACACAAGTCAGCTCGTACGACGGCAAACGCGTGTTTGACTTGTGGGTGGGGGGTGGACCCTGGAAAGAAGAATCTGCTGGCACCGCTAGGGAGGCACAAGGGGAAATTCCGGGCCGACCTGGCATCAGTTTGCCACCACCTCCCCACTCTCCAGATCAGCAACAGTGATTCGGACACAGGAGCCGCCTGTTCCCCCACCTCCCAGGGTTAAAGGGGAAGAACGCTACTGTGGCTGTGAGTCCCAGATGTCTCCCTTTGCTCACCTTTTCAGCGTATGCATGTGTGTGTGTGTGAGAGAGAGGGAGAGAGAGGGAGGGAGAGGGAGAGAGAGAGGGAGAGGGAAGGAGGGAGGGAGAGGGAAGGAGGGAGGGAGGGAGGGAGAGGGAAGGAGGGAGGGAGGGAGGGAGGGAGGGAGAGAGAGAGAGCAGCGAGCACACGTGTGCCCACAGCCAGATTATGATCAGTTTATTTGCTTTGAGGTGGTCTAGCAGTTTCTCCTCTTCCTCTTGGGGGCATGTCAATCAAAGCAAAGAACGGTGGGCGGGCCCAGCCTGAGTCGCTGGCGGGCTGGCTGAAGGCGCCGGTCCTCCAGGAGACACACACCAGGGAAACAAGACAAGGGGAAAGCCCACAGCAGGCTCTCTGGAACTTCCCCCTTTTCTCACCTCTCCAGGCTTCTCTCCTTTCCTTCTTCTCCAGGGTAATGACACAGAGGACTCTCTGTCACCGGGTATGAAGCGTGCGGGAAGAGCGGTTCTGGGGCAGCAGAGGAGACTCTGGGTTCACTCCCTTTCCAGGAGCCGGTTCCCCGGACGCCCAAGTTCACATCCCAGTCCTCCCACTTCCTGGTTATGCATCTTTAGGGATGTCACTTGGGACCCTTGGATCTCAGTTTCCACGCTTGCCATGTGCGGATGATAATACTGCCCGCCCTGAAGGACAGGTGAGGGGAGATGGGGGCGGGGGGTCCCCTGGTGGGCACACATCAAATACAACACGAACCCCATCTCAGCAGTTCCCACCATGAACTTGTATTACATTTATAAAAATATAAAAGAAAGGCTAACGGCGTGTCTAGTACACCTAGTCCATTCTTCACTTAAATCCCCCAAATCAGGAGGTTCGTAGTGAAGGAGAAAAAATTAGATCACGGATTGAATGCAGAATTTTCAAGTGCCGCCCAATCCCAACTCTCCACACCCGCACAGCAGAAACGTGCCTTGGCTGTTAATGTGAACGTTTCAAAATTCCACAATCACATTGACATTTTCAACTTTCAGAAAGGATCACCTGCTGCTAAAGATAACAGGGACTTTGCATCAATAAAAGGAGAGGGCTAGTGCCCTTCAAGAGCACTGGCAATTTCGCTTTGGAGTACAAAGTAACTTGTTTTTCCCTTCCTTTTCTTTCATTAAAAAAAAAAAAAAGATTTACTGATCTAATGTAGTTTACTGAGGTTAACAGTAATACCAGTTTGCACTTCCTAAAAAATGTTACAGCCAAGGAGATGGGAGCATTTGGAATCCCTGAAGCATGCTGGTTGGTTGGTTGCTTATGCAGATATACATAGATAGACAGATAGACAGATACAGGCAGATGGATAGACAGGCAGATCTACATACATGAGTACATACGTGATCTGTGTAATATATATAAATAATATTCTGATGTTATTTCATTGAGCAATTATATTTCCATTTTCAGATTTAATTTTTTTAATTATACATATATGTATAATGATTTTATACACACAAACACACACACACACACATATAATTTTAGAACTCCACCTTGGAAACTGAAACTTAATGGCTTAATGAGAGCATCAGACAGCTAATTGCTGGGAGGAATAAGCACCACTCTTTACTCTCTGGATTTGACCATAAAGACAGTTAATAAGGAAAATGGCTGGGAGGAAAATTGGTTTCTAAAAACTAATCAAGCCGACAGAATGCAGCTCCCAGCAAGGGAAACACGTCTCTCTCTACCATTTTCGGTTAAGGTTTGGGGGTCTTCCAAGGGTGGCTGTCTTTGTGTAACAAATCCAGCGGGCACTCTGCGTAGATGGCCCCCTGCCTCAGAGGGGGGCTCTACGTGGAACACTTCCCATGTGCGGGGAGGCTGAATCCCTGAGCCTTCTGCTTTCTGAGGCTGTTGGGAGCCAACAGAGCAAAGAAAGAAACTGGTTCTGGGATGGCAGGAATAAGAGGAATTAGGTATCCAATGGAGTGGGGCTGACCAGTGACAACAGCATGGGGACGAAGGAGGCCACACTCACGCTCAAAGGTGGACCCTGCCTGGCAAAACGAGACGATTTAATGGGGACAGAACGGAAACCTTGCCAGGCTGGGAACACACTTTCTCATGCTGTTCCCACTCAGCGACCACAAGGAACCCATGAAGAATGGCTTGGTTTCTAGTGGGAAACAAATGCCACCCAACAGAGGTCCAGAGAAGGGGAAAGACGTGGCTGGGGAGAGCTCTGTATTCCTCCAGCTTCAGCTCAAAGCAGAGATGCCTTCCTGAAAATGAAGGCCGCAGAAGGACAGACTCTCCAAGGGATGTTCAGATTATTACTGACCATTAATGCAAAAGAGGATCAGTCATCCTCAAGCCACACTGTGGCGCTTACTACACAGAGAGGGTGGGGAGGCCAAGATGTGTATGGTAGGAGCTGTCTGTGACCAGCTGGATGGCAGAACACCCTAACAGAACCCAGGCCAGGTTTACAGTCTTTCACGGTGGCTCTCAAACTTGAGTGTGCAAAAGTGAATGAATGAAGGAACAAATGAATAAACAAAAAACAACAGAAGATCACCATTTAGGAAGCCTGAGCAAAGTACAGGTTCTTGTGTTCATTTCAACAGCACACATGCCAGAGTTAGAAAGATACAGAGGAGACTAGCATGGCCCCTGAGCAAGGATGACACCCACACTGGTGAAGCATTCCATATTTTTCTTTTTCCCTTCATTTTTTTAAAATTTATTTATTTATTTAATTTATTTTTGGCTGCGTTGGGTCTTTGTTGCTGTGCGCGGGGCTTTCTCTAGCTGCGGCGAGAGGAGGCTACTCTTTGTTGCGGCGCGCAGGCTTCTCATTGTGGTGGCTTCTCATTGTGGAGCACGGGCTCTAGGCGTGCGGGCTTCAGTAGTTGTGGCTCACAGGCTCAGTAGTTGTGGCTCACGGGCTCAGTAGTTGTGGCTCGCAGGCTTCAGTAGTTGTGGCTCGCAGGCTCTAGAGCGCAGGCTCAGTAGTTGTGGCCACGGGCTTAGTTGCTCCGCGGCACGTGGGATCTTCCCGGACCAGGGATCGAACCCATGTCCCCTGCCTTGGCAGGCAGATTCTTAACCACTGCGCCACCAGGGAAGCCCACATTCCATATTTTTGAAATAGGGAGTTAACAAATTATCAACTGAAAAAAAATGCACAACCTAAAAGCTGAGAATTATGTTTTATTTGGTGGACTTGCTGAGGACTTCAGCCCAGGAGACAGCCTCTCAGATGGCTCTGAGGGAGGCTTCGAAGAGGCAAGCGGGGGAGCCAGGATATACAGGAATTTTTGCAAAAATAAAAAAAAAGTCAGAACATCAAAAGAAAAACCTGACATCTGTATGGGAAGATGCAAGCATCTGGCTCATTGAAATCATGCCTTTGATGTGTACCTTAACCATCTAGGGCCAGTCTCCTGTTTTTGTCCATCCCAAATCCCCTCAGGGTGCACAGTCCAGGGTGGCTACAGTGGCTGATGGCTTGATGGCCTCAACATCCTTTGTTTACGGACATGGCAGGTGACATTCTTTGTCCTCAGAATCAAAGGGCATCAAATTTCAGTTAAGCACGATGAGATGCTTCCGTTCTTGAGATCTGTTGTACCACACTGTACCAACAGTCAACAACAATGTGTTGTACACTAAAAAAATTTGTTAAGAGGGTAGATCTCACGTTAAGTAGGCTTACCATAAGAAAATAAAATTTAAAAAGAAATATCACCTAAATAACTTTCGTAACAATTGTACCTTAGAAGAAATTTTTAAGTGCAGATTCTTGGAACTCATGGTAGACCTGGGCAGGGCTCAGGAGTCTGCAGGTATGACAGACACGTTAGAAAACATAACTTAGGGGACAGAGAAGGATCCAGGAAAACGATGGAAACCCATTAGCAATGGACCCCCAAGCTTGCTATGTCCAGCCCTGGTCTCTTGCCAACTGTTCACTGGGCGTCTTCACTTGTGGGTCTCATCATCATTTTGCTCACCTTGCACTGAATGGAACACATCACCTGATGCCCCAAATGTGTTCCCACTCTTGTAATCGCTCTTAGGATAACCAATTCCGTAATCACCTCCACTTACCAAATGAGGAACGTGGGAGCAAGCATCAGTGCAGAAAGCCCAAGGAACCCACACTGTTCCAAGGGGACCCAGGGGAAACCCATGGAGGGATGCTGGGGGAGTGAGTGCGGAGGGGACGGGGCACGGAGGTGTGCTCTGCCTGGGGGATAACGTGCCATGCCTTCGCTCAACGGTCCCTGACTCTGGTCCAAAGCACATGAACAAGAACAGAACATCCGACCCAGACAGAGCTACCTGGCACTTTTCTTGAAATTATCAGAGTGTAGCATTTACCCGCCCTAAACCCCCCTGGCAAGTTCTCCCCTGCCCACCAAAATCTGTCCCCCATTTTTCCACTGCAGCCCCCAGCCTGCGGAGAAGTCAGGTCTGGGCTCAGCAGAGCTTGTAGGACCGCCAGTGCCAGAGGCAGGTAGCAGGGGTGGACTACACATAGCAGTGTGCCTGCCGCCATGGCAACCCACAGGGATGGGGAAGAAGGTGCTCAGCTAACTGAAACCCAGGCAACGTTTTAACTCAAACCCCGAGGAAGTTAGTGCTCCGTTAGATTTTTCTCCTGTCCTCTTTCCCCACACCCCGTCTTTTCTTGTCACCAAGTGGCTTTAAACCATCTCCTCCCTCCACCCACCCCTCAAAATCACCTCCGAAGATGAGGCTTTTGATGAACCACTGAGCCCAATCTCCCTCCCACACAGCACACGTAGGCACAGGGCAGCCTGAGAACCCCGCTCTGTCAACTCTCCATCTCAGAGGAAATTCTGTTTGCCCCAAAGATTCTTTGGAACGCCTTGGCTTCCCTATCACCGCCTCACTGCAGGAACCCAGGACAGATATTGTCACATGGTAGTAGGACTGAGAATCACCTGGTGAATTTTAAAGGCAGGATCTTCGGCTCCGTCCCTAGAGAGTTGACTTTGGCAAATCGGGGGCCAAGCATAAGCGTCTGTATCTTTTTTTCCAGCACCCTGAGGAGTCTTGATATAAATAGATATAAATAGATCATTTCTGGTGAGAAATGTACACCAACCAATTTGGGGTTTTCCCATGGCTCTGTATTTCACGGGGCAGGCTGAGCTCAGCTAAAGCTGGACATTTAAATGGCCTCTTGCCCATGAAATGAGCCACAGACTGTGAAAGGGTTAACAGGAGACCCCTGCTGCTGCAAGGTGAGTTCCCTAACACATGTTCTGAATATGCTGGATGCACATGGGAAACACCTCCTAGGTTCCTCACCCTCAGGGCATGACTTCTCCAAGCTGCGAGGTGGGACAGGAAAACAAACACGCTCAGAACCCCAAACATTCGCGAAGAACTCAACGCTTATAAAATGAGTCCCTACGCAAAAGTTCCCTCCCAGCCTAACAGTTTAACAGAAGTCCTAACCCACCTCTTACGTCAGTCAGGTCTTCAGGATCGTGGACATTTGTTTATATTTTCATTTCCTTGTCAAATGTATGGAAACGTCAAATCACAAGTCATGAAAAAGATACAAGTTCGTGAAGCTGCAGGAAGTGAGGGTGAAGGATGGCTTGTTGCCTGGCAGAACCTGGAACACAGAGGACCTGGAGAACAACTGAAGACGAGACGTAGCAGAATTTGTTTGCAGATTTAAGTCTCTGCCCAAGATATGTCAGTTTTCAGCGAGATTAAAGATGACGATAAAACCAAAATCTCCCTCCACAAACACCTAGAAATGATGCATGAAATAAACAAATCAAAAGGATTTCAAATACACATCTGAGCTTGCAACAAAGAAAGGGAATCAGGAAGCATAAGGAGGCTAGAAACCAGAGCCTATACAACAAAACCAGTCCAGAGGCTGCCTAGGGATTAACAAGGTTTCCAAGAATAGGTCCTGGGTGTTACTGTCCACCTGGGGGCCTTGGGCCACATCAAGTAGGAGGTGAAATTCTACAAATGCAAGTGTCATAAAATTCTGTCCCTGTGTGGAAGAGTGGGTTAGAGAAGAAAGTCCACCCAGCTGCACAGAGGGGCAAAAAAGATGACTAGATGTTTCTGCCTGGTCTCTGGAGGAAAAAAGAAATACTTGTAAAATTAAAACCTTGGGCTTATACTTTGAACAGGTCGGACTTCTGAGTTTCTGCTTTCTATATGGGCTAGGAAACCCCAATCTGTACATCACTGTAGAAATTGGTTCTAGGCTAATGTTATTGCAAAGAGGTCTTACATAAACAAATGCAAAACTACTCTGAAGGGTTTCCCACGAGGTGGACACTAGGAATCCTTAAGGAAAAATGCAGCCCACTAGAGAAGGATTGATGGTAAAATGTTACAAAGCCTAGAAGAAAACAACACACTACGAATTGGAGTCAGTGGACACACACAGAGGGAGACACATAGCCTTTATGTAACAGACATGATTTAAAACATACATGCACCCCAATGTTCACAGTAGCATTATTCATAATAGCCAAGATATGGAAGCAACCTAAGTGTCCATCAACAGATGAATGGATAAAGAAGATATGGTATATATACAATGGAATACTACCCAGCCATAAAAAAGAATGAAATTTTGCCATTTGTAATGACATGGATGGACTTGGAGGGTATTATGCTTACTGAAATAAGCCAGACTGAGAAAGACAAATACTGTATGATATTCCTTATATATGTAATCTAAAAAGTAAAACAAGCTAGTGAAAATAACAAAAAAGACAGACACATGGATACAGAGAACAAACGAGTGTTTGCCAGTGGGGAGAGGGAAGGAGGGAGGGGCACGATAGGAATAGGGGATTAAGAGGTACAAACCATTATGTATAAAACAGATAAGCTACAAGGATATATTGTACAACTCAGGGAACACAGCCAATATTTTATAATAACTGTAAATGGAGTATAACCGTTAAAAACTGTGAATCACTGTTGTACACCTGTAACTTATATAACATTATACAACAACTGTACCTCAATTATATAAATATAATATATAATATATGCCTAACCTGATTAAAGATATAAGAGAAGAAATTAAAACCATAAGAAAAGAAGCACATGTAACAAAGAAAAGGCAGACATCTTAACAAGAACCCACTAGGACAATTAAAAAATAAAAAAACTATAGTCATTTCACTGAAAAACTCAACAGACAAGTTAAATTGTAAACTAGGATCAACTCAGGGACTTATCAATGGACTAGAGAGTAGATCTAAAGCACAGAAAAGTAAACGGATGGACAACGTTAAGAAATGCTTAAGACACATGGGAGATAAATAAGAACACAGGATATACATCTAAGTTATAATAACTGTTGCAGGAGAAGAAAATAAAGAATATGAGGGAGAGGCAAACTTGAAGAGATAATTACTAAAAAAACTTTCCCGGAATAGTATAATAATAAAACGAGCATTCAGACTAAAAGAGCAGTCCAAGTCTTAAGCAAAACAAACACACACGTGCGCGCGCACGCACACACACACACACAAAGCTACGTCATACTGAAAATAAAAAACACCAAAACAAGTGAAAAACGTATAAGCAACCAGAAAACTGAAATAAGGCTGCTGTCGTATGGATTTTTATGATGCATGCAGAGAATATACAACCCATAACACAGTTCTTTAGTTTCATGGAAGCAGTCTAAATGGAATAATATTGTCAAAATGCTAAAGGAAATAAACATTTCTGTCAACCTAGAAATTTAAGCAACTCAGTTTTTCTTTCAAAGGTCAGACCAAAATAAAGATATTTTTAGATGAGACTAAGATTTTTCCCTTCATGGATCCTAAGTGAAGAAATATTAAAGGAAAAATAAAAGAGAATCCAGGAAGGAGTGCAATGCAAGAAGCAATAGTGAAGAAATTAGCAAAATGTTGGAAAATAGATTATTAAAAAAACAATAATGCTAATTGGTAAAAGCTGAATTTCATTAAAATAAAAGACTTCTGCTTTGCCAAACACAGTATCAAGAAGGAGAAGACAAACCACAGACTAGGAGAAAAATCTTTGCATAAGGAACTGTTATCCAGAATATACCAGGAACTATTAAAACTCAACACATAGAAAACAAACAACCCAGTTCAAACAAGGGCCAGAGACCTTAGAAGACTCCTCGCAAAAGAAAATATACAAATGGAAAATAAGCATATGACAAGATGTTCCACGTGATATGTCATCAGGAAAATGCAAATTAAAACAAAAATGGGGGACTTCCCGGTGGTCCAGTGGTAAAGAATCCTCCTTCCAATGCAGGGGATGTGGGTTCGATCCCCCGTCGGGGAACTAAGATCCCACGTGCCGTGGGGCAACTAAGCCCGCAAGCCACAACTACTGAGCTCATGCGTCTCAACTAGAGAGCCTGTGTACCACACACTACAAAGTCCACGCGCCCTGGAGCCCGGGCACCACAACTAGAGAGAAGCCCGCGCACCACAACGAAGAGCCCATGCTGCAACAAAAGATCCCGCATGCCTCAACGAAGACCCCGCGTGCCACAACTAAAGACCCGACACAGCCAAAAAAATAAAAATAAATAATAAAACAAAAATGGGATACTGTTACAAACCTATTAGAACAGCCAAAATCCAGAACACTGACAACACCAAATGCTGTCGAAGATGTGGGGCAACAGGAACGCTCCTTCACTGCTGGTGGGGATGCGAAACGGTACAGCCACTTTGGAAGGCAGTTTGGTGGTTTCTTACTAAGCTAAACATACTTTTACCATATGATCCAGAAATCCTTCTCCCTGGTATTTACTCAACGGAGTTAAGAAACTTGCACATAGATGTTTATAGCGGCTTTATTCATCATTGTCAAAAACTGGAAGCAACCAAGATATCCTTTAGTAGGTGAACGGATAAATAAAATTCCTTTAGTAGGTGAACGGATAAATAAAATTCCATCCAGACAATGGAATATTCCTCAGCACTAAAAAGGGATGAGCTGTCAAGCCATGAAGACATGGAGGAACCTTAAATGCATATGAAAAGGCTACACAGATTGTATGATTCCAACCATATGACATCCTGGAAAAGGCGAAACTATGGAGACAGTAAAGCGGTCAGCGTTCTCCAGCAGGTAGGAGGGAGGAACAGATGACACGGTGGAGCACAGAGGATTTTAGGGCAGTGAAAATACTCTGTATGATACTATAATGGTAGATACACGTCATTAAACATTTGTCTAAACGTATAGATCGTACAACGCTAAGAATGAACCTTAATGCAAACTATGGGCTTCGGGTGATGAGGATGTGTCAACGTAGGCTCATCAGTTGTAACAAATGCACGACCCTGATGGTAATGGCGATAACGGGGGAGGCTATGAATGAGTGGGGCAGGGGGTGTATGGGGAATCTCTGCACCTTTAGTTCCATTTTCCTGTGAGCCTAAAACTTCTCTAAAAAATAAAGTCTACTTAAGAAATAGCAATACGAGTGACTAATTTGAAGGTATTAAAACAAAGGGTACAACAAAAATATTAGAAAAATAACATGGACGATGAGGGGGTAAACCAAGTTAAAGCATCCTACGGTCCTTCAATTGTTAGGGAGAAGAGCAGAGATACTGATTAATTCTGAATGTCACTGGGTCAAGTATGCGTGTTAAAAAAAGTAAAGGTAGCCACAAAAGAAAGAAATTGAATTAAAAACTTCCAAACTGGGGGGGCTTCCCTGGTGGCGCAGTGGTTGGGAGTCCACCTGCCGGTGAAGGGGGCGCAGGTTTGTGCCCCGGTCCGGGGGGATCCCGCATGCTGCGGAGCGGCTGGGACCGTGGGCCATGGCCGCTGAGCCTGCGCGTCCAGAGCCTGTGCTCCGCAACAGGAGAGGCCACCACAGTGAGAGGCCCGCGTACCACAAAAACAAAACAAAACAAAACAAAAAACTTCCAAACTGGGAATTCCCTAGCAGTCCAATGGTTAGGACTCTGCACTTCCACTGCAGGTGGTCTTGGGTTTGCTCCCTGGTCTGGGAACTAAAATCCCACATGCCTCGGCATGGCCAAAAAAAAAAGTTCCAAACTAATAAAGACTAAGAAAAAAAAGAGGGAGATAAAGAAAAATCAATCAACCCCCAAAGAGTACAAAAAAAAAGGGAAGAAAATGCATGGTAAATAAAAAGGACAAAAGAAAATGTTGAGAAGCAGTCTCCATCTTGAACAAGGCCATGCCAACACCCACAGCGTGCCTCCAGGGTAAACAGCCTCTGGACGAGGCACCCATGCATGCACACATGTATACACAAACACATTAGATGCAAGACGGTATCACTGGTAAAAGTCTTGAAGGAGATCAGAATATGCCTCCCTCAGATATACCACCATGGCATACGGAGTATTTTGAGCTTAAGGTAATTGAGAAACAGAAGACACAGAAGGAACTCTCTGTCCTCTCCCTTTCTGCCCAAAAGTGGGACATAACTTTCCCTTTGTAAAGGTTATATAAATTTTCATTTGTGAAGGTGTCTCCCTTCCCTGTACCAGGAAAAGGCAAACACCAGAGATGGCTTGAACCTGGATAACAAACCTTGCTAAATAGCCCTTATCTACCATTAGTTTCCCCCCGTGTATTTGTCTTCCCACAAATTATGGGCCCTAGAAGCCCAAATCTGTTTTCTTTGTCTAGTCACTTCTCTATGATTTATTGCCTTTTGTTAAAATGGCAATATAAGCTCTCAAGGCGAACCATTTTTTGAGTTTTCATTTCTTTTCTGTGGAGCCCTCGTGCACATAAAATTAAAAATAAAATTTGTATGCTTTTCTCCTGTTAATCTGTCCCTTGTCGCTTTAATTCACATGCCCCAGACAGAACTTAAGAGTATAGGAAAAGCTTTTTTTTTTATCACGTATATTCACAAATTATCAAGGATTAAATAATCTCGATCTCATGTCTGCTATTCCAGAGAAGGAAGTGGGGGGGGGGGGGGGGGGGAGGAAGAAGCAGCAAAACACCCCAACGCTGGATGAGACTGGTATCACCTTAATATTCAAACCAGAGAAATACAACATAAGAGATAAAAAATTTTAAGCCATACTCATTTAAGAACATAGATGCAAAATACTAAGCATATAAGGGAGCTATCTTTAGTATCTTTCAAAAAGTATCTATCAAAAATCCATAGTAAATATCACATTAATGGTAAACACAGAAATCTTCTCTTTAGCATCTACATGGTATGCAGAATTCTAAAGACAGCACCCAAGATACCCCCTCCCCCCTGTGTACACACCCTGTATAACCCCTGGGACTGTTAATACAATGGATTTCACTCCTGTGATTAGTCACAATTGACCTTAAGATAGGGAGACCTGCCAGGTGGGCCTGGCCTGATCACATGAGCTCTTTAAAAGAGAGAGTTGGCTCTTGCAGGTCCCAGAGGAGAAAGTCAGTGATTTCCCTGGGGATAAGGCTCAGAAACATGCATGTCCGGGGGGCACCCCCAAGTAAGTGCCCCACTGCGGCCACCCCTGAGTGGTAGTAGCGGAAGTAACAAGGAAGCAGCAGACAGCACTTGCTGACTGGGCATTTGTCAAGAAGTACGTTTAGAAGTAAGTGGAATTAAGTGGCAGGTTCTTATAGGGAAGGGAAAAAATCGTTTCCTCTGCCCACTTAGGTTCTGAGCCGGGGGCCCTGTACATTAAACTGACAAAGAGAGATTAACAAGAGAAAAACAGAGTATTAACATGTGCAGCGTGCGCACACACGGGGGAAACTCAGTGATGAGTAACTCAAAGCGGTGGTTAGAACTTGGAGCCCATGCAGCACCTTAACAAAGGACAGCAAATTTGTAGAGAAGGGACAAGACAAAGGAGAAGAGATTTCGGCTTTTAGGAATGACAAACTGAGAAGGTCAATGTACAGGGGAACTAATGGAAGAAAAGGGTTGTTTTCGGAAGGCCTGTTACAGATTCCCTGGTGCCTTCTCTGGGCTGATAAGAGTCTCTGGAGGTGGAGTCCTGCCCTTCCTAATGCAGGGAGGGTCTCCTTCTCACGGGCAATCTTATGTCCTATTTTTAGGTAGAAAGAGGGAGGTCAGAGAGCGCGTCCCGCATCTGCCATTTCTGAGGTGTTTTTAGCTCCAAGTAATCAATACGCCCAAGTGGCATATTTTGGGGTGGCATGCTCGGATCCCCTATGTTCTCAAATACTGGTGTGCCTGTTAAATATGGAACCCTGGGCTCCTTCCCCTGAGAATCTGGTACTGGAAGCCAGTGGCAGATTCCTATTTCTAAATTGCATTTTTTTAAATTGATTTTCTTCATATGAAAAGAGCATAAAGAAGAAAAGAAAATGGTATGTAATCCCACTGCCCAGATAATCTGTGCTGACATTCCAAAGCATAAAAGTCATAGAGATACATGGTTAGAAATGCAAATCGAACAGAAAGGGCTGAAATGAAAACTCGGAGTCTCTCTTCCCTAGGTAACCAGTGACCACAGATCTTAATGCAGGCTTTCAGAAAAAAAATATTAGATTAATACCAGGATTTATCTCCTTTTCCCTACCCAGAAGAAATAAGACTGTATCCAGTTTTGTAGTTTGCTCTTTTTGTTTAATATAACCTGCAGATTTTCCTACACATCTGCACTTAAAAAAACCTACCTTGTTCATTTAAGTAGGTTTAAAGGAAGGAAGGAATCACATCTGCAATCAGTGTTTGCGGTGATTCTAATGCGGGGCGTCAGCAGAGCGCGCTGAGAAAGCCTGACCGCACTCTCTCTGCTTGCAATGTCAATCCACGCAGAGGCTTTGGAAACGCCATCCGCTTCTCCCTAACAGGCAGAGCCCTGGAATCTCTCTGAATGGCCTGCACCTTGTCACTGCTGTCACAGTACAGGTGGGTAGATATTCCTGTCCAGACTCTCTTCATCCACCTGCAAGGGTCTCAGGATAACTGCTGGGGGGTCAGATGGCACTAAGGCAGGAAATTATTCCTGGCTTTACCTCTGAAAACGGTGTGCCCTGAAGCAATCAGTGCGCTTGCGAGGCACCATGGGTAGACCCCAAATCACCACTCATCCATCTTCAATCTCGGTTCAATGCCCAAGCGAAGGAAGAAGCCAAGAGGCTGGCCCTACACAGCCCCGGAGGCTCTCCGGAGGCAGAGAGGCCCCTCCCTCCCCTCCTCCTCGGGCCACACTCTCCTGCAGGTCTGTGGTTGACTGTTAAGTGGCTCCAAAGACAGCGTCGCTGTTGATTGGTGCGAAGCATCACTTTCCGGTCTCCCTGATCTTTCAGTTGGAAAAGGTCTGCCTGCTAATGAGCCTATGATATCCTTCCTCTAACTAGCTCCCCAAATCCCCGGCCACCCCCCTTTCCTGGCTGCAGAGATGATGCCTACCACTGGGCGATCTGCAGCGGGGAGGCCTGTGAGAGTGCCGGATGCCGGGGCCCGGGACAAGGCAGGTGATCCCATCCAGAGGACAGAGTCCTGGAGGGAAGGGGAGCTGGAAGCTGAGACCTAAATCCCAAGACTTACAGATCTTCCGGTGGGGGAGGGGGACCCAGATCTCCACCCACACCCCAGCCACATCCTCTGAGGGTGCCTTCGCCCAGGCAGGAGAGCCTGGGACACAGGCGTGCTCCACCATGCTCCCCAGGAGCGGGTCACCTGGACCAGGCAGGTCCCACTCACCAACTCTGCCAGATTCTCAGACTCGACCGTTCTCTCGAACTGAGAACACAGCACCCTGGGAGCTGTGGGGTAGCCCTTAACTCGCTGTGGCACAGCTGGCAAAACATGTTTGCAGAGTGAAGAAAACAGAAGGAAAGCTGCAGTGAGAGGCCTTGGTGGAGAGGCAGAGCAGAATGAATAAACACGGGCCCTCAGCTTTGCATTTCCTAATTGCAGTGCCCACGAGGCCCCACTGATCTCATCGCCCTTGGATTCAGTGTCCTGAAAATGCATTCTCCTTTCTTCCTCTGGCTAGTCTGGGTTTCCCTCCCTTTCAACTGCAAGCTCTTTTTTTTTTTTTGATAAAGACAAAAACCACAGTTGCGAGAAAGTCTTGACGGCTAACGGTGGAACAAGAGACTAGTAGGTGGGAAACAACCACTTAAATGTTTGCCCAGGGAAAGCAAGCCTGCGGGAGAGATGAGCATGGATGGTTTTCTCTCCGAAGAAAAGAGAAAACTCCCGAGTCCACTCCGCCTCCCCTGACGGATGCGGCGACATCTACGCTCACTCTCCCCCCTACCCCGGACCCAATTCTACACCTAAACCTAAACGGGGGCAGGGGTGGGAGGGAGCTTCGTCCTCAGCAAGGCCGGACGCTCAGAGGAGGAAGTGCCGGGGCATCTATCTCCAAGGCTGTTCCGGATGCAGAGCAACCCTCACGCCAGGAGAAAGGGGAAGACCCCGCTGCTTGGTAGTTCCAGGTCCTGTACATCTTTCCCGTTGGAGCTGATACAGGAGCCGGAAGTTATCAGCCCAGAAAAAAAAAAAAATGGAGGTGTCTGTCTCCTGCTTTCACCTTCAAAACCTTGCCCCCAGAGACACCACCAGGGGCAATCCTGAGAGGAAAGAGAGAGAGCCGTCGACAAATGAGCAGAAGTGCTCCTGATGGGGCGGGGGGGGGGGGGGGGGGGGGGGGGGCGGAACGTGGTGGCCACGCTGAGCTAGGGCCCCAGCCCTGCCCCTCCCCCTCCCCGAGAAGAAAGGGCACAGCCAGGGTCTCCCACCCAACAGTGGACAGAGCAAGCTAGACAGAGACGGTAGGGCTCGGCACCCATTCATAGTTGATTCTTTCCCCCTGAAAACATGGCCGAATCCTTTTATACCCCGAATGAAACTAAGGGATGTTACAGTGGCTGCAGGTTGAATAAACTGGGGGGAGGGAAGAAACCGCACAGCCACAACACCCAGGAGGGTGCATGTATCTCAAACACGGTAGGAGAGAAAGACAGAGCAGATCGCCGTGGAGAGAGGAGAGGAGGAAGGTGGGGGCTGCTGTGAGGAGGGAAAGCTGTGGTGCAATTAGGCTGGATGCTGGAATAACATTTTGAAGGTTGGTGGGGGGGGGGGGAGCCACAAGGAATGTAATTAAGTGAACTGCAGACATTATTTTAAATCCTGTCCACGTTAACGCTGCGTATATTCCACTTAATTCATCATTACTGAATTTGCCAGCAAAGCTGCAGGGTGAGAACTTCAGCCCAAAGCTCAATTACACCCAGGCAGAGTGGAGCACTTTTCATGTCCCCGAGAGCCGCCCGAAGAGAAAGATGCACTTTTCATAACATCCTGGGTGACAGGGACCTTTCTGAACACAGCGGCCACCCTCCTGAGGACTCCCTAGGAGGGCAGAGGGACCCTGGAACCCCCTGAGGCCGTCCAGCGTACGCCGGCCAAATGCTCTACAATCCACCCATCCTTCCTTTCCACACACACACACACACACACACACACACACACACACACACCCCTCCCACCAGTGCATGCATGCGCGCGCACACACACACACACACACCACGCATGTGTCTGTCCTCCTACATTTGTGTGGTTCGTATTCATTGCGCTGTTTGTATGTGCTCATTTATTCATGATCATTTGTCCTGAAGTCAGGGTTTCCTTCCTAGCCCATTTCCTTCCTTTTCCCCTACTGTGTTAGGCACCTCCTTCTTGGTAGTTAAACCTGGAATTTTTCTTGTGACATCATTACGCTCTGCCATGTCCAGAAACCTCCAGCTCACTGGGTGGAAATAAAGGCTGGATTGCGATGGTTGAATAAAGAATAAAAAAACCAAGGGTGACTGTGGACCACTTACAGAGAGAAGCTGGCAGAAGCCAAAGGCTTCCTACCAGGGGCTGATGTCCCCTGACCCCAAAACCAGAGTCAAGTAGGGAAGAGCCAAGGGAGCATGGCATTAAGTTCTAAACGTTGGACAGTGCTTGTTAGAACACAGTGCTAGTGGGGCCGCAATCACCGAAACTTACATCCTATGGGACCTTGGCAATTTCCCGGTGCCTACAGCCATGACATGAGCCCCCAGGCCCCAGCCAGGCACCCAGCACGAGCAGGCCCTTGGTGAGGAGGTGACCGAGAGAAAGTGCATCATGTGACTTAGTGTCCCACCTGGTTTAGATAAAACTTAACTAGGCACCATCTTACCAAAAGATTCAAAAGCATCAGCACCTCAGTCAACAAGGGCAGCACCACACGCTCGAAAGACCATTGTACGTGTCTGAGAAAGACGTGTTAAGTCTCAGTTATACTGAGAAGAGGTGGGGTGTGTTAAGGGGTGTGCTTTTGAGGGGAAACGCTGAGAAAGACTTCGAGATCATCATTCACGTCTTTCCAATGTAATTGTGTGGCCCTCTCGCCCTCTTTTCTAGCTGGCTTCCCTCTTCCCTCCTCTCTTAAGCCATTGCTTCGTGATCATCTATCACACTTGGTCTTTGAACAGTAATTCACAAGGCAAGAATTACCGGTGGCTTTATAATCAGGCCCATTCCCCTGACTCCTCTGAAGGGCAGGCAGTTAGACCCACAAAGATAAATTATTTTCACTCTGGTCAGTGTCATGTTAAAATGAGGAAAGACGGGGAAGAGAGATCCAAACCTTTCATTTGCAATTGGGTATGATGCTCACTGAAACCCACCAATTATTTTTTTCCAATTACTCGTGGAAGATAATTAGGGTGGAAGAAAAATCAGCAGCTGGGCAGAGAGAAAAACTGCAGGTGATTTTCGATGAACGGGATTTTTCTAGCCACTGGCCTGGGCTGACCCTACGGGGAGCCCATCAAACGTGCTGCCCGTGATAGATCACGGAGTCGTGACAGATTTGGACAGACAGAGCCCCAAGACGAGTGTGCTTTGTGGTGGGCTCACGTTTCACACCAAGGGCAAGTGATTGGATGGGGTTTGTCTTCACTCTGAAAACAGCACAAGCAGATCCCGCCTCTCCGGAACTGGAGGTGCTCCCCGGCAAGAAGCAAAGCTCTTGGAAACACGGTAACTGCGTCACACCGACACGGTCAGCCTTTGCTACTACCGTGAAAAGGGTGTCACTTGTCTTGGAGATTTCAGGGGAAAAGCCAGCCTGTCAGTATACAGTTGACGCTTGAACAACATGGGCTTGAACTGCGCGGGTCCATTTGTACACGGGTTTTTTTCAATGGTAAATACTGCAGTAGGACACCATCCGCGGTTAGCTGGACCACAAGCACCGAGGAACCGCAGAGAGCGAGGGTCCACTCTAAGTTATACCCAGATTTTCAACCGCGAGGAGGGTCGGAGCCCCTAACCTCTGCATTGCTCAAGGGTCAACTGTATTTTCTTTGACTATTTCAGGAAAACACACGAATGTCCAGCCCAAGGGCCTTTGTCCTATTTGAACACACCAAGCTTGCTCCTGCCTCAGAGCTTTTGTTTCTGCTTTTGAAACAGGAGGGAAGGGGGCACAAGACAAGCCTTTAAGAATGACATAGCCGTTGTGGATATGACATAAACTGGTTAGAACCGGTTAGGTCCAAGATGGTGGCAGATTCCAGTCCAGGTAGACCTTGAGCCTCACTACACACGCACTGTAATGCATTAGCTAAACGACACACCCACAGGTGCCAGGACAGTTCCAAGGCCAACCGTAAAAGGCCAAAAAGTGGGCGGTGGCCCAATTCCTGGAAATCCCCGCCCCTTCCCTAAAATAGTTGGAATACTCCTCCCACTCATTAGCCTATGAAATTACCCAGCCCATACCGGCTAACCACGACATATTTCCATATTTCGGGGCCTCTCGCCTTTTGAGACGGACCACATTCTTTCTATGGAATGTGTACCTCTCTAAATAAATCCACTTCTTACCTATCACTTTGTCTCTCACTGAATTCTTTCTGCGATGAGACATAAGGAACCTGAACTTCAGTAAGTCCCGAGACCAGGTGTGTAATTTCAATTCAAAGACAGTGGGTTCGGGCTTCCCTGGTGGTGCAGTGGTTAAGAATCCGCCTGCCAATGCAGGGGACACGCGTTCGAGCCCTGGTCCGGGAAGATCCCACATGCTGCGGAGCAACTTAGCCCGTGCGCCACAACTACTGAGCCTGTGCTCTAGAGCCCACGAACCACAACTACTGAGCCCACGTGCCACTACTGAAGCCCACACGCTTAGAGCCCGTGCTCCGCAACAAGAGAAGCCACCGCAGTGAGAAGCCCGCGCACCACAACAAAGAGCAGCCCCCACTCGCCAAAACCAGAGAAAAGCCCACACACGGCAATGAAGACCCAATGCAGCCAAAAACAATAAATAAATAAAATAAAATAATAAAATAAATTTATATTTTTAAAAAAAAAAAGACAGTGGGTTCAAGTCCCATTCTGGGTTTTGGCTAGGTTCAAGTCCCATCTGAGTTGTACGGTTTCATTTTTCCCTGTCCATCTGGTACAGCTCTCTGGGTTGTCCCCTTACCTATTCTCGGTAAATAATCGCAGGACCCCATTTAAAGCATCAACGCCCGCCAACACCCCCCTGTCCGCTTCATTTTTCCTCCCCATTACTCACTGCCATCTAGGTCCTGCAGGTTCTGCCTTTTCGCTTTGCCCATCACTGGCGGTCCCCCATACAAACACAAGCTCTAGGAGGGCAGCGGAGGCGGTCAATTCATTTCATGTCCTACCCCCAGTACCAGACACAGGGGAGATGCTCAATGAATACTTCCTGAATAAATCAACGAATGAATGAACAGAAAAACCTGTATAATGGAACCAGTAGGAGGTATTTCCATATCACTGAGGCCGTGGGAGCTGCTCATTTGCACCAGCAGCATTTAAAGGTGAAGGCAGAGTGTGACACATAAGATCTCCCAGGTGAAAAAAAAAAAAATTAAGTCACAAGGAATAAATTTGGGGGACAGCAAGGAAAAGCACAAGATGAAACAGGAAGCCCACGTTCCCCAAATGCCAGGGTTGGAAAAAGCCTTTTGGAATGGGTTTGAAAAAGTTTGTTTCAAAAAGGCAAAATATTTCTAAAAAGTGATGTCATGGAGTCAGAAGGTATTCGGGAGTTATGACTGGCTTCAGAAAGCATTCAGAAGAAAAACCCAGTTCACAAGTGGATTTGACCTTCCCTTTAAGCTAATTTGCACCGAAGGACAACCTCCAGCATGGGCGGTCCACAGGTGCGGTCCAGTGCAGGTCTGGCTTTATCTCATTGGCCGGGCTCCACCCGGCAGGCCCTTCAGCAGGACCGGCTTAAGGGCCCCTTGTTCCCTTAAATAATAACATGTGGAAGTAAACAATAGGTTACAAGAAAAATACAGACCATGCTCCGGAGCTGAGGACCTCAAATTCCAGGTTGAGAAACAAACGTGAGGCACTACACGGGATGCAAAGTAAGGACCAGGAGGCTGAGAAAAGATCAGCATAAGGAAAGTGGTCAAGTCACAAAACCTCACGCACTGGTTGCAACTGATGCCATGAATTCGCCACCAAAAACCTAAGCCAGGATCTACACAGGGAAAGTCAAAGAGAATGATGTCATTGTGCCGTATTTTTGCATAGCTTTTATTTTCAAGTTAAAAAACAAAACAAAACAAAATCCTGCAACTCTCCTTTGATCCTTGTAGCATCCACAAAGGAACAAAGGTCAATGTCCTCTTTTCTGCCCAGAGTTACACAGGGATCCAGGTCTCGCCTTCCGGTCCGGGTCTGACACTCTCGGCTGCATGTGTATGTGGTATCAGACAGAGAGACGAGCAAACAAACACAAGCGGAAAAAGAGAATAAATACATTACCAACCAAATAAAACCACTTCTTAGTGGTTCTTAGATGGAGCCTGTCCCATCACAGAGGTTCAATTACGGACTGTCAGAAACGCTGACCTGGCAACTGCTGGGCAGAGAATCTGGAGAAAAGCTGCAAATAGGGAATTACACCACTTTCTAACAAGCCTGCCCGTCTGACTCAACAGCTCTCAAACCCCCAGCTCATGGCTGCTCTGAACGAGACAGGAAATCTACCCAGGCAGAGCTGGCTTGACCGATAAGCAACGTCTCAATGGAGGAGTGAGGATGCCAAAAGGCAGGGAGGATGGTGGGACTCTGAGATCACACCTCTCCGGCACCGGGGTCCTTTCCTTCGTGTTCAGGCATCACTCTGTGATCAGGCTTCTCCACTGGCGGGTTCTCATGGGCATAAACAGCAAGACAGGGGACTTCCCGGGTGGCCCAGTGGTAAAGAACCTGCCTTACAATGCAGGGGATGCAGGGGTGATCCCTGGTCAGGGAGCTAAGATCCCATATGCCACGGGGCATCTAAGCCTGCGTGCCACAACCGTTAAGCTCGTGTGCCACAACTACTGAGCTTTTGAGCCTCAACTACAAAGCCCGCGTGCCGCAAACTACAGAGCCCACGTGCCTCAGCGAAGATCCCACGTGCAGCAACTAAGACCCAATGCAGCCAAAAATAAACAAGATAAACAAATAAATAATAAGTAATAGAAATTTTAAAAAATAGCAAGGCAGGGTACCGTTCTTCATGGATTTTACAAGTGAGGACATGATGTCGCAGGGATGAGATGAGCAAAATGCAGGATGTCCAAGTGCAGGATGGAGGCATGTTGACTGCACTTGTGAACCCTGGAAATGACTCTTCATAAACACAACCCGGTGAGCTGTCAGAGCTGCCCTAGGATTTCTGTCAGCCTGCACCTGCCCCTTTCACTGCCATCTCCAAGCATCGGGGGCATCTGGGCAAAGGGGAAGCTGGCAGTAGCTGAAGAGTCGAGGCTAGGCTCCAGCCACACTGCCCGGGATGAGGCACGATGCCGCCTGCAGTTTGCCAAAGAGACTTGGACCCTTAGCCCCGCTCTTCTAGAGCTACAGATCCAACCTGTGCCCACCCCAGGTTGAGATGGTTAGCAGGTGCCAAAATAATTCAATGGGGAAAGGAAAAGCCTTTCCAAAAGTGGTGTTGAATTTCAATATGTTAAAAGAGGAAGGAAGGAAGGATGGATGAAGGAAGGAAGGAAATCTTAAATCTTGACCCTTCCATAACACCACAAACAAAAATTAATACAAGATGTTTTACAGACTTAAGTATAAGGCTAAAACTATAAAGCATCTACAAAAAAATATAGGACAGTCCCTTCACAACCTGAGGGTAGGCAAAGATTTCTTAGGATACAAAAGGCACAAACCACAGAAGAAGAATTTGATTAATTAAACTTGATCAAAATTTAAAAGTTCTTCTCATCAAAAGATGCCATTAAGGGACTTCCCTGGTGGCGCAGTGGTTAAGAGTCCACCTGCCAATGCAGGGGACACAGGTTCGAGCCCTGGTCCGGGAAGATCTCACATGCCGCGGAGCAACTAAGCCTGGGTGCCACAACTACTGAGCCTGCACTCTAGAGCCTGCGAGCCACCACTACTGAGCCTGCGAGCCACAACTACTGAAGCCCGCGCGCCTAGAGCCCGTGCTCTGCAACAAGAGAAGCCACCGCAATGAAAAGCCCACGCACCACAATGAAGAGTAGCCCCCGGCTTGCCGCAACTAGAGAAACCCCGCACGCAGCAACGAAGACCCAACACAGCCAATAAATAAAATGAAAAAAAAAAAAAAAGAAAAAGATGCCATTAAAAAACTGAAGAGGCAAACCACAGACAGGTTTAAAAATATTCACAATACATATATCTAACAAAGGACTTGTATCCAGAATATATCAAGAAGGTCTACAAATCAATAATAAAAAGACAAAGGACCCAATAAAAAATAATCGGAAAAGACTTGAACCTCACAGAAGTAAATATACAAAGAGCCAGCAGGAACTTAGCCATGTATTCAACATTTCCCTCATCAGGGAAACATACCCTGAAACTACAAGATACCAGTTCACACCAGCTCGACGATAGAATGGTTAAAACTAACAAGAACGACACCACTAAATGTTGGCAAGGATGCTGACAGGAACTCTCCTACACAGCTGCTACAGGTGTCAAATGCCACGACCACTTTGTAAAACCAGTGGGCAATCTCGTCTAAAGTATAACAAACACGTATCCTATGATCCAGCTGTTCCACTCCTATTTTCCAAAAACAAGTGAAAACATATGTTCAAAAAACAGTATGCAAAAATGTCCACAGCGGCTTTATTCACAAATAGTCCCAAACTAAAGATGCAAGAGGGCTTCCCTGGTGGCGCAGTGGTTGAGAGTCCGCCTGACGATGCAGGGGACACGGGTTCGTGCCCCGGTCCGGGAAGAGCCCACATGCCGCGGAGCGGCTGGGCCCGTGAGCCATGGCCGCTGAGCCTGCGCGTTCGGAGCTTGTGCTCCGCAACGGGAGAGGCCACAGCCCGAGTACCGAAAAAAAAAAACAAAAAACAGCATGGAACCCGCTTTCTATAGTAATTAAATTCTTTCCATCTATCCTTCCTGTTATCTGTAAAGATGCAAAGACAGATTCTAGAATTGCATTTACGAAATAGTTGTATTATTTCTGGGAGGTGGATTATATCTGGGATTATTGGGGGAGATTTCTTGGCTTTTCCTCTGGACTCTTCATATTTCTTAACTGTTTACAAAGAGCATGTTTTGTTTTTGTGAAAATGACTAAAGTCGAAAGGAAAAAAAAAATAAAGTAGGTCCTCTGGTCCTAATCGTAACAGCATGTTCATTTCTTTCATAATACACCTGGAAAGTGATAACCATGTGTGTATTTCCATGTGTTTACTTAACATCTGTTTCCACCACTGGGCTCCGGGACCTGAGAGCAGAACCAGGAATGGTGAATGGCACATACCGGACACACACAACACATTTTCTCTGAAGAGACGGCAGAAAGGGAAGCAAGATAATTAGCTTCTCTGCTCATATATTTTCTAGAGTCAAAAAAAAGTCACCAAGATTGACCCTTTCTTTTTTTTAGATATATCTAAAATGACAGAATATTCTCTGACTTCAGAGACTGACCTTTTAGAAACCCCCAGGGCTTTGTTTCTAGTCTTTCATCAGAACCTGAGGGCAGCAGAGCTGTCACCCAACTAATACTTCCATATTCCTGGAGGAAGGAAACAAATTTTAGCATCATGAGCTGCTTCTTTCAACAGGTTCCTGGAGAAAAATGACAGAATGTGACTTGTAGATCTTGATTCTTTCCTAAAACTGGTTCCTAAATTGCTGGGATGCAAGGGTTGGCGGGGAGGGTGGAGGCTACCATCCTGGTTCCACTGTTTGACCACAGAAATACTCCTTCAAAGTCCATGAAAGCAATGCTCATTTGAGAGCTGCAGACCCAGACAGAGCAGTAATGGTATTTTAAGGTAATACACGGGTAGGGGTATCTCTCGTTCTCCCTGTGTTTAGTGACTCTCATCCCCTTCTCACTTTTGAACCTTTCTGCAACAGTTAATTCTGCATTCCTCCTCTAGAAACAGGGAGAAAGTAATTTCTGCTCTGCTTTAATAATGAATTTGCTCTAAACATTCTTAGCATCTTAAGTGGTCTGTACTGTTGCTGCTTAAACTTCCATTAGGAAGATGAATTGAGATGCTAAACCATTTAACATGTAGGTGGTTCTTTCATCTATCAGAGAGAGCGCGGTGGTCCAGGGATTTCAGAAAAAAAGTTGTATCAAGAGTTTCTGATAACCAACAAGGATTCTACTGTATAGTACAGGGAACAATGCTGAATATTATGTAATAACCTGTAAGGCAAAAGAATCTGAAAAAGAACTATATATACACACACATACATATGCATAACTGAATTGCTGTGCTGTACACCTGAAACTTACACAATATTGTAAATCAACTATACTTCAATAAAAAATTTTTTTATTAAAAAAATAAAAAACAAAAAAAAGAGATTCTGCTTTAAATAATAAAATAAATAAATAAATAAAAATAAAGAGTTTCTGCTTTGGTTTTCAGTCTGTGAGAAGTACCTGGTGTTAGTCTGAATCTCTGCAGCCCTGGAGCTAACCTGCATTTCAATATGTTTCCATCTCTGAAGTGGATTCTTGAAAAGGTCAGGACCAGCTTCTCATGACAACAACTAAGAAATCTGAGGTTGGGGGACAGCGCCTGAGAAATATAAGTGTTAGCTTTCATCTTTCCCATCTTTCCCACATCTTGTCCCAAAAAAGTGATTTTTAATTTTTTCTGTGGTCAGGTGTCTGAGAATTGTTTTTTAATTTCTTTTAAATTTATTTATTTATTTATTTTTGGCTGCATTGGGTCTTCATTGCTGAACGCAGGCTTTCTCTAGTTGCGATGAGCGGGGGCTACTCTTCCTTGCGGTGCGCGGGCTTCTCATTGTGGTGGCTTCTCTTGTTGAGGAGCACGGGCTCTAGGTGCCCGGGCTTCAGTAGTTGTGGCACGCAGGCTCTAGAGTGCAGGATCAGTAGTTGTGGCGCACAGGCTTAGTTGCTCCGCGGCATGTGGGATCTTCCCGGAACCAGGGCTCAAACCCATGTCCCCTGCATTGGCAGGTGGATTCTTAACCACTGTGCTCCCAGGGAAGTCCCAGTCTTTGAGAATTTGATAAAAGGTATTAGCTGTCTCCTTAGAAAAATGTACATGTACACAAAAATTTCTTGCAACTCCAAATGGTTATTAATTAATCCTACGTTATTAACTTCTATCCTAGGGAGAAAGTGTGGCAGGGACAGAAGTACCAAGATGCTCTATGAAGCGGCCTCTGGGCCAGCAAGACCCCCATCCTTACCCCACATCTTGGAGCTAATGCTCAGCTGACTCTGATCCCATTAACTAGAAAATCAACACCAAATTTTGGACAAAGGAAAGCTTACTTCATACTGCACTTATAATTCTTCCTTAGCCTTGAAATTTAAGTCCAGTGAAAAGTGAACCCACACATAGAAAGTTTAATTTTTTGAATTGACACTTCAGCTTTTCAATATTAGTCACTACTCAGGTCTAAAGAAGGAATGCAAGTAAACACAATAAATGCTTCAGAAGGGCAGAATAATATATCTGAAACAGTACATTTGCAGCACAAGTACTTAAAAATATTTTTGAGACATGGTAGCACTGTGCTGTGGCTACTCTGAATCTCTGCCACTAAAAAAGGAGAAGGAAAAAGAGATTAAATACACACACACACACACACACACACACACACACGCATATTCTAACATTTGTTAAAACATTATCTTTCAGGGCAACCACCTCTGGAAAGCTGTGAGACAGAGATGACTACCTCCATCCAGAAAGACAATAAATAAGAGTCTTCTTTAAACCATTATTTAAACATGGAGCAAAATATTCCCTCCTGACCAATCACAGTGATCCACTTCAACACCAAAACGCACAACCTCTTTGAAAACTATAAGCAAACAAATCCGAACCGCAGCCAGACACCACCTCGTTCTGCAGAATCTAAGAAGGACATTGAGAGACTTGGACGTAAAATCCCACAAAGCCATTCTCCCTGGGAGAGAACGGCCAAGGAGGAGAGACGAGCGGTCTGAAGGGATCCGCTGCTCTGGAACGACTCTGAGAAGCGACAGCTGCACTGCCCAGCGTCTCAAACAGCCACAGAGACACACCGGACCCCACGCGGCCAAAGCTCCAGTCCAGAACGGCACAGACACGGTACTGCCTGAGTGAGGACCCCAAATGCATGCTGGTCTGAACTGCAGGAGGGCTCTGCTTTAGGCAGAGACGACTCAACTGTCTCCTCAGTAGACTTACAGACCTACCGGGATGGAGTTTTATCATTCACCTGGTCATATAACTGTGTCAGGCACACGTAGGAGGCTCTGCCTACACTTGCTGGTTCTCCAGCAAGCTAGGAAGAGATACGGTGTTGGTGGGCTCAATCCTTGGTGCCCCTGCACTGAAGCCACTGTTGCAGGAGCAATGGAGATGCAGGGATAAACAGAGACCAAGTTGCTGCCCTAAAACACTCAGCGCCTCGTGCATCTGAAGGAAGGGGAGAGGAACGTACAGACAGTTTGTTTCTGTTTTCTTTTCTTAATTGAAGTATACTTTATTTACAATGTTGTGTTAGTTTCAGGTGTACAGCAAAGTGATTCAGTTATATATTCTTCTTCCGATTCTTTTCCCTTATAGGTTATTATAAAATACTGAGTATAGTTCCCTGTGCTATACAGCAGGTCCTTGTTGTTTATCTATTTTATATATAGTAGGGTGTATGTGTTAATCCCAAACTCCTCATTTATCCTCTTTCCCCTTTGGTAACCATAAGTTTGTTTTCTATGTCTGTGGGTCTATTTCTGTTTTGTATATATCTGTATTATTTTTTTTTTTTAGATTCCACATATAAGCGACATCATACGGTATTTGTCTTTGCCTGGCTTACTTCACTTCATATGATCATCTCTAGGTCCACCCATGTTGCTGCAAATGGCATCATTTCATTCTTTGTTTATGAATGAGTAATATTCCATTGCATATATAGACCACATCTGCTTTTATCCATTCATCTGTCCATGGACATTGAGGTTGCTTCCATGTCTTGGCTATTGTGAAGAGTGCTGCTTTGAACATGGGGGTGCAGGTATCTTTCCGAATTATGGTTACAGGTTGTTTTAATACAAAATGGTAACACTGGTGTCAGGCTTGCTGAGGCTCCAGGGTAGCAAGAGAAAGTAATGACTCTGCCTGGAAGATCAAAGGAGTCTTAAAATCAAAAGAGATGCCTGAACCATCTTGAAGGATAAGTGCTTCTCCGAACAGATGGAACATTTCCTAGAGGCAAGGAAATGTCAAAGAATGGGGCTCTCTTTTTAGAACAGCAAGTAGCCCCTTGTGGCTGGAATGCAGGGTGTGTAGGAGGGGGATGATAAGAGATCACGCCACAAAAACAGGCAAGAGGCAGATAATAAAAGCTTTTTGTTGTGTTAAGGACATTGGGTTTTATCCTACACCTGTTGGAGGTTTTAAGCCTAAATAGAAAAATCATTGCATCAATTCTGCATCTTTAGGAAGCTCGCATTCATGGCAGCATGATGATGGATTAGAGAGAAAATCCACATTCGTCCTGAAATCTGGTGGTACATCCCTGGGAGGTTTCAACATAACCAGGATAAAGGCAAAAAGATATTTCTAGACCTCTGTTCACTAAGGATCAGTATGCCTGAAAGATGTTCATTAAAAACGTGTGTGACATTCTTTCCTCGTTTTTAAAATGGAAACGCTGACATCTGCGTCAACTACAAGCCTGATATGTGAAGATGAAATGTGCACATCACGTTACATTTCACAAATGAAAATGCAAGGAAGAATTATAGAGGCTGTAATTCAAATAAATCTGGTATGCGTTAATTAAAAGCATAGAGCTCCCTGACCAAGTATATTAACTACAATCTCATCTTGGTCAATATGTGCTCCAGAACAAAAATTCTGTGAGATTTAAAAAAAAGGGTAAGAAAAACTGATTTTCATAGTCAAATAAACATAAAACAGTATTTTCAGAAGCTTCCGTTCATAGCAAAGATGGAGTAACGGGTTGGATTTAACCTTCCACCCGAAACAACCAAAACAAAACAGACAAAATGTATAAAACAACCATTTGAAGTGGGCAACAGGAAATAAAGGACAGTAATCTCTGAGACAGGGGAAACAAATGAAATGAGCCCTGTGATGTTCCCAAGTTACCACCTTAAGAGAGGTTCCAGGATGCAGACAAGAAGCGGGACCTCGGGGGGAAGCTGGCAGGCTCCTGGAGTTGAGGAGACAGAGCTGATGACGCATGAGCCCATGGAAAGATGCTCAACACCATTCATCAGCAGGGCGATGCTCATTAAAACCACAAGGAAAGACCATTACACACCTATTAGACTGCAGAATAGGGAGGAACCGAAACACTAAATCATCTGGGCACTCCGGACGGAGTGTGACATTCTAAGGAAGCCCTCCTTTTTAAGGGAACACACCGCGTACACCCACCGTTCAACAGACAAGGAGAAGAGAAAAGCTCAGAAAATCCAAGGGCGATGATAAGAAAGATGATTCCGAACTCTTGGAACGCCATAGTGTACTGTAAATTTCGCTGCCCTGTTCCTAGTTTCTCTGGCCACTCCAGGACTGACCCCGAGAGCTGCAGCTCTCCACGGATGCCTTTTAACCATGTCATCGGGCCGGCCTGCTCTGCTATTTCTCTCAAGTCTCTTCAATTAATCATTTAATCTAGTAGGCTGGCGTCATCAGAAGCTTTCATCATGGCAAGGAGTCACGTCTCACTTGAACAAGACTGGGTCGCCTGCTTTTCTGGATCAAAGATCTCACAGCCTGCCTAGGACACAGGATGCTTTTAAGTGGAGTCAGGCAGAGGGTTCATCCCTCAGCCCCACGTCACTCGGGTGGATTGGCTCAAAGGGAACAACGGGCACATGTGAGCAGAAACTGCATAAAATACGGTCAAGGGCTGTGTTCTATGAAGAGCGCTCTATGCACTCCACCACCTACTATTAATGCGTGCACGCCCGAGGCTGCTCTGCTGGCGGACCTGGACGTTATCAGAGCTGCCTGTACCGGCTCTGTCTTCTCAGTACTGCTTCCTCTCTAAATCCTCCATAAAGCCACAGAGTGCTCCTGCCAACAAATCTGGATGAAAATCACAGAGGCGACCCAGACTGGCACCTTCCTGACGCCTCCTTCTGGGTCATATTTAAATATGCAAAACCGATGCTCAGGCGTCATGTACACCAAAACTTTTAGAAGTTCCATGGAGGCAGGACCCAGCCACTTAGTTCCAGGGAAGGCATTCCAGACTCAAACCTCTGTTCTCTGGTGCGCTGATGGATCCAGGGCGAAGTGACCACATTTTCTGAGGTTTGACCGAGAAATGACCATTGTCAGCAGGTTGTGAGGGAGAAACAGCCTATAAAAATGTGTTCTGGCCTCATCCAAAAGACTTGGTCTGGTGGAAAGCCATGAAGATGGCTACCATCCGTGTCCCATCCCTCTTTATTTCAGAGGGAAAGAAATGCTATCGTTATATATCATAGGTTGAACACTAACGTGTGACCTTCTCCTGCTGGGCCAAGGAGCGACTGGTCTTTAGCCCGACTCTGCCCATGGGAAGCAGAATCTGCTATTCTGCCCACAGTGCCCCCGGGCCTGCTGGCTGTCCCGTGGTTGTGCTCTACAAAGCAACAAGTCACTGCAGACGGTCCAGGATAGCGTTGGTCTACGTGCTGGGGCTGCTACCCAGCCAGTGCAAGAAGAGTGCATTATTTTCAATTGCATTTCAGACAATGAATCCTCAGAGCATTACTTCTACCCACCCAGTTCTTCATCTACTGCAGTACAAGGCTGTGCTCAGAAGTCTTTAGTTTTAATTCTTTAGGGAGACAAAACTGCTTTAAGCATGACGACCTCCAGTGAATAATCTGCTCTCAGCTTCATGCAGAGTTCAGTAAGATGGAACGGACACCCTGTTCATTCACCTGTGCTGTATCTGGCTTCAGATTTGCCAGGTAGCCTTCTGTTCTAAACTATCATATTCAGTATTTTAACGACCGGACTGCATGGCTATGGCTGGGGTCTGTCTTGAATGGTAGATTTTCAAAGGAAAACACGAAAAAACTGAAATATACAAAGTAAGAAATAGATGAGATGCTCTGTGTTCTCGGATGGAAAGGTTACAAACGATAAAGCTACGAACTCTTTTCAAATTCACAGCTTTAATATAATTCTGGTTGAAATAACAGTAGAATGTTTACACTGGACAAAGAGAGCCTAAGGCTCATCTGCAAAAAAAGACAAGTTCATAATGAGTGGGATTCATCGCTAAGTACTTTATAAAACAGTAATAATTAAGACATCTTTCTTGCTGTAGAAGGATACTTAACTTTCCTTAGATTTATCATCACCTTAAAAAGGCTATTTCGACAAAGGCATTACACACAGCACTCACATGATTCTGTGTGTATGTTTCTAGAGTACACTGAAAACATAGCAATTCTTATCCAGCTGTCTCAAGGACTTCTGATGATACTTGTAGGTTATCAAAAGAGAAGAGATTTCCTGTGGACTAGGTTTGGATTCTAAAATCAAATGCTAGGTTTTTCCTACATTTTCAGACCAGCTACTTTTCAGCATCTGTTTCCTCACTACCTATTCAGGTGAAATAGCTTGGGATGGAGCCTGGAATGTCAATGCTTCCTGAATACTCAAGTTTCATATTTATTCAAAGCAAGCACTGGGTCTACGCAGCTGTGACTCTATTCCAAAGGCGGGATTAATTCTATCCGTACTCTTGGCACCCCTCAGCTAAGAGCTCATCCCTCACAAGGATCGAGTTCTCACCTAGACCCTTCCCCGTTCATTGAAGATTTAAGCTCCACAATTTATCATGTAGATAAACCATCCAGTACCTTAGTTTCAACCCCTTATTTGGTTCCTTACTTGCCTCACCTTCAATGAACTTATCCTACCCACTATTTTACCCAATGAATCCCAAGGGCGTTATTAATAAAGGAACTACCTCCAAATTTTCAATTCTAGGCATCCCAGATGGCTGACCACCTGCCTTCTATCCTTCCAGCTCCTTCCTTCTGAACCCGCAATCCAAGAATTTTTTGGTCCCACTGGCACCTCTGTTCCACTGGCCCAACCACCTTTTTACTTTCAACACTCACCTTGTGTCCTCACTTCCCTCCTTAGCCAGCAGCGTTCCTGTGTTATAACCACCCTCGCACGTGCCTAGTTAATGTCAACCTCCCATCTTCTCTGCACCTGTCCCCAAAGAGCTGAAGGGGCCTGGAGAAAAGCATCCCGCCATGATGCCTGGCTTAACCTGAAATCTCTCTGGGCTCCCTGACATTTCTGCGGCATTCCCCTCGAGAAGACATGCTCCCACTTCCAAAGGTGTCCGTCTACTCCATACTTTCCTTCTCAGTTTCTCCAAACCTCCTTCCTCCCAGCTGATGTTCTATTCCTTCATTCTTATTTCACTAAGACATTGAAAGAGATCCCTCTTAGCCTGCCACCACCACATGCACCAGCGTTCCTGTGTCTGCATCATCTGCCCTGCCTTCTGTCCTGACACACGTATGGGTCATCCTTCTTCTTACCCCAGCCCCTCTCACCCACCAGCAACGTGGCTCCTGCAGCCCTCCCTCTCCCCTGGATTGCTTGTACCAGCATACACCTTCTATGGTGTCCCCCTCTTTAAACAAGTCCTGCCACAGATGTCACACACGCCTCCACCACCTCTCTATTCCTCTGCCCCCTTACTACAGCATCAACTCCTCAAAAGAATCTTCCATATTCACTGCCTTCGCCTGCCGGTCTCTCCCACTCCAATCAGCCTTTCCTGTCCACCATCCCACTGAGACGGCTCTTGTCAGGGTCACCCATGGTCGCCACGTGGCCCGACTGGTCACCTCTCAGACCTTATCTTGCTTATCCTCTCAGAATTTCACATGGTCGTCAGTTCCTCCTCCTTGAACATTCCCCACTCGGCTTCCAAGATGTTATGTATCCTCTCCTGGTATAACCGCGTCCTCACTGGCCACTCCTCCCGTCTCCCCTACTGGATTCCTCTCAACCTCCTGACCTCTAAACGGAGGGTCCCAGGGCTCGGAACTCAGTCCTCTCTCTCTTGCCCACACTCGCTCCCTAAGGGATCTCAGCCAGCCCCATGGCTTTGACCATCCGCACATTTATGTCCCCTGCCCGTACATCTCTACGAGCTCCGAAGTCACGGCTCCACCTGCCTGCTCAATACTGCCACCTGGGTATGCACAGGGCATCACATACGAGACTCCTCCCATCCCACCCCGGCCAGCCGTGCTCTTCTCCAGCCATTCACCCAACAGCCGCTCAATCCAAAGGCCTCGGAATCTTTCTAGCCTTTCTCCTTCTCTCAGAGCCCCCATCCATCAGCAAACCCCATCAGCCCCACATTCAACTCCACCATTATTTCCTCAGTCCAAGTCACCCCTCCTCCACTGCAATGTACCCTCCCGACGGATAACCTGGATGCCACGCTTGTCCCCCAGCCCCCGGGACCTCCTTTTCACGTGTCCACCAGAATGATACCTTATAACTTCAGTCAACTCACGCCAACTCCTCTCAGAGAAACCTCCTGACGACTTCCTTCCTGTCATACTTGGAATGAAGTCTGAAGGCCCTCGTGGTCCAAGGCCCACCCACCCTACTGGCTGCCTGTTCTCTGGGTCCCCCTCATTCACACTGGCCTCCTGGCTGTGTGACAACCAAGCACTTCCCAGCTCCAGGGCCTTCTCAACGATGCTGCCTTAACCAGGATGTTCCCTTTGACTGGGATCCTCCCCTGACGAGGACACCCTCTCCACAGACACTCTAATGGTCCCCTCCTTCTTTACAAAAGCCACCTTCTTAGAGATGCCTTCTTCCCTGACTGCCTTGCCTAAAGTAACAGCCCAGTCACACTTCCATTCTGGAAGGGCTTTATTGTCCTCTGCTTTGCTTTTCCCCACAGAACCAGAGAACATTGTCTTATGCACTGTTTACTCTATGGTCCCCGCACTGGATGTCAGTTCTGCAGGGCAAGCACTTGGTCCTTTGCAGGATGTTGATGGAGCCCCAGGATTTAGGATGGCGCCAAGCAGGGGCTCACTGGGTGAGTGGACGAATGAACGAGTCCATCAGTCAATCAACTGGAATTAGACGCTGCACCCCTTGCAAAGTCTGTCTAGCCCCTCTGCTCTGTATCAGAAAGGGGTCTATGCAGCGGGGCAGAAGAGCACGACAAAAACTCCGTTTTCAAGTCCATACCCTAAGCCCAGCAAGGAAACATCTGTGAAGACTGCGTACACTTCTCCTGGGGCTTTGCTTCCTATTTTTTCATCTGCACCGTTTTCCCTATGCCTGTGTATGCAGTAGGTGGCCCTGGGCAGCAGAGAGATAGGTCAGCAGGCAGAGCCAGGAAGAGTTCCCGATGCCTCCAATAGCTCCCCTTCTGTCCCCACGACGAGAACACTCACTGGTTGCATCTATAATTTTCTGTTTAGGTAACATCTTATTTGCATGCCGAAACCATGTCCTTTTCCCCTATTACTGATGTTAAAGATTGCTTCTTTCTAATTATGTTGCAGGCACTCAGGGAATTCAAAGAGCAGGAAATATGTCAGGAACAATTTACAAATGGTGGCTATTTGTGTCCACGCTTGCCTGGACTACAGCAACTATAGAAAGGGGGGGAAAAAAACGCTCATTAAAAATACCGGCTCTCCTCAGCAGACCTCTGCTTGCATTTGTTCTCCCAGTCCTAGCTAAATACGAGCCTAAACCCTAAATATGAATGTGACTGTGGAAAAAGGTCTTTTTCCCCATCTCTTGATTGTTTTCAGTGGGAGTTTAGAAATGAAAGCTTGCCTAATTGCTCCGATCCCTCCTTGAAAACTCCATTTCTCTTGCCCTCAAGTCACTGTTTCTAAAAACATGCATTGTTTTCTGGTTTTGTTCCAAGAGCTGGAAAATTCTTCCCAGAGTCATACGATCAGGACTGAATAATTATTCCACGGACACTGAGATGAAGCTATCGCCCATGAGATGGAGGGCTTCAACATTCATCTGAAGACTCTGAGACTAAAATTTTTTTCTACATTTTCAACTCCATTAAATTATAAGGTACTCAAAAGCCTAAAATATGCCTTCTATTTCTTTGGTATCTTACCACAGTGCTAAGGAAGGGACTGTACAGAGCTTTCAACCTATTAACTTTCCATCCATCAACTTGTGCTAGCTGGGAACAAAGCCATTCCAGAGGACCCAAATCCATCAGTTCCACCCACGACCAACAGATGGGGTGGTGGCTGCTTGTCGACTTGGATTTAGGAACGAGAGGTCTTTCAAAAGGCCTTCTGGAACATTCACCAGCCCAAAGAGAGAAGCTTCTCAGCATCATATAAGCCATGACCTTTTCAGAGTCCCATGCTGCAACATTACTTTGCCTCCTTGGTCAGCCCTAAGCTTGTTTCATTCAAGGTAAGTGTTGGGGAGCGGGGGGGTAACCAGGTACAGTCACAGAGCTCAAACATAATCATGAAAAGCCTAAGAGTCAATCAAAGTTCGAATAAACTCTTACCTTGCCCCAATATACACTGACTCTGAATCTAGGGCAATCCCCATTTTCCCAGTGCAAAGGAAAGAGTTGGCTAACTTGAATACGTAAACTTTCAGAGATGCAGAAGTGGATGGGATCGTCAAAAGTCTATTTGCACTGCTGAATTCATTAATTTAGTTTTACGTATTTAATGTAAAATATATTAGCTTAGAAGTGTTGCACTTGTTCATTCTCACGTCACAAAACGGTTTTATTCCATCTCTGTATCTCTGATGCCAGTACCGTTGCATTCACAAGAGGGACTTCCTGAGTCACCAATTTTCAACAGCACATCATTTCTACTTTCGTCTAAGTTGCTCAAGGTTCGGGTCTTTCGTGATCCACATAGGATGCTGTCACTGTAATTTTATTTGGAACCACAAGGACCCACTTGCACAGCACAGCACCAGGATACGTGTTTTGTTTTGTCTTCATTCGTCGTGGAGGAGTACGTTTGACTTGCACTCAGTAACCTCATGTTATATTGCTCGGCACGGCTTGGGTGCCTTAAAGAGCAACGGACTCTGACCCAGTGAAGGGCTGACATCAGGTAAATGACAGGGCAGGACCAGAGGCAGGGGAACGTGTAAGGAGGCCATCGGGATGGTCCAGGCAGGTTACAGTGAGGGGTCCAACAAGACCAGTCTTGGCAGGAAGGAATTCAAGAAATATTCAGGAAGCAAAATCAGCAGGGCTTGATAACTAAGGGGATTTGGGGAATCAGGAAAGGAGGAGAGGTAAATGATGCTCAGATCTCTGGCTTGGGAGGCTGAGCAGACTCGGTTCTGTTACATTCTTCCTGGTATGAGGAATAAAGAAGACAGAGGAAGCTGAGGTCAGGGGAAAAGGAGAGCAGGCATTTCATGTTAGACCTATCAAACCTAAGTGGCTATTAGACAAACAAGTCAAGATATCCAACAAGCGTAGGGATATTTGTTCCTGACACCCATGAAAGAGAGGTGAACTCTACAACCGATCTGGGGGCCTCAGCCCATAAGTTCTAAGTAGAACTGTGAGCCTGGAGTGAGATTCCCCGGGAGAGAATGTGAGTAAAAAGCAAAGAGGGCTGCTGACGAAATGCTAGTGGGGAAGGAAAAAAAACAGCTAATTCAATGAATCGACAAAGAAGAGAAGCTCCAGAGGGAGATGGGGAAAATATCACCAGAAAGGAAAGATGAGCTGAGAACCGGGAAGGAGGAGGGAATCACAGAAGCGAGGGGAAGATATTTCAAGAAGAGGCAGAGGCTAACCCTTGTACATCTACCGGGAATTTCAGCAGATGACACCATATCCCGTTGGACCCAATTCTCCAATATTTAGGAGTCTCTGGTGGTCAGGAGGTTATGGGAGGTGAAGACATGAAAGCAGCTAATGCGGCCCTCTATTTTCAGAAGTTCTATGAAAAGATGAGAAAAGAAAGAGGGTGGTGGCTAGATAGGGGTAGCAGGGCTGAAGGAAAGATGTGGTTTCTTCAAGATAAAAGATAAAGAGGCATGTATGAACCAACCTGCAAGAGTCAGAAGATGAGCGGGTAGAGGGGAAAAAGGAATCTCTGATGGAAGACCAAGTGGCAGAACACAGACCGACCTTGACCTGGGGGAGCAGACACCTCACCTTCTGGGTCTGAAGAGAAAGAGATGGTTGGTAGATGGGTAAATTTGGAGCGAGGGGAGCAGGAAGTTGAGGGTGACCTTGTCTTATTGTCTATTACGAAGCTGTTTGCTGAGAGTTAGAAGGATGAAGGAGGGTAAGTGGCTTAAGGAGTCTGGGGAATCTTTGAATAATCACCAAATACCTGGTGGAAAGAGCTGGCCAAGCCTTGATGGTGGGCAGGGCTGGAGACCTGGAGTCCGGAACGGCACTGATCCCCGGGGTTGTGTGTGCTCCTTCTCAGCGGCCCCTGGCAGCTCAAGTCAGGAAGCAAAGGTGGCTTGTAGGACTGGACAAGGCTGAGGTCGGAGGACAAGGTGTGAGGGAAATGAGAGAGCTTGGAAGAGGGCAATTCAGAGGGTCACCAGAAATGTCAGAAAGAAACCAAGGAAAGGAGGGATGTCCAAAAAAAAAAAAAAAAAATGTGCAAAACAGAGGTCTCTGGAGGAAGTGGGATAACAAGGGGCATGGAAAGATAGGATGCTGAGGTCAGAGGACAGGATACTGATGTGTAATTGTGAATTAAGAACAAGGCCCAGGGAGTGACAAGGGAGGACTGATGAAGAGCACACCAAGAAGTGTCCACATGGAAGCTGAAAGCGATGGTGCGGGGGCGGCGGGGGGGGGTGTGTGTGTGTGTGCTACGGGTTTGACAAACTCCATTTCCCAGCATTCCTGGCAGCTATGTGGGTCATGTGACTCGGTCCTGGCCAATGAAACGTGGGCAGAAGAGATACGTATCATTTCTAGACTTGGCCCCTAAAACATTTCTCACAACATCATCCTCGCTTACACTCTTTCTTTGTCTGTAGGTCAAAGGCAGAGGATCTAGTGGGGAACCCTAAGACCCTGGGGGCCACCAGATGGATGGAGTCTGGGGACCAGAATACAGCAAGGAGCATGGGACAGCGCGTGGAGCAGAACACCCCTTCCCAACATACCCAAACGGGATTGTGGCTGAAGCAAAAAACAATCCTTTACTGGGGCATTTGGGGCTGTTTGTTACAGCAGTTAGCTTGCGCTGACTGAAACAGGAGTGCTAAAGGCAGACGGCACAAGCCTCAAAGAGGAAGGGCTTTTAATGAAGGATTAAAATAAGAGCGACATGAACCCTGCCTCTTGGTTGGCTCCACAGTAAGAGGGGCTGAGAGAAGGAGCCTCAACTTGGACAGGACAGCACACAGTAGGTGCTCAATAAAGATGTCTTGACTAAATGCTATGAAGGACCAATGTAGATAGAGGTAAGGATCTTGATTTTTACCAACTACTGCACAGGATGAAACGAGCTTCCATGACAAGATAAGAAAAGGCATTTATAACTCTCTTTTCTAATTATAAAAGTTACTGAGGGACCAGAATAGATGATAATGAAAAGTACAGAATCTTCTTCCCCTGAGAGTCATAGCGGAGGAAAAAAAAAAAGAGATAATTATCTTCCTGGCGAAGAAGAAGGATGAAGAGAAATAGTTGAATAATATTGTATAGTTCCTTCCAGGTTGGGTGGTCGATTTCCCCATTGATTTGGGATGATTTTTTCCCCAGATCTTTTCTAAGTGAGCAGCAGGCTATATTGAATCTCTCAGTCCCAGGGCTATAAAAGACACTCTAAATTTCTAGAGATTCTGGGTGAGATGACACCAGGCTAAAGCAACTGGTCCACAAACCAGGCTGATTCACACACAATTTGGGGAGTTAGAAAGAGCTCAGCACGGCACTGTTCAGGGAGATTTCTTGGCCACTGCCCACCAAACTCCGCCAGCTAACTGAGTCACTGGCTCCAACAGACGAGCTGAAGGGATGAAAGCAGCTCGTAGCTCATTGCCAACATTGATGTATTTTCCAGGGTAAGTTGTCCAAGAGGCAATTAGGTTACATCAATCACCAGGAAATGAGGTCTTCATCATGATAGCTGTGACTCTGACTTCAAATACGGTGCCCATCAGGATGAGGGCTTTTGTTCCTTTGTCGAAATGATCGTTTTTACAAAGTTGTAAGAAAACAATACCCCCTATCCACCCCACCCCCGAGAGAGAGAGAGAGAGAGAGAGAGAGAGAGAGAGAGAGAGAGGGAGAGAAAGGAAAAAGAAACCTGATACTATTGAGTAAAGGCATGTGGACCAGGAAGTTCAGCCTAACAGTAAGCTCCCTGGCCACCTATACCCACAATTTGTTCCTTGAAACTCATTCCTGCTAGATTGCCTGACACACTTACGTCAGAAGAACAATGGGTAGGAAAAGGGGTGAGGGGAGGAGCTTGACTTTGCTGTCAAAAGCCCCAACACACACATGAGAAGAACCATGGTTAGAAAGAGACTGATTACAACAAGATCTGGTTCTAGACCTTGATGCCACTCTTCTAACGGGTACTAGGAAAAAGAAGGGGAGAGGATGTGGAGAAAAGGGAACACTCCTACACTGTTGGTGGGAATGTAAATTGGTGCAGCCACTATGGAGAACAGCATGAAGGTTCCTTAAAAGACTGAAGACACAGATAACATATGATCCAGGAATCCCACTCCTGGGCATATATCTGGAGAAAACTCTAATTCGAAAAGACACATGCACCCCAATGTTCACAGCAGCACAATAACCAAGATATGGAAGCAACCCAAATGTCCATTGACAGATGAATGGATAAAGAAGATGTGGTACATACATACAATGGAATACTACTCAGCCATAAAAAAGAATGAAATAATGCCATTTGCAGCAACATGGATGGACCTGGAGGTTATCACCTAAGTGAAGTAAGTCACTTCAAACATCATATGATATCACTCATATGTGGATTCTAATTTTAAAAAATGATACAAATGAATTTATTCACAAAACAGAAACAGACTTACAGATATCGAAAACAAACTTATAGTTACCAAAGGGGAAATGTGGGCAGGGGCAGGGATAAATCAGGAGCTTGGGATTAACATACACACACTACTATATGTAAGACAGATAACCAGCAAGGACCTGCTGTATAGCACAGGGAACTATATTCAATATCTTATAATAACCTATAATGGAAAAATATATATGTGTGTGTGTGTGTGTGTGTGTGTGTGTGTGTGTATAACTGAATCACTTTGCTATATACCTGAAACTAACACAACATTGTAAATCAACTATACTTTAATTTCTTTTTTTTTTTTTTGGCCACACTGCACGGTTTGCAGGATCTTAGTTCCCCAACCAGGGATTGAACCCAGGCCACTGCAGTGAAAGCACCAAGTCTTAACCACTGGACTGCCAGGAAATTCCCCTAGTACACTTCGATTTAAAAAAAAAAAAGAAAGAAAGAAAAAGAAGGGCCCCAAAGACCCACATGAGATAGGATAAGTCATTGCTGGGTCGAAAGAGAGTAAGTTCTCTTGGGCTACTGAGGCTCTTCCCCATAAAAATACTGCTCTCCTTTTAGATGCCTGCTGACCTCCTGCCACATACCAGGGACTACTTCCGGTGCTAGGGATACAAAGCCAGATATGACACAGCATCGGGAAGAAACAAGTAGTGAGTGAGATCAACACATAAATTCATACAGGAGAATACAAAATAACCAACGCTAGTAACAAATATAGGAAACAACGTTGCAGAGGGAATCTGAAAGAAGGAGCTGTTCCCTCCGCCTGAATGAGTCATAAATATTTCACAGAGAAAACTCTACTTAAGCCGAGTCTCGAAGAATGACTCTGAAATGACCAGGCAGTGGGGAAGACACCTCAAGCAGAGAGGACCATTTCAGGGTCGCGTGGAGCGGTGCGGCTGCAGAAGGTGCATCTGGGGTGCTGGGCTGAGGTCGGATTGGGAAGGCCGCCTGCATGAGGCTGGAGCTCGGACTTGATCCTACAAGCGGCAAGAAGCCGTCGAGAAGTGCCGCGAGGGGGACCGCGTGCATCCTATTTGCCGCCGTCTCCCCAGAACCTAGCACGGTGACTGACATGTAGCCCTGTCTTTGCTTGAGGGATTAAAAGCAGAAGAACGTGGAGGTCTGGGGGCACTGGGGGGAGGGTGGCTACTTCAAGAGGAATACCGCTGGTAGCACGGCTGGGAATGGGGTGGGGATGGGAAGGAACAGGCGGGTGGTAGGGGAAGCAGGAGGACAGCAAGCGGCAGACAAGCCGGCTGCCGAACATTCCCCAAGATGTTAGTGCTTGGAGAGAAGGCAACCGCCCCGGCCCGGTGTGAAAACTGCCCAGATGGGCCAAATACTTCCCTAAATGTGCTGTTCAGATGACGAAGAGCCTTTCCCGACCCTTCCTCTAAAGAGAAGCAAAGCACTTCAGCTGCTAACTCCCCAGCAGCCGTAACAGAGTCTCCACTTCCATTTTCCTTCTCCTTCCCTATTTCCTGTTCTTCCAACTCAGCGCTCCCCACCATAGTTTTGCTTTGAGATCAAGGAAAGAAAATTCCACGTTCACATCACCTTCAGCAAAACCCGGTTGACAATGTTCAATAAACTCTTTCTCGGGCTTCCCTGGTGGCACAGTGGCTGGGAGTCCGCCTGCCGATGCAGGGAGCGCGGGTTCGTGCCCCGGTCCGGGAGGATCCCACATGCCGCGGAGCGGCTGGGCCCGCGAGCCATGGCCACTGGGCCTGCGCGTCCGGAGCCTGTGCTCCGCAACGGGAGAGGCCACGGCAGTGAGAGGTCCGCGTACCGCAAAAAAATAAATAAATAAATAAACTCTTTCTCCCTGCAGAACAGTTGGAAAGGGGTATTTTATTTAACCAAATACTGTACTTAAATGAAAATTGCTAATATAGATCATACACAAGTTGCCAATTTTGAAAGAATTAGTGGTCAATACAGTGCACTGATCCCAAAGCCCTATTCAAGGTATTTTTAATTCTTTTTTTTTCTGCCGTGTGTACGTATGATTCAGTAACTTAAAATCAACAGTCCTCAGCGAATCTAACTTACTTTATGGTACTATGAAAATAGTTTCCAAGTTATACGAGTTTTCAATAGATGGAATTTTTACAACAAATATTAGAAGCATCTAATATGATCCACAGGCCAAGGGAGCACACTCGGGAGATTACCCACAACCTCCTTCATTCGCTCAGTAAACATTTACTAGCTCTGTACCGCACACAGGACTCCAAAAGATGAATAAATACCAGGCTGGAACTATCCCACTTCTGGGTATTTATCCACGTGATATGAAAACACTCATTCGAAAAGATATACGCACCACTGTGTCCATTGTGGCATCATTGATAATAGCCAAAATACGGAAACAACCTAAGTAACCCATCTGTGGATGAATAAAGAAGATGGGGTCTATGTGTACAATGAAACGCTGCTCAGCCATAAAAAAAGGATGAAATCTCGCTACTGCAACACCATGGATGCACTTGAGGGTATTGTGCTGAATGAAATGGCAGTTGGAGAAAGACAAATATTGTATGATTTTGCTTATGCGTGGAATCTAAAACACGAACCAAAAACAAAATAAATGAACAAACCAACCAACCAAAAATAAGCATGTAGATACAGAGAACAGAGTCGCGGTTACCAAAGGGGAAGGGGTGGCGGGGGGAGACGAAACAGGTAAAGGGGCTCAAGTGCATGGTGACTGATGGACACTAAGTTTTTGTAGGGTATACAGAAGTAGAAACATAATTTTGTCCCCATGAAATGTATATAATGCTATAAATCAATATTACCTCAAGAAAAAATAAATTCTGCATACACAGATGCGTACACACGGGCATGTGTACACACTGGCATGCACACACAAACGTGCATGCATGCACACAGTTGTGTGCATGTACATACATGTGTGCACACACATGTACAGACTCATATACAAACTTGCATCAACGTGTGTGCACATGCATGCACATATGCAGCGTGACACACATAAACACACACCCAGGTGAAGGCACACATACATGTGCATGCTAGTGCACATGCATGCACACTCCAAGCCCACGTGTGCACAATACATGTGCACACACTTGCATCGCGTCCACACATGCACACACGGAGCCATGTTTGCATGTACACACACGTACACACTCGTATACACACGCGAACGTGCAGGGTGCGTGCATGCGTGTGTACGCACACTTGCATTCATGTACACACGGGCACACACATGCATCTGTGCTCATGCATGCACCACATACACACTGCCCTTGTTCTCTTTTGTCTTCTACAGTGGCCAAGCCTGGTAGAACCCAGATCTCTTGCCTCCAGACCCAGCACTCTTTCCTCCACAGCAGCCGCTCAGTGCTCAGGGAACCTACTGCCAAGAGAAAGCAGAGAATGTTTCTTGCAGGGAAGGAGGTGACGTTTCATGGATCACGCGGTGTCCAGCCTGAATGCCTGCCAAACGTCCAGAACTATTTGGGTAAAAGCCACTTAACTGAGCCCCATCAGCCCGAGCAATTGGGTTGCAACCTCTCTGACTTCATCCAGGAACTTGAATGGCTTTTTAGAAACCCAAACATGGAAAAAGGAAACACAGCGACCGTCTGAGGTGGGCATTAGCTGAGGTGGGCATTCGCTGTGCTGGGCTTAACAGTGCCTGGGCTGAAACGGGCCTGCCTGGGTCCAAGCTGGGTGAACAGGAAGCCCCACTGCCCTAACTGTACCCGCCCAGCCCCAGCTTCCCGCTCCTGCCCTCCCCAACCACTACTCGCTCAAAGTTGGAGGTGGAGGGGAAGGAAAAAAGCTCCCGGAATCTCCCTCCTAAGTCTGCACCGGACCCTGAATCCCACTGGCTTCCTCGTCCACAAGCCCAACAATCACAGCCATCTAAAGGTTTTTGTTTTGTTTTTCTGTAAATCCCACGTTCTCTGTGTCAAATCCTGATTTGAGGAGGGGAGAATAGAATCCTACCGCAAGGCAAGGGTCTGATAGACTTGGCGATCTCTCTCATTCTCCTTCATTTCTTCAACACTACAATCCCCCTTCACCAACGTTTGCCACTTCTAAAGCACATATCTCATCACCGGGATTAGGGCGATGGGCAAAAGAGAGAAATCCCAAGGTCTCTGGAACTTACATTCAGGAGGGGAGATGGGCCAAAAAGAAACGTACGTGTAAACAGAAGGTCTGCACGCTGTGAGCGCGGCCGAGAGAGACTCGCAGGACGAGGAAACGGAGAGGAAGAGTGGCTGGGGACGCTCTTCAGTGGGCGGTGATCGCCTCTCCACGGGGTGTCATTTGAGCAGAGAGGTTAGTACAGGAGGACCAAGCCCCGAGGACAGCCAGAGGGAAGGGCAGGTCGAAGGCTCATGCATTTGAGGACCTGCCAGGTCCAGTGAGGATGAGAAGCAGGAGAGAGGTGGGGGTCACAGTAGATGAGACCACAAGGGCAGCCAGAAGCCTGGAAGCCCACGGTTAGGTCCCCAGGACTTGGTTCTGACACAATCTGATTTGCATTTTTATAGGGTCACTCGGCTGGCTCGCTGGAAAACCAACTGTAGGAGGGAAGAGTGAACGGGATCGGTGAGGGGGCAGGTGCAGCCCCCCCCACCCCAGGGCAGAGAAGATGGTGGTTAAGTAACTGGGAGCAGTTATTTCGTGGGAGCCTCATCAGACAGCCTTGTCTGTAGTTATGAATGCAGCAACAACAATAAACAACAGAAGCCACGCCTGCAGGCGTTTCTGAGACCCTGGGCTTGGAGAGCGGACGCTAATTAGGGAAGGGCAGCCGTTGGAGGGTCCGCATCCACAGGCAACCACGCAGAGGGGGGGGCCCTTGTTTTCAGCTGCTTCTTCCCCCTAAGCAGAACGCAAGCTTCAAAACATCACCTTCATGCCGATCAGAGGAAGAAAGCACGCTGCCCCGCAGAAGAATGATGTTGCGCGAGGTCATAACGCCGAGGAGCCCACCAGAGTACCAGCAATGCTGGTAAGACGTGAAAAATCGGGTTTAAGCAAAGCTGGCGAGAGAGCTTTCTCCCTGCAGACTTAGGAGAACCAAGGCTGAAAACCAATGAGGTGGCCTCACGGCTGGAATTCCAACATGGGCCAGAATCGTGGGTGATGAAGGCTTTTAACTGCAGGTACTGGACCTCTCATCCCAGGCAGGAGGCTGTCCTCACCCACAGTCCTCCCTCCGCCGGGGTGAAGGCCACTGCACCCTGAAGATGATCAGCGCGCGGCTCAGCGTCCGCTCCCCACACAATTCATTAGAGGTGTGGGCTGCAGGGGAAGGTCGGGGCCTGACAATAAAAGCCCTGCCCTCTTGGGCTGGGGACCAAGACAACAGCCTCCGGTGTGCCCCGACTCCCTTTATGAGAAGTGAAGACCCAGGCGAGGTACGGATGAAAACGATGCCCCGGGTGGGAGGACGGGGAAAGCAGACCGCAGGGGAGAGGCGCCACTTCACACCTGGATACCTACTGAAAGATTCTATCACTGTCTTCCCCACCAGTCTGGCAGGGCAGGACCACATCCGCGTGTGCGCGCCACTCCCAGCAGATGGCGCTGCGCCCGGCACGCTTTATGCGTTTTGACGATACTGGCTGCAGTGGATAGAAGAGCATCCTCCGCCCCCGCCAAATTCACGTCCATCTGGAACCTCAGAACGTAAGCTTATCTGAAAACGGGGTTTTCGCTGATGTAATAAAGTTAAGGGCATACTGGCGTAGGGTGGACCCTAAATCCCACGAGTGGGTCCTTACAAGAGGAGACGACACACAGAGAGGGAGGAGGCCATGTGGAGACGGAGGCAGAGGTTGGAGTGACGCAGCCACAAGCCAAGGACTGCAGGGAGCCACCGGAAGTTAGGAAGAGGCGAGGAAGGAGCCTCCCCAACAGCCTTCAGGAGAGCGTGGATGGCCCCGCTGACACCTCCATTGCACTCCTGGCCTCCAGAACCATGAGAATACAAAGCTCTATTGTTTTAAGCCGTCCGAGTTTACGGTCATTTGTTACAGCTGCCCTAGGAAACTAATACAGCAGCTCAGGGAGGAATGAATGAATGAACGAATGAGCAAAGGAAAGAAGGCTGGTTCACACCACCACACCAAGAGCCGGTATATGTAGACAGGATGACTGGACATGCTCTGAAAACCGGTAAAAGAAAGAATAGGTTTGACATGCAGCTGGTGGAAATAAACCAGAAAGCGTAGTATTAGCTTAAAAACCGCTTTGTTCTCGTGGGCACCCCTCTGCCCAGGAGGGGTGCTCGGTAAGACCCAAGGCCTTTCCCTGGCACTCACTCTCTGTCCCCGGGGCCATTACAGTGCAGAGCTGGCCCCACAAATAGGTAGTGGAACCCAAGAATTATTTTCTTCCTTTTAGTCAAAGATGCTCAATTGTAGTTAGGAAAAAGTTTAGGAAGAAGGTCATTCGGAAACTCCATCCAAGGACACAGGAGCGGCCACAGGCAGAACAGGCATGCAAGGGCAGGCCTGGCTTCTTGGACGGATGTTCCCCAGCAAAAGCCCATTTCAGCCCCTGACGTTGGCTGTCTTGGAGCTACACCCCAACCTGCAATAGCTCCTAGTTTCTAAGACGCCCCGCGTCAGGCATGAGAAAAAGAATCCAAGTTTTGGGCTTCCCTGGTGGCGCGGTGGTTAAGAATCCGCCTGCCAATGCAGGGGACATGGGTTCAAGCCCTGGTCCGGGAAGATCCCACATGCCACGGAGCAACTAAGCCCGTGCGCCACAACTACTGAGCTTGCACTCTAGAGCCCGCGAGCCACAACTACTGAGCCTGCGTGCCACAACTACTGAAGCCCGCGTGCCTAGAGCCCGTGCTCCACAACAAGAGAAGCCACCGCAATGAGAAGCCCGTGCACCACAACGAAGAGTAGCCCCTGCTTGCCGCAACTGGAGAAAGCCCGCGCGCAGCAACGAAGACCCAACGTGGCAAAAAATAAAGAAAGAAAGAATATATTAAAAAAAAAAAAAGAATCTAAATTTGCCAGTGCTCTGCAGCCACCGCTTGTAATAAGTCCAGCAGCTGTGAAGCCGTCAGATGCTTTATTTGCTGGACCGAGGCTGTAGAGGCCTGAGCTGCACCACAGCACAGAGGGGCAGCCAACCCCCAGAGGAATTAGCAGACACGAGATCTCCCAGAGCCTGGGAGAACCAGATCGTTCATCTTCATGTTTTTATTTTCCATTAGATTTGAAAGGGGGGGCTTCCCTGGTGGCGCAGTGGTTGAGAGTCCGCCTGCCGATGCAGGGGACGCGGGTTCGTGCCCCGGTCTGGGAAGATCCCACATGCCGCGGAGCAGCTGGGCCCGTGAGCCATGGCCGCTGGGCCTGCATGTCCGGAGCCTGTGCTCCGCGGCGGGAGAAGCCGCAACAGTGAGAGGCCCGCGTACCACCAGAAAAAAAAAAATTAAAGGGGGGAGATGGGAGAGAAGAGAATGGGGGAAAAGAATCATAATTTTTCAAAAGAATTGGGCTTGACTGGTCTTTTATCTGTCTGGAATGATCTGTCTGCCTGGAGGAAAAGGGGACAAAAGATCCTGGAGGCTCGATAGGCAGCCTCCTTCCCTTACCTGTAAACTCAGCTGCACCTGCCCTGAAACCACCACCCTGCCTTCCTCTCCACTTCTGCCATATACAGAATGCGAGCCTGTGAGCTCCCGGGCAGGGAAACACGCTGGTGGCCACGATTCTTTCTTTTTTAAGTCCTTGGGGGGTTTTTTCCTTTAATATTTTCTTTTTTTGGCTGCATGGCTTGCGGGATCTTAGTTCCCCGACTAGGGATCGAACCCAGTCCCTCGGCAGTGAGAGCGCTGAGTCCTAACCACTGGGCCACCAGGGAATTCCCCACACTTCTTCCCGCTGACTGTGGGACCGGATGCTGGTCACTCGGGACCCTGAGATGAAGAAGACACAGCTCGGGCCTTGCTGGGGAAAGGGACTTCAGAAACCAGTAATTCCCAGCAGTAACTCCTGCAGGGGGGGGAGGACAAAGATGAAGGAGCAGTGACCATGCTCCACCCAAAGAGGGAATGAGGGAGCCTGGTGACGGAAGGCAGGAAGGACTACTCCAGGAATAAGGGTGCTCTAAAATGAAGGTTTGTGTCCCCGCAAAATTCATAGGTTGAAACCTAATCCCCAGGGGTATCAGGTGCCGGGGCCTTTGGGAGGTGATCAGGCTGCACCCTCGTGAATGGGATTAGCACCCTTACGAGAAAGAGACTGAAACCGAGAAGAGTGACCACTGACTACAGAGAAAGGCAACAGCGGACGATGCCACTGGGTCACAGCTGCTGCTGGAGGCCTCTCTGCTGACCACAAGCCTCTGGCCTCTCACCCCATCATTCTTGACCTTCGACCCCTATGCTGTACGCCTGTGCAGAAAGCCACAGGCTGCACGTGATGGAGGTGACCAGGCCATCTGGAGTGGGGTCAGGGAAGGAGGACTGTCCCCAGAATTCTGCTGCCCGTCCCCATCTGTCGCACCTAGGGACACCGAATTTAGGACCTACAGGCCCCTGGACAAGGACCGTGCTGGACTGCCCACCTGGGGGGGCAAAACCTCAACTGGACGCGCAACCGACCTCCCGTCCCCACCTCTCCCGCATCCACCCACTGTGAATTAGACCCCCCTGGACTGCTCAGGGGGGGAACCCTGCCAAGAGGGAGGACAAACAAAGAGACAGCGGCAGTGCCCAGCTGGCCCTCAGACGTGCCAGCATTTTCCAGGCCATATTCCACCCGAGTGCCTGCAATGCAAGACAATTTGTGCTCGTTAAATACGGGGGCATGTTGACCCGTTACATGTCTTCAGAAAAATCATCTCATCACTAGGCTCTGGCCCACTCAGAGCTCTGTCTACAAGGCACTGCAAACGTGCCAGGCGTCCTCTCTACCAGGAGCATCTTGGGAGCAGGGGCACATACGTAGCCTGGAGCACGTCCTCAGGACACGCCTCTCAGAGTGGATGGCACAAACGCAAGTGCACACCTCTGCGGACACACTGCGTCAGGCCAGCCCCCAGGTCCACGTCACCTCGGTTCTTCTTTTTCTCGATGGGCTGCTCCTAACCTGACCCCAGCAGATGCTGATCCGACCTGCTCTTAGATTTCACGTTCTGAGAACAGGTGCTGCTGCGTCTCCTGCATCACCGGTCCTGGCAAACGCCATTTCCATGCTGCTCTAACCTCTGGTTTCAACCTCCACCCCTGCAATGACCACTCGCAGCATTGACAGTAAGAAGGTCTCAATGCTTAATGTTTGTTTTAAGCTCACAACTAGATAGATGAGACCAGAAGGGCCAGAATGAGGAGTCTGGCCAGAGGACACCTAAAGGTTCCTGTAAGTCATATGGGAAGAATATCAGATCCACAGAGGTCAGTGATGGCAACGGGAAGCAGGTAGGAAATTGGCTGGGGGTTCGTGTCCAGAGCTCTGACGCTGTCGAGGAGTCCAGAAGAGAAGGTGAGGGCGTCAGCCAGAAATCTGAGCTGCAAACGGCCAGGAAGCCAGGCCAAGGAGTCCTACGAAGTCAGGATGGAGACATGGGCACTACAGGTCAGGATGGCGCCCCTGCCTTTGGAAGCAGCGGAATGGTCTCTACTTCCTTCCTACCCAAACCAGAACTGGGCTTAGGGCTCAGCTGAATCTGAGCCCACAGGAGGAAAAGGCGGATAGCCTCTGGAGCACAGGGCTAGGGAGGTACGATGCCAGGCAATTTCTGACCCAGTGCCCGGAAGGATGCCCATGCCTTGGGTATTTCAGTTGGCCTGCTGTGCTTCAAGAGACAGACACTGAACCCTCCTGACTCCAAGTGATGACAAGGCAACTCATCTGAAATAGAACCTGTTTCACGAAACGTGGCTTTAATGGACAACACAGAATAATACCCACTGGCAGAGCTTCCTTAAATAAATCTCATAAAGGGTCGAAAATCAAAATCCAGTTATGTCTCAGATAATCCTTCCCCTCTAGGGCAAACTTTACAGACCCCTACGGTATTTCTTCTCTCGTCCACCTGATGATATTCGGTTGGAAACCTAGATGTAAACGTGACAGAGTAGATCCAGGCCACCCTTCGAGACAAATCCCGCCAGCAAAGCCCCTGCGTCTGCGAGGCAGGGCAGCCTCATCAAAACGCCAGCTCCGGGCTTCCCTGGTGGCGCAGTGGTTGAGGGTCCGTCTGCCGATGCAGGGGACGCGGGTTCGTGCCCCGGTCCAGGAAGATTCCACATGCCGCGGAGCGGCTGGGCCCGTGAGCCATGGCCGCTGAGCCTGCGCGTCTGGAGCCTGTGCTCCGCAACGGGAGAGGCCACAGCAGTGAGAGGCCCGCGTACCACAAACAAAAAAAAACAAAACCAAAAACAAACAAAAAAATGCCTGCTCTTGCCCGAGAAGCTCTGACAGCTAGTTTCCCTACGTACCGCGTGAGATACCGCCGCGCAGAAGCCAGAAGGCTGGATGATTAAAGCCCCACGCTCGCACGGGGAGGGGAGTGGGCGGCAGAGGTGGCATTTAGGAAGCAGTGATCTTTCCTGTGTTTTTCTTCAGGGGTCTCTCCTGCTCGCGTTTCTCCCGGTCCTGGGAGGGGTGTGGAAGGAAAGCACTGTCAGAAGAGAATGAGTCAGGAAGATGGCATTAGACCTCCTTCCTACACGGAGCCGGGACCCAAGTGGAAACGGGCACCCATCTTCCTGCCTCGCAAACATCCTAAAATAGCTGTCCTTGCCCCCCTCCTCCCGACGACAACGAACAGATTTAACTGCTCCGCATCCCACCTCCACTCAGCTGGGCCCCCGAACAGGTCCCGGCACATCTCCCTGCCGCGTATAGGAATGACAACCCCAAACCCTCCAGCAGACAGCTCTGCACGCAGGGCCGGTGCCACAGAACGTGGTGAACCAGCCCAGGGCAGTCACAGAAGAAGAGGGAGGGTTAGTGTGCAAGGGGGAAAAGAAGCGGATGGAAGGAAGAGAACCGCTGCTCCTGGGCGTGGGGATGTGCACGGGAGTGGAGGGGAAGGCAGACAGAACAGCAGAGAAAGAGCGGGACTCCAGCCTGACTCTCATCTGGTCCACAGAGCACCCAAAGCATCCTGGGATGCCCTTGGTCAGGCCTCCGGGCAGGCATGGCCCTGATGACCCTGCGGGGTAGGAACTTTCCTCCTCTTCTCTCTCTCCCTCCACATGTTCTTTCTCCGGGACCCACCGCAAGCGAGACCCCAGACTAGCCTCTGGCATCCCGGGCTGGTCCCTTCTGTGACTGCCCTCCCCAAAACCTCAGGCTTCAGTGGCCACAGACCCCCAACACTGGCATATTAACCACCCAGCCTGATAAATCCACAAGTGGGAGTGGGAGGAACCTAGGAGCCTCCATGCTTTTTCAAATAAAGGGCCTTGGAATAGTATTCTTCTGGAGGTAGAAGGCAGGAGGAATCGTGGGAGAGGGATTTTGGGGGAGGTAAGGTCTTAGCACCCCCTCCAAAGCACTGCTGGAATGTGCTTCCCATATGGACTGGGCCCAACTCACCACCTTAGAACCCAAACAATATGGTTACACCTGACCAAGATGGTACACAATTAGCCATGTGACACCACGCAGCTATCCATACCATCTCTGCCGGGAGCACGAGAAGAGTCACCCGGAGACCCCTGGCTCACTAGGCTGGCTCTCAACGAAAGCAGATCCACACAGACCATCACGGCAGACAGGTCTCTTAAGGAAGGCTCTGAAGAAGCATCTAGTCCAATGGAAATGACCACCCTTGTCGGTGAGAGAGGAGCTGGGGATGCCATGGGAATGACGCCAGGTGGGTGCTACATAACAGAGGGCGAAGGGACCCCAGGATGCTGACAGTCAGCACATGGGTGAGACCTGTACCCTGGCTGGCTTAGCCTGGGCTGCTGGGACATATCACCATAGCCTGGGGGGGCTTAAACAGCACAAACGTATTTCTCACTCTTCTGGATGCTGGAAGTCCAAGATCAAGGTGCCAGCAGATTTGGTTCTTGGTAAGGGCCTGGTGTGCAGACGCTCTCGTTGTATCCTCAGGAGGCCGGGGGCACAAAGAAAAGCGCGCTCTCTACTGTCTCTTCTTACAAGGGCACTAACTTCATTGTGAGGGCCTCGCCCTCATGACCTAGTTGCCTCCACAAGGCCCCACCTCCTAATGACATCACATCGGGAATGAGCGTTTCAACACATGAATTTGGGGGAGACACAAACATGCAGTCCAAACAGCGGTTAATTCCAGTTTGACAGGAAGCAGAGACTTTTGGCTGCCCCCAGGCCGAAACTATGACCGTACCTACTCAGGCAAGGAAGGATGCTGACCACAGACGTTTCCAAATTTTAAACCATGACCAGAGTTGTTTTCACATTCTCCAAACCATGGGAGACCAGTCAGGCTGTCTTACAGTATATGAAGGTTAGCTGAAAAGTATCTCTATATGTGGAACCCCAGAACTAAACTGAGGTGTCTCAAAACTACACCTCTCAGATGACTGAAAACGATCTCAGAGAATGGTTTCCTTAGAACTGGTGCATTCTAGAAAGTTCTAACTAGTCACGTGCACCGTTCTGGCTAAAGAGGGTCCAACAGCCCAGAAGGTATGAGAGGTGCTGTCCTGGGGGGAGTACTGACCTTCGACAGGCCTGGCACTCCAGAAACCCATGTAACTGGAACCACATTTTCCAAGCTCGTTTGCCCAGAGAATACTCTTTTCACTAGTGATCTCCTGGCACCCAAGGGAAGGGTCTCTGTGGTATACACTCTGGGGAGACTGACTTGGAAAACTATAAAGGAAAAGCTGCTCCAGGGCTTTATAAGCTGCACTTCAGAGGTTCAGGAACCATCCAGAATCCTAAGGGAAAAAAGTATATACTTTTAGGGAAGAGGATTCTCGGCTTCGATGGAGTCCCAACAGGGCCGTATTGGCAAAAATAAAGAGTTGCTTATCTGGGCCAAATCCCTTGCACGTCAGGAAACCGGGGCCAGTTTGCTCGCGTTTCTCTGACAGTTACTGGAGAAGGTTGGGCCAGAACCGGAGTTTCCTCATTCCTGAAACCCTGTTCTTGGACCACAGTCACCCTGGCCACAGCTCCACGCTTCCCACCATATCTCTGTGGGACTTTTACTGGAGACTCAGTACAGATTCTTTTCTCTTGTTTAAAACATATTAAAACCCACCTATAAACCAGACAATTGAGTAATTATACCTTTAGAAATAGATCTTCCCCACACATGCAAAATAAAACAGTATCACCGCCTCCACCATACAGACTCGGAAATTAACCAGGTTTTAAAACTTCACCCCAAAACATTCTGTTTGTAAACATCCTGTGCTCTCCCTCACCTTGCACCTCTGTGACATGCTGTATCCAGGGAAGAGCTGATATCATATAAGATATTGCACAGAACGGACACTGAATAAACCGCAGCATGGTCTTTGGGTCCTAGACTCATCCACGGGACAAATCTTTCCGGAGCATCTGCTGTGCGTCAAGCACTGGTCCAGGCACTAGGAATGTGACAAAAGATAAAAGGTGGACAGACAGGGCCCTCGCCCTCAGGGAAGTGACATTCTAATGGGGCAGGTGAACAAAAAGCCAGTAAATAAATAAACAAGATTGTATCAAGAGAATAAGTACAAGAAAGAAACAGGTTAATGTGGTCCAGAGAGATAAGTGGGCCACAGGAGCTGAGGAGTGAATGAAGAATGAAGAGGAGCCAGCCGTGAGAAGAGTGGAGGGACGGGCATTCTAAGCAGAGGGCACAGTCTGTGCAAAGGCCCTGTGGCAGGAATGAGCTTCGTGTGTTTGCTGACTAGGAAGCAGGCCCATGTGGCTGGAGCAGGCTGAGTGGAGGGGACAGGGGGTGTGAGCTGAGGCTGGAAAGGTAGCTCAGACGCAGAGCACACAGGGCCTCATCTGCCACGAAAAGGAGCTCGGGTCTGGGAAGGAGAAGGAATGCAGAAAGCACAGAGCCGAGCTCCTTTTCACGGCATATGAGGCCCTGTGCGCTCTGGGTCTGAGCTCCCTTTCCAGCCTCAGCTCATCCCTTTTCCCCTCCACTCAGCCTGCTCCAGCCACACTGGCTTTCTTTCTATTCCCCAAACACAGCAAGCTCCTTCCTGCCCCAAGGCCTTTGCACGTGCTGCGGCCCCTGCCTGTCCGTGGAGTAGCAACCAGTCCAAGGGGACTGGAGTTCAATGTTTGTGAGTAAGAGCGGAGGAAGCCGAGGCCAGGGGCCAGCTTGTGAGAGCTTTGAGCTTCAAGCTGAGGATTGAGACTTTATCCTGGAGATGATGGGAAGCTAGTGACCAATTTTAAGCCAGGGAGTGATAAGCTGGAGAGGTGAGACTCCAGGCAAGCAAATCTTTAAGGAGTCCACGGAAATAGCCAGCCAGGAGATGGCACGAACACGACACAACCAAGTGGGGCAGAAGCTGGGAGGAAAGGGATGGATTTGAGATGTTTCTAAGGAAGAGAATCAAGTGGGCGTGAAACACCCAAAGGCGACTTTGGGATTCTGACTTGGGTGGACGCGCGGCTTCATTCAGCAGTAGAAGGAATACACAAAGACAGATGTGGACAGTGAGAAATAAATTGAGTTTTGGAGAAGTTGAGTCCGATGGCCATGTCACTTTGGACGTTTCTAATAAGCCGTCGAAAATTCAGGGCTGGTGCTCAAGAAACAGTTCTGAGGTACATATTAGGATTTGGGGTTCACAGGCGTACTCTTGGGGATAATTGGTGCTGTCGGCAGGAAAGAAATCACCCAGGGGGCGTGCAGAAAGTGGTCAGCCAAAGAAAAGTAAGAGCTTCAGAGAGAGCCAGACCCCGGTTTATCCTCTGGCATTTCCACCTAATACGTGGGGGTGCTGAACAAGCAGGCCTCCGTGGGCCCCAATTTCATCTCCAGCCAGGACAGTCCTATAATGCGCACCCTGCAGGGGGGTTTGCAAGTTTGCGCTTCAGAGCGCCGGCCACACTGGAGGTACTGCAGCCACGCCCACTCTTAGAAGCAGTCAGAGAGACAGGAGAACCTGGAGACGGTGATGACTTAAATCAAAAGAGGAAGGGGTATACGTATCACCGATTCACTTTGCTGTACACCTGAAACTAACAACGCTATAAATCAACTATACTCCAATAAAAATTTTTTTAAAAAAAGAGGAAGGGGTTACTAATATTATTTACACCCTGGAGGTCACGTAAGACGAGATGATTAAATACGTGAGACAGGGTCCTCAAGGAAAGCAGCCCCAGCAGACGAGCAGGGGAAGGTCCTGAAGGCGTCACACTGAGGAGCGAACGTTGGGTTAGAGGCACCGGTGAGAGCATCTAACTTGGCTCTGTCCGTGCCAAGGGGACGCTGACGTGGAGAAGGCAGAGGACGTAATCAAGACGGCGATCGTACGCGTGATCCCCCATCCCAGCCCTGACCGCACCATCCCACGGCCCCGACCCTGAGCTCCACCACCTCCTCTCACTTCTCCCCCATCCCTCCCGCTTCCACGGGCAATTAGCTGGAAAACGTTGACTTGTGAGATAGCTGACCATCAGGAGCTCCCCCCAGACACAGTTCCAGGATGGGAGCAAAATACGCCTCCCGGCTGCTTTGTTTCTTCTTGGGTAACAAAGTAGGAGTAAAACCAGTCTAATATTTGTGTCTAGTTCCCAAAGGTCCCGATTTATCCTCTGAATGCCCAGAGGTCCTCAGCCTACATTTCAGATTGCTGTAGACCAGAGAAAGTTAGCGATGAGCTAAGAGGGCAGCAGCGAGACGGAAGATGTAAAAGGTCCAAAAAACATTGTTTTAATGGACAGCCTTGAGCATCTTTATAAGATGAACGAAGGAAATCAACACAGGGGCTACTGTCGTAAAAGCAATAAAGGAAAAGCTAACTGTTGAGATAAGCTCCCTGAAGAGACCAGAATACAGCTGGAGAAATTAATGCTGCAGAAAGAGGGGGGCCTGACTTCCTCTGAAAGGAAGTAGGAGGAGGAGTGCAAAGTCAAAGCACATTTGTTGGCAAACGGGAAGGAAGCTGATGGAGTCCCTTCCCCGAGGCTCTATTTTGCTCAGTAAAATAGGAGGTGACATCGTCTGTTGAGAATGAAAATTCTGAAAGGCAAGGACGAGGCAGGAGGTGTGGGGAGACAGGTAAACACGTGGACTGGTCACCATGGGGAAACAAGCAAGGGAGCACACGTGGTGTGTGTTAAAGGCTCAGGAACTTCCACTCAAGGCTCGTCCTTGGTTAGAGACCATGACCTTGACGGGGAGACCGCCTGCAGTGTCACGGGGTTATGGGCCAGCTCTCCGGCAACCAGGCCACTTCTCTGGTTGAAGAACCAAGAAGAGACCTGGAAGAAAAAAACCTCAGTGTGCATATGCCACAATCACTGTGCCATACCCTTCCAACGTCTCCAGTTCCAGTCGACAAGGGAAATGTGGAAATATCAGGAAGTCTGGATGTCAGCGTTGCAAAGTTAAAATGCGCAATTGCAAAAGGAAAAGAAATCCGCATGTAAAAGTCTGACTATCTGGGCCTTTCGTTCAGGGAGGGGTTTTGTTTTCTCGCTTTTGTTGGCCAGGCAAGTCACTCCACGGGCGTTCGAGGGGCCCCGTTGGATGAGTTTCTTCTTAGGCGGGAAAACTTGACTGATTCTTTCTGTGTGGATATTCTGCTGACCTCACGTCGGCTGCGCCCAGCCTTGAAAGCCTGTTGTCACCCCCACTCCATGTGTTAATCATGCAGATGTTCTGACATCTGGGGGATCCTGCCAATCCGGGCGACCTAGGGAATGACGGTCCCTCCCAGGACTAGCTAATTCCTAAAGAGAGTAAACAACTTACCTGGGAGAAGAATGCCTCTTGGACACAGACCGACCATCACCTTATCAAACTCTCACACACCAGGCCAGGCACTGGACCACCAGGGACAGCTCCTAGAGCCCAGAGCTTACCGGAATTACTCAGTCAGTGCTAAGCTGTTTACCGCGCCTGCCTTGCTTTTCCCACGGAAACCCCGGTAAAGGCTCTGGCCTGGGCTTTCCCCTCCCTCCTGTCCTCGGTCTCCAGATGCTTCTGCTGCGGCCCTGTGTGCCCTGACATGCCCCTTCCTCTCGGGGAATGTAGGTAAGAAATTCTTTCCAGGTCATCACTCGGTCACCTCCGTGTCAAAATCCCACAGGTCCAAATGAGACCCCCACTCCCCACCCCACCCCCACTCTCCTCTCTCCAGCCATCGCCCCTGGTCCGGCTCCCCGCACCTCTAACTCACATGCTAGCACCTTGCTAATCCTGGCGGGGGGTGGCAGCTGAGCCAGTCAGATGAGAAGCCACAAACCACAGGACCCAGATGGTCCTGAGCACCACCAGCCTGGAGCAGCTCACGCCGTGGCAGCTCCTAGATTCACACCTTCGTGACTGTTTTAACTGAAATGTCCCTGAATTCAGTTTTTTTTTTAACGGTCTGCTAAGTAGACATTTTTAAGAAACCTCCACTTTTCTCTTTGCGCAAACAGAAACCAGCCACCTACACCCACGGAACCGTATGCCGAAGTCTAGTGCCGATGACAAAACACGTGTCCACGCGTCTGGACTTACCCAGGGATGCTCCGGTACACAGGGGAGATCTGGCCTTTTGTTTCTCAAAAGGGGACTGTGCTGGGGGGGAGCCGCTCCACCCTTCAGAACAATGGGAATTTCTGCTCAGTGAGTGAGCCCTGGAGTTCACTGCATGTGACTGCTCCATTAATCTCAATACTCCATGGAATACTCCATGGAATCCTCCATTAATCTCAATACTCCATGGAATACTCCATGGAATCCTCCATTAATCTCAATACTCCATGGAATACTCCATGGAATACTCCATTAATCTCAATACTCCATGGAATACTCCATTAATGTCAATACTACATGGAATACTCCATGGAATACTCCATTAATCTCAATACTCCATGGAATACTCCATGGAATCCTCCATTAATCTCAATACTACATATAATACTCCATGGAATACTCCATTAATCTCAATACTACATGGAATACTCCATGGAATCCTCCATTAATCTCAATACTCCATGGAATACTCCATGGAATACTCCATTAATCTCAATACTACATATAATACTACATGGAATACTCCATTAATCTCAATATTACATGGAATACTCCATTAATCTCAATACTACATGTAATCTCCAAGACAGGGCGTGCTGGAAGTTGTTCTCACAGTAGTGAAATACACGCACATTACACACATGCGCACGCACACACACACACTGTGCACACACGCAAACACCCAAACATAAAACAGGAGAGAAGAAAGACCTTAAAACACAATTCGATTGCCTCGAACATAAACATGACCATATGGCACCAATCCTGGCCACGCTGGCTAAGGCAGGCCTCCAGCCTCCTACAAGTATTTCTGGGAGGCCTCAGGCCACTCCCAGGAGCTCCACCGAGGTCCCACCGCTATGCAGGCGGCAAGCACTGCATCTTCCTTTTCTTTCTTTCCTAGTCTTCTTCTGGGCCTCCTAACCTGGAGGCAGCCGTGTCCAGCTGTCATCATGGCGGCAGCTTAGCTGGGACCTATGGCCACTTCTCCAGGATGTCACTCCTCCTATTTCACAAGCCCTCCTTTTCTGCCCTCTCTCTCCTTAGACCATGGTGCCGATGGGGGATCTTTTTTGTTTTTTAAGTTTGTTTCCTATGTCTGTGATTCTGTTTCTGTTTTTTGTTTTGGTTTTTTTTGTCTTTTTTTTGCGGTACATGGGCCTCTCACTGTTGTGGCCTCTCCCGTTGCGTAGCACAGGCTCTGGACGCGCAGACTCAGCGGCCATGGCTCACGGGCCCAGCCGCCCCGCCGCATGTGGGATCTTCCAGGACCGGGGCATGAACCCGTATCCCCTGCATCGGCAGGCGGACTCTCAACCACTGCGCCACCAGGGAAGCCCTGTTTTGTTTTTGTAAGTAAGTTCATTTGTATTATTTTTTAGATTACACCTGTAAGTGATATAACACAGTATCTGTCTTTCTTGGGGGATCCATTGGCTACCAAATCAGGGGTATTTGGAGTTAAGTGGACCTTTGAAATCACCTCCTGGCTTAACGCTTTCGCGTTGTAGGTAAGGATACTGAGTCCCTCTAGGAGAAACATGTCCCAAATAGCTCAGGGCATCTTGTGAGTTCGGCCCATGAAGTTGCACTCTGCTCTTTTTCTTCTGCAGCCGGCCAGGTGATGGAGCTGGTGAGGCCAGGTCTGCAGATCCCATTAGTTTTATCCCGTTCCTGGGCCACCTGCAGCACCTAACCCCAGTCGCAGTCAGAGACCTTCTGAGTAGGTAGGTGGTGGTCATAGGTGAGACAGGGAAAAGCGTGGCTGGCTCAAGAACGTCTCCTGGTCACTCTCAGCTTTTTCTTTCACACTGGTCATGCCCAGAAAATCCTATCTTTGGCTTCTATGGAGAACCTACTGGAAAATGCAGGCACCAGGGTACATAAGGGAGCTTTAGTTGATCAACTGTGTGGTATGAATTCATATGAAGCAGGCGTCTGTTCCAGTCAGATCCCTTTCAGGTCTGTTACCAGAGCTCACAAATCTGTTTCTAGTCACGGGTTTGACTGCAGCTGTTCTGGAACGAACTGTGTGAAAATCACCACGTTGCTCTGCGGGTGTGGGGGTTGGCAGCATGTCAGGGCCAGGGTGACGTGAGCCTGGCACTCACCAGGGGCACAAAATTTAAGGGGGCAACAAAAACCTCAGGAACGAGACAGACAGTATTTTAATGCGCCGTTTTAAAAACTCAATGTTGATGCAAAAATGTCCGTGATGATTGCACAACGATGTGAGTATACTTAATACTACTGAACTACACCTAGAAATGGTTAAGAGTACACACTCATGATGCATTTTTTACATATCTCTTGCGAAGCAAGCCTACTGGCAACAATTTCTGTTTGTCCGAGAAAGTACTTCTCCTTCACTTTTGAGGGATAATTTTGCAGAGTAAAGAATTCTACGTTGGCGTTTTTTTTTCCTCTCAACACTTTTAATATTTCATGCCCCTCTCTTGTTTGCATAGTTTCTGAAGAGCTGCTGTAATTCTCATCTTTGCTCCTCTTATAGGTAAGGTGTTTTTCATCCTTCTGGCTTCTCCCAGAATTTTTTCTTTGATTTTCTACAGTTTGAAAATTATATGCCTATTAGGTAGAGTTTTTTGACATTTCTCCTACTTAGTGTTCTCTGATCTTCCTGGATCTGTGGCTTGGTGTCTGACTTTAACTTGGGGGAAACTGACAGTCATTATTGCTTGAAATATTTCTTCTGTTCCTTTCTTCCTTCTCCTTCTGGTATGCCCATTACATGTACGTGACACATTTTGTAGTTGTTCCACAGTTCTTGGATATTCTGTTCTGGGGTTTTTTTTTCCTTCTTTTTTCTATTTGCTTTTCAGTTTGGGAGATCTCTATTGAGATATCCTTAGGCTCAGAGATTCTTTCTTCAGCCATCTACTCTACAGATAAGCCCATCAAAGGCATCCTTCATCTCTGTTTAGTGTTCTCTAAGCAGATTTCTAGCATTTCTTTTTGGTGCCTTCTTAGAAATTCTGTCTCTCTGCTTACCTTGCCCATCTGTTCCTGCATGCTGTCTGCTTTAGCCATGAGCACCCTGAGCATATTAATCAGAGTTGTTTTAAATTCCTGGGCTGTTACTTCCAACATCTCTGCCATATCTGAATATACTTCTAACGCTCACTCTGTCTCCTAAAATGTGCTTTTTGCCTTTCAGTATGTCTTGTAATTTTTCTTAATAGCTAGACATGATGTACCAGGTAAACAGGACTTTGATAATGTGATGCTGAGGTATGGGGGAGGGGAAGGTCCTATAGTCCTATGATTAGGTCTCAGTCTTGGGGGAACCTGTGCCTCTGAACTGTGACCTTCACAAGTGTTTCCTCAGTCTTTTTCTTCCCCCTTAGGTGGGACAGGATGGCTAGAGTGGACTGGACTTGGGTATTTCCCTTCCGCCCCATCAGTGAAGCTCTGAGTAAACAGTTTGTCCAGGGGGCAGACTTTTTGTTCAAACACAGTGCTCTGGTGTATTTGAAAAGAGTTCCTTTTCCCGTTCAGAAGCCCAGGAGGATTCTTTTCCCCTGATATTTCCTGTGAGAACCCGGTTGAGCTCCTGGAGATAAAACACCAATGTGTGGGCCCCCCCATGACTGGTTCCCCCTCAGACTTGCTGCCTCCAGCAACTGGTCAATTACAGCTCAGATTTCCTACCAGGCACTAGTGCCTACCGGGGTGTCAGCTTGTGGGTGTCAGCTCTGGAAAGTGCTGATTCTCTGCATTCACCTGTTGGTCTCTCCAAGGCGGGGGCAACAATTTGCCCTGTGACCTCACTTCCCTTAAAAATCTAAGAAGAGAGATCACTTTTTTGGTTTCTTTAGCTTTTTACAAGTTGTTAGGGTGAAATGGTGTCTTCCGAGCTTCTTATATGCCAGACCTGAGACCAGAGGTCATGTTACGAACTTTTTAACAGGATTTCCGTTAAAATATATATTTTTTTAAATTATTTTTTAAAAATTAGTAAAAATATAATTTTTAAAAAAATTAATGAAATTACAAAACATATTTTTTAATTCAGATGAAAATGTCAACATTTTAAACAAAGACCGGATCTGACCCTGCAAGTTACACAAGCCAGCCTTACTCACCTCCCCTAATCCCAACACTATGGAATCCTATCTGTATTCAACACTTTGGCATTCTGCTTCTTACGGATTTTTGCATTAATCTGTAATTTTAAAAACGTCGCGTTAAAATATTTTGACCTCGATTACTACTGAGGGTTTGGGGGCTCACTTTAATTTTACGTTCAGACGAGTGTCTCACTTGTCTCACCCTAATCCAAGCCCTGAGGTTCCCCGATCCATCGGGTGCTGATTCAGACAATTCAGGAGAGAAGCCGCAATGACAGCAAAACTCGCAGGCTCTGCTGTGGGGCAAGCAGCCTTCAGGCACCCAAAATGCAAATTTACTCCAGGCCCTTCTTCCTTTCCCTCACCCCATCTTTGTTGCTGCAGCAAAGGGCAAAGAACACTGGGCAGGCGCACCGGGTTGTCATTTAATCCTCAACAAGCACAAATGGGAGTGTTGTTATCCCCATTCTACAGATGAGAAAACTAAGGGTCAGAGACACGGATCATCTCACCAAAGTCACACAGCACTGGGTGGGTGGGGCTAAAATGGGAACCCTGGTGTGCCCGACACTAACGGCCGCCATTCTCGTGCTCCTTTACCCTTGACCCTTGCTCAGGAGCTGGTACATGGGCCACACTCTACCCCCACCCCAGCCGTGGCCAGAGCTCTGGTACTTGACAGAACTCCCAGAAAATGTGTAAGGGAAGAAATTCAGAGCACTGATCACACTGGCCTCAGAAGAAGGGTAAAGAGAAGGAAGAAAAGTCCCTCTCAACTAACCTTAACTTTCCCCCAATTCTACCCTTGTTGTGCAAATAACTTCAGTATTGATGACACACTTATAATCCAGCAACAGTCAGCCTGCAGAGCGCCACAAACCCAAAGAGAGAAGCGGCCAGCCTTAGAAAGCAGGCTCAGACCCCAACTCATGTCTCCGAAGCTGGTTTCACAGAATACACCTCTCCGTGTTATCCATCCGGGCCCGCTACAAACTTCCCAATTTGCCACGGCAGACCCAGAAATGGAGGAGAAGAGAAGGAGAAGGTGCTGGAAGACAGCCTCTGCCCACTCTTACAAAAATGTTTTAAAAGGTATAGAATAGGAACTGGCAGGAAAGGGGTAAAGCTATTTCAGAAAAACAGAAACAACCAACCAAACGAACCATTTACCGTGATCATAAGGCTGGGGAGACAGAAGTTTACAGCCCACAGCGACGCCGAGGGGAGCCTAGAGAAGCTTCAGTGACATACACGGAGCCCAGAAAGCCCGGAAGTGGATCTTCCAGAAACGAAGAGAAGGTCAACAACTGACAACCCACAGGAGGAGAAGTTCAGAGCCCTCTGACCGTGAGGACTCCAGCTGGGGTAGAAACCAAGCTTCAAAGGGTGACCGGGCAGCGCAGCCGCTGGGGCTGCATCTGTGACGCCTGGCTTTACCCCACTGCCCCACTGGGAACGCACGATCCGGCCGAAATTCATTTTCATAGAGCTCTGCTGACAAGGACAAATCTGGTCACGATGAATTTCAAGGACCTCTTGAAATGCTGAGTGGCTATAGATTTTCACAGTATTCAACGATGCTTGCGAGACATGGACCACAAGCCAGATCTTGGATTATTTTCCGTTTTGCTAGACAGAGTGACAGGAATAAGTTTGGCCAGGCAATTTTCTAAAGGTCTTACTAAACAGGTTATAAACTTAACAATTCCTCTGCCCACCAAACACTGCCGGAACCTTTTAGACGTAAGTAGATGGGTATTCACCAGGGGAAAGTTCACCAGAGCCGGGGCAGACACCAAAGCCAGGATGATTGTCTGAAAACTCAAGTCAGACCATGTTCGAACCCAACATGGCTTGCTGGACCCCTTAGCACCAAAGCCAAGCGTTGCTACGACGTAGGAGGCCCCCACTTCCTCTCCCACCTCCCAGCTCCTCCTGCTTGGGCCATACCTCCCTCTTGGTTTCTTTGAACATGTCAGATGCATCCCACCTGAAGGCATTAGCACCGGCCGTCCCTTCCTCCTGGAAAGCTCCTCCCGCTACATACGGGCACGGTTTGGTCTTTCACCTCCTTCAGGTCTTTATATAAATATCACCTCTCAGGTGACACCCCCAACCCTGCCACCTAAGTGCACACCACCTCCATCCCACACACACGCACCCACCCACTTCCTATCCCCTCGCCTGCTTTGTTTCTTTCCTCCTAGCCGCCGACACCGTCTAACACAGAATGTATTTCACTCACTTGGAACTTCTTGTCTCCTCCACCAGAATGTCGGCTCTCTATGTCGTTTTCACCATCGGGTTCATTTGTAGTACCCAACTTCTGCTTACTACTGTATCGCCCGGTGCCTAGAACACATCCGGGAGGCACAGGAAGGATCTGCTCGTTGCGGGAAATGGATGACAAGATGAGAACGCAAGCCCAGCGCACTGCTCCCTCCCCCTGCCTGGACTAATGACTACAGAACTGTACTTCATGAGAACCTGCCCCAGTGCTGGACTCGGGGGCGGGATGTGGGCAGTTGGGTGCTGAAGGCTAGCGCTCTTCCTCGGTGGGGATGCCAAGTCAGATAAGAGGGAGGGTAAGGACAGGTGAATGAGACCCGCAGGGCAGCCACTTGTCGCAGGAAGACTTACATTTCCTAAAAAATCGAAAAAAAAAAAAAAAAAAAAAGAAAACAGGTACAACTTGAACACGACTCAGTGAGCAAACTGGAGTGGAGAGGAGGCAAAGGAAAAACAAAAGCAGTCACAATAATAGTAAGGTGCAAGAGCCTTACCTTTTCCCAAGGGGGGAGGTCTAGGGAAGAGCCCTGGGGTGTTCTAAGACACCCTGGAATTATATGCAGAATTCTGTGGGAAGATGCATACTTCTGGAAAAAGATCTATATACTTTTCATCAGCTTCTCAAAGTGGCCGTTGACCAAAATAAAAACTTCCAGAAACACTAACTTACACTTGAATGTTTTCTGTAACTCGTTTTAGTCCCACAAACACCCATGTATTAAGTGCTGACTACCATACTTCACCAAATCTTAAGACAAAACAATTTTAAGACACCCTTTTATTTTAGATGGCATGTCAATTCCACTATGCCATTGGCTGTAAGACAAATACTAATTTCAGAGATGCTGAAAATGCAAAGAAGGGTGAGTCCTGGAATCTACAAATTACTGCATGTCAAGCACCGTGCTAGTCCCTTTACATATTTCACCTGAGTCCCAATGCAATAACATTACGATTCCTATCTTATAAGCGAGAATTCCAAGAACTCAAACCTAGGTTTGTCTGAGAAGCCTCCCACGGAAGCATCCCAACAGAGACGGCCCCCACTGCTGCAGATCTTAGCACCGGCAAGGAACCTCTCACAATCAAGTGCACTGGGAGACACAGAGAGCTCATTCTAGTTGCATATCAAATGACTGCAAAGCACCCAGCTTGAATCAGAAGCCATGCTTCAAACAAACTTCCAAATGCCCAGAGGAGGGTTTCACGTTTATTAGTCTAAAGAGCATCTGCTCCTCCCTCAACTTCATAGCCTTCTCTCACTTCAATAAGCAACTATTTAAGTGGAATTTAATGATCCAGAACACACAGTGCACTGTACTGAAAAGTGGGATTCAGAAATAAAAGATGCACGATTCCTTGTCAATCTTAAAATGCGTCCCCACTATCAAAGCATTAACAAAAGAACGTCTCCAAAGGTTGGGGTGGGATAGTGCTCGAGCACGTGTGTGTGCTATAGAGGGTGAGGAGAGAGAGGATGAGATGAAAACACCCACTACATTGGGTATCTTCACAAACAGGATTCAGCCTCTGAGATTTGAGAGCTGCTTGTTACAAGGCAAAGCTGACGCATACAGCCTGTTACACTCAGATACATGAAGTCAACATGAAAACTCTCAGCAGCATACACTCTAATGTAAGGACTGTACCTGGAGTCACATGGGAGCCCTCAGGCTTTTAACTCTTCCTCTTTCCCGGGAAGGAGCCTTAGAGCACAATTGGCTCTATACATCGATACATTCTCCTTCAAATTTTGGGTCAATGCCATCATCTTTGTGAGTCACCTAACAGTGAAACTTACTAATAATGAAAACAACAATGCAAACCATGACTTTTTTTTAAACCAGCCAGGCGGTAGATGACAAATTGTATCTCGAGCTTGTCCTCATCTCTCTTCTCAATTGCATTCTTCTGGTAGCCTCTCACTTAACCTCGATGGCTCCTGAGACCAGGAGGAGACCAGCTAAAGCCGCAGAGGCCAAAGAGTCATGAGAAAATGTCCTAGACCACAGTACAGGGAATGGGTTTGCCTTGGGAAGCCCCCTGTTGGAAAGCAGCAGGGAAAAATTATAATTCAATAATCATCTGGAGTGTTTTGGAGGAAGAAAGTTACTCTGAGAATGTTGTTGTTGTTAGAGATCATGCCCAAACACACACACACACACAAAAGACTGCCTTTTAAAAAAAAACTTGGATTGTAAATCAACCCTCAGAAGCCTCCTGATAAACTTCCAAACGTTTTCCAAATAACACCATCCTCCCAAGTTGACCGCTTCTGGGGAGCCCAAACTCATTTGTTCAGATGAGTTCTGCGGTGTTTGTTCACATGTCAGTTTTATTACTTTTTAATCTGCTGTTATTTTTTGACCCCAAAAGGGGATGCTGAGCACCTTGGCATGGAGCTCCGGGTCATGGTGGGTCCCAGTGGTTCTCTCTGCTGATCCAACTCCACAGGGACTCCCGGGGATCGGGCTGAAGTGAAGAGCAGACTGAAAGTTCAGCACGCCGCTCCACCACAAAGAACTGTCCCTCCACAGATGCCAATAACCCAACAGTCTGTGGTTTTCATGAGGTGCCCAGGTGGTCTCCTTCCCACAAAATGGTCTAGGCAGAGGTTCTGAGAACGATGGGTTGTGGAGGGTCATCGTGTGAGGGTCCAAACAGGAAAGAGGCAGGTAGCTACTCCAGAGCATCTAGACAGACATCACGGCAACCTTAGAAAACACACCTGCCCCCTGATTTGGAGCCAACATTTCTATTCAACTAACCAAGCTTCCTGGAGAGGAGACACCTGCAGCCCCCGATGGCCATACCTGCCGCCACTTCTGCTCACCTGGGAGACTCTGTCTGGAAGCCTGTGCCCAAGCTCCCACTCAGGACCTCCAAGGTCTCAGACCAGAACCCGCTGGCCCAGATTTTCAGGTCCCATGAGCCCTTCCCCTAAAGGCCAGAGGGGGCAGAGGGGCCCTCTCCCCAGTGTTCTTGGTTGGCTGATGAGCGAGGAATTGTGGAGCAGGAAAGGGGTCTCAGCCCACACTTTCACACTGCACAGGAAGCCCCTCT